>NC_049910.1:6740396-7340396 GCF_001411555.2 Juglans regia | reverse complement strand
AACGCTGGAAAACTCAAAAATTTATCAGCATAAAATTGTTCAATTGTCGGCATTTTTTTAAACACTGTGAAAGCTATATATTATTATAGGCGTAATAATATAAATGTCAAGAAACGACTAATTTACTGGAGTATAATTAATATATTTTTGACATTTTTCTAAATGCCGCCAAAGCTATATATTATTACCGGTGTAAAACTATAAATGCCAAAAAATTCAATTATTTATCGGCATAAAATAAGCGCCGGCCATAACATATTTTTACAGGTGCATAAACAACCGCTGATGATATAAACACCGGTAGTTCTTAATTTTTTTGTAGTCATTGATAAATTCAGCTGGTTTTCTTCATTGACTACCCGTCTCAATGATTTCATCAATATACGTGGGTTCTATATCAGTTTGACTTAGTGGAGTTGAGACAGACACATCAATACATTGGACAGGTGTGTAATGATATGAGGATTCTTCTTGATATGCATCATCGTCACTTGATTCGCAATCATGTTCTTCTGACAAAGGCCTTGGTGGTATGTCATATACATTCCTATTAGTGAACTTCTGTACAACATACTAACTACCTTTCACCCTTAAATATTTTACGTCAAAGCATTGGGAAGCCTAGCATGCCAACACAAATGGTTCATCCTTATTACAAGTCTTGTCCATATTGACACTAGTCATATGTTGATCTACTCGTACCCCTCGTTTTGGATCACCAATGTCAAACCATTCACATCTAAACAAGTACACACGATGTCATCCCATGTAGTGTAACTCCATGACATCATTGATAACACCATAGAAATCTACATTATTGGACTCATTGTCACTAGTTACCAACACACTTGGATTTTGTGTACGCCGACATTGTTCATGATGCTTCGTATGGAACATTTTCCATTTATAATGCAGGCAGCATATTATGTAATCGAATGGTCAGGATCGAATGCAAACGCATATAGATCAATGGACACATCCAATGGGTTGATTGTTCTTTGCTCTTAAACCTATTACGATATTTTGAACAAATCACCATTTATAGTTTCGTTGTAGTAGTCAAATTATGCGCATTGCATGTAAGAAGAGAGAAAGATAACTTACATGTTTCTTGAACCATCTTGGAAACTCATTCTGATGTGTGCAATTGACATAATTTGGGTTATTTTCCTTACATTTGTCGTAGTGCTCACTGCACATAGAATACAAAATTTCATAAGCTCTAAATCAAATTTGGACGTGGGACATGCAACATAATACGTAGTATTCCAAGAAGAAATACGTAAGCATTCGTACAACTTGAAGTAAGTATTTATAATTGAGAAGTGCTTGATGCATACTCTTGGTAGGGTGCAATCTTTGTTCAGTTGTTAAGCACGTACTAGCGGACGTACCAGTGGGTTGAGGTAAGGAGCTTATCATCTAATTGCACATTAGACGTTGTACCCAAAGGATGAACTTTCTAGCTGAAGATTGAGAATCCTTCTATAGTATCTTCTTCTCGGCCATCAATGTTCTGGTCCGCTTGATTAAACCTTGTCTTAGCATCTTACAAATACATCAAGCAAAATGTCAAGCATTCAAGGTGAATGTAGGCTTTCACTATCGATCCTTCAGGGCGGGCTTTATTCTTAACATACATCTTGGATTTTTCAAAATACCTCTCAAAAGAGTACATCCACCTGTATTGGACTGGACCTACAAGCATGACCTCACAGGGCAAATAGATAGCTAGGTGCACCATCACATAAAAAAATAGAGGGAATATCAACTCCAATTTGCATAGAAAGATGACGATGTTAGTTTAAAGTTGGGATAGGAGGTTGATATTTAGTGTTCGTGCACACAACTCTTTAAAGAAACTAATAAGGTTATTCAAGGCCAATGTAATATCTTTTCTTAAGTACCCACCAACAACGATTGGAAGTAGTCTTTGTAAGCATGGTTGTCATGGCTTTTCAACTCTGATAGGTTGCAATCACATATAGAATCACATCGTGAAATATTGGCAGTGAAATTATCAGGAAATTTCACATCAGACAACCACTCACAAAATTTATGCCTCTCATCTTCGTGTAACACCGCTCACCTTGGTGCTTCAATTGTAATTCCTTTTTTAAACCCGAACTGGCCAGGTCACGCTTTGTATTCATATTATCTTTAGTTTTTCTAGGAATGTTCATTAAAGTGCTGAAGCTTTTATTAAAAATGTTCCTCTCAATATGCATAACATCTAGATTATGACAAAACTTAATTGTTGACCAATAAGGTAATTTGAAGAATATGCTATTCAAATGTTGGACAAATGTTCTGCTTATGAATTAACTATTACTGCTACATGCTTTTATAATAAGTGAGGCACTTTTCTTTTCTTGCCTATGATGCTCCATTATTCTTCCATTTTACGGGATCTGGCAAAGGAACTTTTAGAAAATTTTACGGCAATTAAAATGGCAAAAGCCTTCTTTGTAAACAGTGGATCAGAAGCCAATGATACTCAGGTTTGCTTTGTTTAAGGAAGCATCTGACATGGAGTTGTGTGGAGAGTAATTTCATATCTCAAGTTCTAATATTCTCAAACTCTGTAATAACAAAGATATAGATGCCACTCTCTCTAGCAAGATATCATTCATGCATGTTATCTATAATTCTCAAGACAAATTTATCAGTACATGTAAAATACAAGAAGAGAAGAATATGATAGATATATTAACATGTGGATATTGGACAAATGTTGCTAGCACGCCGCCCCCACCCCCCCCAAAGCGCTAGTCAAGAAAAATAATGCGTCTATAACAACTTGAATTTTTTCTTGTAGGTGAAGCTGGTTTGGTATTATAAAAATGCACTTGGAAGATCAAATAAAAAGAAATTTATAGCTCGAGAGAAGTCATATGTTGAGCACTCAATTTGTGTTGTTCTTTATATTCTCTTGACATTGTGCTCCAAGTAGCTTATGCTTTTTGAATTCTGACAGGTATCATGGTTCAACTTTGATATCAGCTAGTCTTTCTGGGTAGGCTTACATACAGAAATTTTTTTTTTTTTCAGTTTGAGACATTTTTGTACTCATGCAAATTCTTATAGTCCTTTTACTGGAGGATTTTTTCACAGCCTTCCCGCTTTGCATCAAAAATTTGATCTGCCAGCTCCATTTGTATTGCATACTAATTGCCCTCATTACTGGCGCTTTCATCTTCCAGGTTATCACCACATCTGATGCCTAGGATTTTCTTGTTATCATTTTTGGATATCATTTAAATTAGGAATATGAATGCATATTCCAGGAGAAACAGAGGAGGACTTCTCAACCAGATTAGCCAATAATTTGGAGAATCTTATCCTCAAAGAAGGACCAGAGACGGTAACTAACTTAATTTAAAATCATTAAACTTTTTGAGGAAATGATTCTACCACTGTAATGATTGTCTTTTGTTGCTGAATTTATATGGTTGCTCATTTCAGATTGCTGCTTTCATTGCCGAACCTGTCATGGGGGCAGGAGGCGTGATACTTCCTCCTGCAACATATTTTGACGAGGTAAATGGTTTGTATCTTAAAATGCACCATATGTCATACTCAGAGTCTCTACCTTCAAGGGGCATTTAAATAAATGCTTGAATGGCACATATTAAGATCAACACATTTTCAAGGAAAACCTTCCAGTATACAATGACCGTACAGATGGTTTCTGAATGGCATACTTAGGAAATCCAACATTCCATCCAACATTCGCTGACCTATATCTATTTATTACTTTTGTCATGAAAGTAGTCCTTGATTTCTAGAAGTACATTATACACACAGAAGAACACCCACTTCATTTCTACTTTCAATACTTAAAATGACTAATTAAGTTCAGACATTTATTCTGTTAACATTTTTCTTAAATTATTTTTCCTTGGTGATGGTACCTGCCACCTCTCAGTTTTGATTATGTGTTATTAATGTTTGAATACCAAAAAGACCTCTCTTTCCCCTCATGAAATTGTTAGAGAAGACACATTAGACAAAATTTCATTACCTCTAAATCAAATTTGGATGTGGGACAAGCAACATAATACGTAGTATTTCAAGAAGAAATACGTAAATATTCGTACAACTTGAAGTAAGTATTCTTAATTGAGAAGTGCTTGATGCATACTCTAGGTAGGGTGCAATCTTTGTTAAGTTGCTAGGCACGTACCAGTGGATGTACCAGCGGGATGAGGTAAGAAGCTTATCATCTAATTGCACATTAGACGTTGTATCCAAGGGACGAATTTTCTGGCTGAAAATTGAGAATTCTTCTATAGCATCTTCTTTTCGGCCATCAATGTTGCGATCCACTCGATTGAACCTTGTCTCAACATCTTGCAGATACATCAAGCAAAATGTCAAGCATTCGAGATGAATGTAGGCTTTCGCTATCAATCCTTCTGGGCAGGCTTTATTCTTAACATACAACTTGAATTTTTTGAAATATCTCTCAAAAGGGTACATCCACCTGTATTGGACTGGACCTGCAAGCATGACCTCACAGGGAAAATAGATAGCTAGGTGCATCATCACATAAAAAAATGAAGGGGGAATATCATCTCCAATTTGCAGAGAAAGATGACAATATTAGTTTGAAGTTGAGATATGCGGTTGATATTCAGTGTTCGTGCACACAACTCTTTAAAGAAACAATTAAGTTTATTCAAGGCCAATGCAATATCTTTTCTAAAGTACCCACCAACAGCGATTGGAAGTAGTCTTTGCAAGAAAGCATGGTTATCGTGACTTTTCAACTCTGAGATTTTGCAATCACGTACCAAAACACATCGTGAAATATTGGCAATAAACCCATCAGGAAATTTCACATCGGACAACCACTCACAAAATTTATGCCTCTTATCTTCGTGTAACACCGCTCACCTTGGTGCTTTAAGTGTAATTCCTTTTTTACACCCAAACTGGCCAGGTCACGATGTGTATTCATATTATCTTTAGTTTTTCTAGTAATGTTCATTAAAGTGCTGAAGATGTTATTAGAAATGTTATTCTCAATATGCATAACATCCAGATTATATCAAAACTTAATTGTTGACCAATAAGGTAACTTGAAGAATGAATATGCTATTCAATAATAAGTGAGGCACTTTACCATTACTGCTTACAAATTGTGCTTACAAATTTACCATTTCTGCTACATGCTTTATAATAAGAGAGGCACTTTTCTTTTCTTGCCTATGATGCCCCATTATCCTTCCATTTTATACTGGGAGTATTAAGTTGAATACAATCTTTTTTGGAAAGCTATAAGACTAGCCGTGCTCAATGGTATAGAATGTAATTGTGTTGGAAAGATATAAATACAAAAAAAAAAAAAAAAAAAAACAAAGATGAAATGACTAATGAGAATGTTAACTGGACGAGCCATCATGTCAAGAAAGATGAGACAGGGAACAAAGGGATCTGTTCAAGGGTAGGGGTAGCTCTTATTGAGGAAAATATGAGGGATAGTTGCTTAAGATGGTTCGTCTATGTATGATGGTGATTGGATTAGTGTACGAGTGAAAAATGGTTATTTAATTCAAACTGATGGAGTCAAAAGTGGAAGATATGAGGCCTAGAATAATAGTGGCAGCAGTGAAGTATGTTACAAAGGGAGGAAATAGGGGCTATAATTTTGGACAGGAAAAAATGTAGCCATCTTAATTAGTTGACAAGGATTTATAGACTAGACTTTAATTTGATTGTGATGAAGGTTGACTAAAGCATAAAACAATATCACTAGGCACTTCAAGTATACGAAATTTGTTTGTTTCTTACCGCACTGGGCAACTATACTGGTTTGTATTAGTACTCAAGCTCCTTTCATCCTTATTTCCTGCATGCTTGCAAACCCTGCCTATAGTTAGAATGAGCTTATTCCAAAAGGACTAGTATTGTGATACCCCATATGATATGAGTAAGGGTAGGTGGTGTATGGGATCCCACATTGCTTGGGAATGAGAAGTTCTTGCTCTTTATAAGGTTCCAATGGAGCTCCAATTGTATCATTGACTAGTCCTTTTGGAGTATAGGCCATGTGGTTTGAGCCTTCCATTGGGGCGTTACAAATGGTATCAGAGCCTATCCCAACCAGAAATGTGGGACTTGAGCCGTGCCACCTATAATGGACAGGCCCGACGAGGACGTCGGGAATTTAAGGGGGGTAGATTGTGATACCCCATATGATATGAGTAAGGGTAGGTGGTGTATGGGATCCCACATTGCTTAGGAAGGAGACGTTCTTGCTCTTTATAAGGTTCCAATGGATCTCCAATTGTATCATTGACTAGTATTTTTGGAGTATAGGCCATGTGGTTTGGGCCTTCCATTGGGACGTTACACTTTCCGTTCAATTTCAAGCATCTTTTCGCAAGGTTTGCAACTGCAAGAAGTTTTTCTTTTATGCTTTCTTCAAAACTCGATTATCAAGGATGTCAAATAAACTTTTCCCTTCTATTGAACTAACGAAAAATGCAGCTAAACTTTTGAATCATTACATATATATATATAAAAATAAATATATATATATATATATATATATCCAACGTTTAATTAATGTTATTTAAGAAATTCACTTGATAAACACTCGTCGGACTTGGCCTACAATATACATTGAATTTGAGGGTCCCAAGGCCACATGTACGTACGTAGGTCGCGCGCCTATCCTCTCCTCTCATACCTGATCTCTAATATTGCTGTACTTATCATGACTCAAGTTGCAATATTGAATTAACGACCCAGTACTGCACGTACGTCATATATATGCATATATGGTTGGCAGGTGATCGGCTCTATTAATACGTACTAATGATTCCAGGAAAGTTTAGTTAAGTCATTATATTTGGCTTTAAACTCCAAAGTGAGTAGTTAAGAGATTGTTAATTACGATCATTACAAAACTATCACTGGAAGGTCAAGTCAATGAATTTAGAGAATCATTAATTCCCAGCAGCGTGTTGCTTATTCCCAAGAAAATAAACGGAAGTTCTAATGTGTTTTGAGAATTAGATATTTGATGAAAAACAAAATATACCAGTTTATAATTTAGAATATACCAGTTTCCCAGCAACCCGAAATGGGTCTCGACGCACGGGTTCTCCACCCTTGCGCCGCCACGGCTCAACCCCACTAAGCACCACCACCGAGTTCCCTTCACGCCGTGGAACACTTCCATGAAACCCACTACCAGTAGCTCCTCCCTAGCCCCACACACGTAACCCCTCTACATGCACGAGTTTCTCCCCGTAGCGTCGCTATTAGCCCCCCTACGCCACCGTACCACCAACAGCAGCCTCGTCCTTCGCCGACGACCCCTCCACTTCCTCCTTACCTCTAGCTGAAGCCCTAGCTCCTCTCATGCCCTCTCTCTTCACGGGATCTGTTGATTTGTGATTTGTGTGGAAACTTGCTTGGTAATTTTGTGATTTGTGTGGTGATTTTGTGGTGATTTTGCTTTGGTGATGTAGAGAGGGACGTAAGGGGAAGAAAAAAAGCGTAAAACACGTTAACTGTTCATTACTATTCATTAGGCGATAGACGCTTTTAAATATAATGAGATATCTATATGTATATATATATATATATATATATATATGTAAAGTACCTAAAGCTAATATATTGGCCGCTGTGTATATCCTAATTTAATGTTTTGATTAATTGGTGCTTGCTTTCAGTTTTTTTTTTTTTTTTTTTAATTTAATTGTTTGAATCACTTCAATAAAAATACCATTTTTCAATGCCATAACTAGTAGTAAAAAATGTCAAAAATCGCCACAAATAGACTTTCCCATCAGCTTCTTATTCGATGCATGTTGGATGCCAATGTTTATTTACAACTGTTTTATAGCAACAATTTCAAATAATCGTTGAAAATAAATATCATTTCCAGCAGTTTGAGACTGTTTCAAATAGTTCCTACAAATGCCAGGAAAAAGCCCAACTGATGATCATATCATCGTTGGGAAATATAATTCCTGGCAAATTAGTTTCACCGCAAATGTAACAAATTATGCTACAAAAAGCAACTTCTCTTTATTCAACTTTCACTAAAATCGTTGTTTATGCATTTTTTGCAACGACTTATGGTCTTTGATTTCTCCATGACTTCTGCCGCAAAAAAATTTTCCAGACACTTTTTCAAACACCAAAATTATGATTACAAATTGTATCAATTTTTCGTTGCTAATTGGTAAAAATGCCAAAAATATTCACATCTTCTATCGATAGTGCATTCAATCATTGATTTCAATGTCTTTGTTCAACGGCCTATTTGCATCATAATTGTACATTTACTGCCAGAAATGTTTATTTGCATTGACTTAAACTTTCTGCTGTAAGTAAAATTTCAACATATACGCCCAAGTAATTTTAGGCCTATTGGTTGCAATAGCTAAATAAAACGTCGGTAGGCTAATTTACTTATTGACACAAATGGATTTTTCTGACAATTATTTTCTCCTCTCAAACAAGCATCAACCTAGCCCTATATGTGTGTATTTTTCCATCCCAGCATAATCCAGATATAGAAATATGTGTTTTTTAAGTCAGCATTTCCAAGTCCCATAAAATTTATCCATAATCTCAAAATTCCACAACTATCCTAAAACACAAATCCAAATTCATTCCCCAAAATTCCAACCAATATCCACAAACTGTAGTCCACAATTACTTCCTCTAATAGACAAATCATCAATTTAAACATGAGTTAAAGAAAAACTAAACAACAAATCCACCAACATAGGATCCACATGAACACGTACATGTGCCAAACATAATCGATAAAGTGCTCACTCATTCAGCCATGTGTCATAAAACACGAGTTCATACATTGTTTTTGGATACATGAATAACAACAAGCCACCCTATTAGAAGCGCTTCTAGCCATCCAATAGTTACACATGTACTAACATTTACACATTATATACTGGTGCATTCATTCAGGCAAGTGTCAAGAAACCAAGTAATATATATCTCTTACAAATTAAGGGTAAACTTTAAGAACATCAATTCTAGGTAGCATTACTAGTATAATTTCTGGCAAGGGTGGGTGAATTATCTTCAACATCACTTCGGCCATATTGTTGCAACTCTGTCTACTACCATCAACCTCAACTTCAACATCTTAGCCCAACAACTCCATTAGCTGCTTTCCAGGCCACCATGAAAGAGTGTTGATATACAGCGACGTACATCATCCACTACTGGCTCTGGTCACATTAAACAAGAGGCACTGCCATTTTTGTTGGTGATATAAAGCTCCATGGAATTGAGTATAAAACAACCAAGAAGAAGATAAACAAACATTGCTAAATTTCTCTAACAAGTGGACTCATAGTTTAACTTGTATGAATAACTAGGGTTTTACAATTAATGCAAAGATAGTGATTATAATTGTCTGGTCTCACACACTGCCATGCATTTTGGGAAATACAACCTCGATTTCTTGCATAGAAAAGGAGGCAGCCCCATTAGTAATCGTTTGTTAGAGCCATCACAATCTTACCAGTCAACTCTTTAGACAATTTGTGATACTTTTCTTATCACTTACTCACACTCATTAGAAGTTGTGAATTAGTCCATTTCATCAAAATGTTTTTTTACATCCAACATATTTTGTCGATTACACGACATTTCAATGAAAGTGGGGTGGTTGGAATCAATTTCTATAAAATAAACACAAACAAATGCGGACTATTTCCCAACTGCTTTTTCCTAGTATCATTTTTCCTAGTTTCCCAGTTCATTACTTGATAACCATGCCACTCACAGCATCACTTCTTGGATATCTAGGCAGTTTGTGCCTTCTATAAGTGTAAATAATGAACATAAATTCACCAAGGTCCAATATATAGTCACTTCGACAACCAAATAGTTATATTATGTAATTGATAGTCATACTAGTTCACATTTCCAAGTCTGTGCAATCACCTTCTCTCCTAAACTTGGTTGCATTTACCAAATGTTCTCATAGGGAACCATTTCTGTGCAGGTATCCAGCAATGCTCAGGTTGTGGGAATAGGCTGTGGAAACCCAACTTATGGAGCTTACAACATAAAATTGAACAAACAATACAACACAAATCAAGGTGTAACATCACATGATGATTAAGAAGATAATAATAATGGTTGTGAATCTAAAGATGAGGTCGCGAGTATACCATCCATACCTGACGTTGTTGATGTAAGAACCACACCATATTGCTTGGATATTTCAGTTCTAACATCTTCAATCTCTCCATATTTCTCTTTAAGGTTAGAAACTTTTGGCGACATTTGACTGGCCTCCAATTCCATTGCAACTTCTCTCATTGAAGGTCGTTCCTTTCCGTTCAAGTTCAAGCATCTTTTCGCAAGGTTTGCAACCGCAAGGAGTTTTTCTTTTTCTGCTTCCTTCAAAATTCGATTATCAAGGATGTCAAATAAATTGTTCCCTTCCATCGAACTAACGAAAAATGCAGCTAAACTTTTGGTATCTCTAGTTCCTGATGATGAGATAGCCTTTTCTCCAGTCAAGAGCTCAGCTAGAACAACACCAAAACTATAAACGTCACTCTTATCTGTAAATTGGCTTGATCGAAAATACTCAGGGTCTACATATCCAAAAGTTCCATGTACTAGTGTGCTTAGATGAGTTTGATCAATAGCAACAAATCTTGAAATTCCGAAATCTGCTACTTTTGCTCTATACTTGTCATCTAAGAGGATGTTTGTAGACTTAATGTCGCGATGGTAAATTGGTGAAGAAGCTGCTGAATGCAAGTAGAAAAGAGCCCCTGCAACTTCTATAGCAATTCGTAAACGCATATCCCATGTTGGTGGAAACTCCTCATTTTGGCCAATGATATATTGGGCAAGAGTTCCATTAGGAATGAATTCATAAACTAGAAGCGGAACTTCTATTTCCAAACAACAGCCGAGCAGCTTAACCACATTCCTGTGATTAATTTGTGAAAGAATCACGACTTCATTTATGAATTCTTGAAGTTTCTCTTCATCAATTACGTTGGACTTTTTTATTGCAACAATTCTTCCATCACCCAACATGCCTTTGTAAACAGTGCCTTGTCCACCATGTCCAATTATTCTATCTGCTCTAAAACGATCAGTGGCCTTCTCCAATTCCTCTGAATTAAACAATTTGGTGTTCTCAACACTGTCTTTGTTGTTTGTAGATAGTTGTTGCTCTAGCAATAGTCCACCATTTCGTTTGAAAAACTTCTCTTTGCGTTTAATCCTCATCCTTTTCTTTATCACTTTGTACGACCACCATCCACCAGAAATCAGAAATAAGACACCAAGGCTCGCGCTAACACCTATATATTTGACTCAATGAAATAGAAAGATTACTCCATGCAGTAGTACTATATAATGGTAAAATAATAAAATGAATGATTAAAAACATCGAGTAGTACTAGATAGACATGATTTCTATGAATACTAGAATATTGCCAGCTAATGAAATATTAGATATACTAATTAAGTAGTATATAGTACATTTATCATTATTAGATGATAAAAAAATATAATAAATGATCATTAAATAGTGATGAATGTGTCACATCATACTTAATGGGATTAAAGTGAGATATTGATTGTATATTGTATATAATTTTCCATTTCTTACATATCATTAAATGCAAGTACGTAGTCTATATTGAGAAGAAAGTTGTTGAAATATTTAATATGGATGAGATAATGGATAAATAATAATATCTTAATTATTAGCATAATTAATGTTGTTTTTAATATTTATGAGATCAATGTGCATGGCTTCAATTCGTCGATACAAGAGAAGGAAGGCATACCTATGATTAAGAAAAGCTTGGTGTTCTTGGCAGCGACACTGACACAACGGTAACTACCTTTCGTATTTTCACAGCTTGTATTTGTACAGTAGTTGACGTCTGGGTATGCACATTCATCAATATCTGCCAATATTGTAATGGAATTTGTTAAAAAAAAAAATAATGCTATTATGCATATTCAATTTGTTCTCTCATTTTGAGTATTTATGCATTTAATTTTTTTTTTAATTTTTTTTTAATGGTTAAGGAAGTAACTATTAGTATATTTATATATATATTTTTAAAAATATTTAAAAAATATTTGAAATAAAAGAAAAAAAAGAAAAATATAATTTGCACTATGCGGCAGAATGAGCTGGCACTTGCAAGTGGCAAAGTAACACCGCTCTAAAGAAAAATGCTACTCTCACGACAGTTGGATCCCGACAATTTTTTTTTATTTAATGATTAAGGAAGTGTTTTTTAATAATATTGTGAATTTTTTGAAAAAAAAATATTTAAGAGTATAAAAAAATGAATGAAATTTTTTTTTGTTAAAATGTTTTAAAAAAAAAAAAGTAGAGGAGATAATTCGAGATTCGTCCAAAAGCAGCCATTTTTAATATTGTTTCGCGTGACTCTTGCATGGTTGGACAGATTGAGTACTCTAAGTCCCAGGTTTTAATTTCATCTTAACATGTGCAAGCAATTAAGCTTGTAAATTAGCAAGTACTAGTGCCATATCCTTGAGGGAAAAAAATCTTCACACGGTTTTGTTTGAATTTTAGGGTCTCAAGTAAAAGAAAAAAATTAGTGATCATACATAGAATGAAAAACCTTATAATATTTATTGATGTCTGTATAAATATTTAGGACAATGCTAGAGTGCACACTTAATGTACACCCCAAATATGTAAACCAGTGCAAATTATTATTTTTTTTCCCTTTTTTAAGTATTTTTTAAACATCCTTATTAAGAAAAAATTAAAAAAAAAAATCACTAATAATCAGTACTTTCTTAACTATTAAATAAAATAAAATATATTAGTGAACATATTTGATGAGTATATTGAAGAGTCGTAGTATCATTTTTCAAATATTTAGGACAACATTGAATGAGGAATAGATATTATAGTACTAAGACCCACTTCCTATATCTCTCTAGTCTCTACTACTTGAAGTCGTTAAGGTTAGAGAACAATTTGAGAAACTTTAATCCCACTTGATAGAGGGCTTGCCTCCTCATAAAAGGGGCTATTATGATTAGATTTGAAAAATCTTTTACACCAAGTAAGTATAAATCTTTTGCAAAGTCTGAGGTTATGACCATGAGTTCTTCTACTGATCATTATCCGTATATTATATAGAAAGATAAAAAAATAAAAATAAGTGTATAGTATATAGATATATACGGTATAGGGATATTATAGTATATATCCTGTTTTCCATGAACGATTTTTCTCCACTTTTTTTTAACTTCTTTTATAATTTTCAATAACAGTATAAATCGTAAATTTAAGTATTTTACCGATGTGATGGTGCCATTTCATAAAAAGCACAGATCTTTTTTTAATTATGAGTTTTCCATTTAATCTGAATTTCAATTTTTTTCATAACTGATATCTTATATTTAAATTAACATAATTATAAAAAGGTTTGTAAAAAGATCATGTTGTGTTTGTATATAAAAAGACACGCTTTCTAGCTACACAGTTACAGAATATGATTTAATTTGCAATAAAACTCTTTTTTTTTTTTTTTTTTTTAATTTCGTTCACAAATCATATATATGACGCTAATGGTGTAAAGTATCAATCAAAAAATAACTATGCTTATAAAATTGGCAAATTAATATAGGTTGTTACGAAAGATAAATTTACCTTCACATCCTCCAAGAAGATACGGATTTCCTCTGTAGCCATAACGGCACCTGCACGAAAGAGTAAAATTTCTCCTGCTAATGCTATTCCCAATCGGAGGATAATCCCAAGAACAATAATAGGTCGAGTCCTTGTAATCCCTTGTCGTCGAGTTTTTCATTGTGGGAAGAGAATAGTAAGAAGTAATGTCAAGCCCCCATTCCAATACCACTGGAACGGACATATTTGGATTAAGCTCTGTGAAATTGTTCTCAAACCAATCTTGGTCAACCAAAAATGCATAGTTGCAGGACTTAGTACTTTTCGGCTCTATAGTTGTAGTGAATGCATGGAGATTAGGAGGGATTGTTGTTTGGCAACAGTTTGTCGCGTTGCAACGACTTCCATTTTTGAATGGACCTCTGTCACAAGGGGATTTGCACCCACCATATGAAATCGATTCCTCGGGCAAGGACCACATGGAGGCAGAGTTGTTGCAACCCATGGCAACGAAGCTGTTGTTGTTGTCGGAGAAGATGAAAGGACTTTTCTCTAACTTCAGATTCTTTTTCCTATCCATGCCACCGGTACAGCTCGAAAATATGGGATAGTTGACGCGAACTATGCCTGGTACAGCTATGTCAATCTCCAGCACCTCCAGGTCGAACCTCTTCAAAAAGGGTACTTTTGGAAATCCCAGATCATTATAAGAGTCATTTTTGCAGACTATTTCAAACCAATCTCCGACGTAGCAACCTTTTCCGATTCCAAAAGGGTATGGAATGCTAACGTTATTCCCACATTCTTTTGGACATGAACGGCTTACGTTTGATGCTCGCGCGAATTCATTGACTGAGCACATGACTAACACAAGCATCCGAAACAGTAACATTGCAATGCCATATAGATCTCTTTCTATGATGATTATGGTCAATTATTAAGGCCAAAGCCTCAGATCATCGGTTTATATATATTGTACTTTGATCTTCAGTCAGATATTTCAAAGCTGGAAGTTGCCTGTGGTTATCCTTATATAGAATTTCTATGAAAGTTGGCTACATATGCTGTAGGAAGAGTCGGTCGTTTCAAAGGTACTTAGTGGTCAGAGAAAAGAAAAGAAAAAAATAGTTCCAAAATAATTAATGCTAATTAAACTTAATATCAGTCGGTCCGTTCCTTATAAAAAAATGGAATTTGACAAATTGATCAAGGATTCATTTGAGTACTTGTCGGACATAATTATAATTTCTACCTCTCAAATCTCTAATGTTCACTCAAAGTCTGGTCTACATTGAATTGAGTATCCCAACGCCACATGTAGCTCTCCTTTCCCTCTCCTCTCCTCTCCTCTCCTCTCCTCTCATAAATTATCGATCTAATGCAGTACTACTACTTGTCGTGACTCAAGTTGCATTGAACTAACCATGACTTTCATATGTTAGTAGCTAGGTCGGCTCTTAACTAAAGATCGTTTCGAGGAAAGTTTGAGGTTTGGATTCTAAAAATATTTGAAAGTATTTTGAGAATTTGTATGAGATTAGGTTTTGAAAAATGAGAGAAAAAAAATATGAATCAAAGTCTTTTTTAAAATAAGTATTGTATTTGAATTTGTGAAAGTGAGAATATAAGATAAAATCGAAAATTTGTTTTAATTTAGTTTTTTTAAGATTATTTTTTGTTTTGAAATTTGTAAAACCTATATTATTTTTATGTTTGAATAATGAGTACTAGGTAATGATTAAGGTCTCGTTTGGATAATGAGATGAGATGAAAAATTTGTGAATAGTTGTGAAATGTTTGAGTTAAGATGTTTTATTAGGTTTTGATAAAGAAGAGAAAAATACTATAAAGTTATAATATTTTTGTAATATAATTTTTTAACATTATTTTTATTTTGAAATTTAAAAAAGTTGAATTATTATTTTTTTTTTTTGTTTGAAATTTGGGAAAGTTGTAATTATTAAGGAATAATTACATAAAAAAGTTAAAAATTTGAAATTAAAAAGTATTTATATTTGAGTAATGTTGGGGAATGAGATGAGATGAGATGTGATAAGATTAAGATCTAAACGAGACGACCTAAATGAAAAATTGAAATAAAAGTTTTTTAATATTTGAATAATATTTAATTAAGAATTATAAAGACGTTATGAGAAAATTTGAGAAATGTTAATAAATTTTGTAAACAACTTAGTATCCAAACATGGTTATTAATTATATTTGAATTTAAATTCCAAAACAACTAGTTAAGATATAGTTAATTAGCTTTCCTTACAATCATAACAAAACTTAGTTCCATCTAATAGATCATTAATGTTATGAAATTAATGAGCAGCATTTCTGTCCATTTTTTAAAATCGGCACAAAATGGTTTACTTGGCTTTTCACAAGCGGCGACATTTGGGCAAGTGTTTTTAGCCTGAATAAGGTATTTGCCGGCTATAATATTGAGTATTTGTGGCGATATACATTGCCGGAAATAGCTTAATTTCTTGTAGGCGCGCGTACTACTTTTATCATGCATACAGCTTACTTATAATAATTTGAGATTATCATGTTTGACCCAATTTATATAAAATTTTTAAACAAAGAGAATTTGTGGTATGGAGACCACCTGATGATCTCCCAACATTAATATCTCTTATAACTCTAGATAAAAGAGGCCGAGATCACAAATGCCAAGTGATAACAAGTCCATTAAAAAACAAAAAGGTGGCCACGGTGGTTTCCAATTAATGAGATCCTCGTCCTTAGTATATTTAAGTGGATTAATTATTTTCTTTCCTTTATTAATTAATTGTCGCAATAAGTCGGATTAATCCACAGCCAATCGTCATGATCACCAATCAGCTGAATGTTAGAGTAAAATACTTTTCTAGACTTTGTCAATGAAGGATCGGATGTTGAGAGAAAAATAGTATATATATATATATTCTATGATCGGCCATGCATGAATTGTTTTTAGAATAATCTCTTTCGACTATATATGTAAATTAAGGAGGAAAAGTCCTATTAGACATTAAAAATAAACCCCTATTAATTAAACATTAAAAAGAATTAATAATCAAACTTTTATAATTACAAGAAAAGGACTTTGAAACAAATGACGTCATATGAATCAGTTTCTTCTTCACTTCAATCAAATATATTCGAAGACTTTTGAATTTAGACAACGAAACATATCTGCAGATCAAACCAAAGTTTATTTATTTAATTATTTTTCTAATATATATGATCTGCACGCCTCAATTAATTATATCTGTCGTGTTCAATTATAATATATGTATTCCCGTAATTAGAACTAGTCGATCATGAATTTAGAGATAGAATTATTAATTCCCAGAATACGTACGTGTTGCTGATTCCTCCCCAGAAAATAAACAAAAGTTTCGTGTTTGTTTGAGAGTACTTGATGTTTGATAGGAAAACATGAAAGTACATATAGCAGTTTATAATTTAGAATATAAAAGAGGATACCCATGCGTGAAATGCGTGCTAGCTCGATGCATACGCCGGTACTGCGATGTCAATGGGCGTACGTAGCTAGGACATGTACATGATGTTATTGTTTGGAGTACTGCATATATGCATGCATATTGCATGGTTTATTATTTCATAATTGTGCATAGAAAAAGTATATACACGTACGCCGGCCCCCACTAAAAACCTGAATGATTTATAATTTCTTTCACCAAATAATCAATTGAGAAGTCAGGCCAATGCCATGCATCTACCAAAACAATCTTACTTTGAAAGTACTTTTCTGTTGGCTAAAATTATTATAAACGAGGCTTTTATTATGCATGAGATCATACCTAGGTATACAGAGGTCAAAGAGCCACAAACGTACGTACGGGAAATCAGATCACTAAAATCATGTCTTTTTACTTAATATTAATTGATAAATATCTATATATTTAATGGCTTCGTTTGTATATTAATTGATAAATATCTATATACAGAGGATACCCATGCATGAAGTGCGTGCTAGCTAGCTGCATACATGTACATGATGTTATTGTTTGGAGTACTGCATATATGCATGCATATTGCACGGTTTATTATTTCATAATTGTGCATAGAAAAAGTATATACACGTACGCCCCCACTAAAAACCTGAATGATTTATAATTTCTTTCACCAAATAATCAATTGAGAAGTCAGGCCAATGCCATGCATCTACCAAAACAATCTTACTTTGAAAGTACTTTTCTGTTGGCTAAAATTATTATAAACGAGGCTTTTATTATGCATGAGATCATACCTAGGTATACAGAGGTCAAAGAGGCACAAACGTACGTACGGGAAATCAGATCACTAAAATCATGTCTTTTTACTTAATATTAATTGATAAATATCTATATATTGTCTCTCTCTTTCTCTCTCTCTCTCTATATATATATCTATATATATAAAATGTCTATACAGAATTTCTTGTTTTAACATTTTTTTTATTTTTATTTTTGTTAAAGTTAACAGCAACAATCCCACATTTCCTTTTATTCCTCTCTCTCTCTCTCTCCAACTTTTTGTGCGTGCGTGTGCATAATAGCTTTGCAGGAAAAGTATAAAAAATAATAAAAAAAATATAACTTTATTTTAAAAAAATAATAATCCCAATGTGCAGAATATATTTTTTTGGACATTTAGAATGAAATATTATTAATTAAAACTTTTAAACACTTTAATATATATTTATATATTTTCAAAGCTTTTAATACCATTTTGAAGATCATTTGGTTAAAACACTGCAATAAAATAAAATGAGATGAAACAATTAGAGTATCTGATTATCTAAATCATAAATTTCAAAACTTAGTAATTATAAGTACCAGAATTTTATAAACAGAATCACAATAGTGAAATATCCTCAATGAGATTATACAGTTATCCAGCAAAATATAATACAAAGCCAAAAAATATAGGAAAAAAGAGAAATAAATCTCATTTGATCCAAAATACGCCATTAAATACCATCATCTTGATGATGCAAACTCAATCATCTTTTTAAAGTACTGATTGTAGTTGTTAATTTGTTTGTTAAAATTTCTTTGTAATATTCTATTAATTATATTACTTGTATAAAAGTTGAAGGAATGTATTCTAAACTATATATTTCATCAACTATTTTTACAAATTTTGTAAAAAAATATATTATTTTCGTAAAATAACTGTTTAATCTAACTAGACAAACGTTCTTTGCACATTACTTTGACCTAGTATATATATATATATTAAGCTTATTATTCTTCTATATATGTTTGCAACCATAATCCCATCAATTCGAACCCAAAAGTACTTTCGATATCATGAGTTAACATGAAGATTATAACTTAGGAAGAACGCTTATTATATGTAAGTTTTGATTTTCAAAACATCGCTGTTGATTAAAATAATTTGGTGGTGTGTAACGTCATATTTTCCCTAAATATTACATAAGAGAGTAATAACATTTTTTTTAATGAAATAAACAAGTTAAAATATGGTAATTGTTAAAAAAAATTATTACCAACAGTCTAATTATAAAGAAGATGGATTTTTTATTCCAACCCTAAGACAGATCAACAATTATATATTGAGTAGTCCCAAAACTTGCCCAGGAAACTTTCATGGGTAAGAACTAATTAAAGAAATAATGGAGTTGGGGGGAGAGAAAAAAGGAATGATCAGGACAAACTGATCGAGAAAACTAATTAAATTGTATTACAGCGTCTTATCTTTACATGATCAAAATGAGCTCTATTTTTAGAAGAACCAACTGAGATAAGACTGTTCATCCGGGTCGGATTTTTTCCCTGCCCAGTCCGAAACCTGGGTAACCGGGTTCCGGCCCGGAATACACCCGGGCCGGTACCCACTGTTTAAAACCCGGGCCCATCCGGCCCGGATGCGGTTTTGACACCCGGATACCGGTTTTAAACCCGGTACCCGGGTTTACACATAAAAATTCTAAAATCATCAAAAAGAAAACCCTAGCGCCCCCCCTCCGAATCACACTCAACTCTCTCTCTCTCTCTCTCTCTCTCTCTCTCTCTCTCTCTCTCTCTCTCTCTCTCTCTCTCTCTCTCTCTCTCTCTCTCTCCCCCTCCTCTGCGAAGAACGATGCCCTACGCCTCCATCCCCCCGATTCCTTTCTCTCATATGCTCTCTCTCACTCTGCTCTGTGCCTGCGTCTACGTCTGGGTCTGGGTTTGCGTCTGCGTCTGCTTCTGCGATGCCCTAGTCCCTCCCGAAATCACTCTCTCATCTGCTCTATCTCTCTCTGCTATCTGTGATGCCGAACGGTGGAAGTGCTTGAACTTGGGATCCAAGAGATTAGAACGGATTTCTGTTTGGGTATGTTTTCTTTCTCCCCCCCTCTGTTTTCTTCTCTGTTTTGTTGATTTTGGGTTTTTTTTTTTTTGAGAATGTTTGAATGTTTGAGTATTTTTATGGTAGATCTGTTTGAATGTTTGAGGAGTATCTGTTTATATCTATTTAGCTGCAAAATGCTAGAGTCGTGGGTTATTATTATTTGGAAGATTTGTTTTTGGTCTTGGCTTGATTTCTGCGATTGAGTTTTTGTTCAGGGTTAAATCAATCTATGAATAATGTAAGGATCGTCAAAATTTGAAGAGCTTTCAATGATTTTTTTGAAGTTATGTTCATTATGCAGATCAGAAACAAAACTATTTTGTGAGTGTCATTATATATCTACAGAGTAGAATGCTCGTCTTGTGTTTCTTTCATGTTTCAAAGTCAGAATTTGGTTTCTCAATTTTTTTTCTTATCGTCTGAGGTCATAAAGAAGTACTTTTTATGATATTTAGATGTTGGCTTATATGCCACAGTGACCATATCTATTGCTCTGAAATGTTTTTCATGGAACTAAGTATACTTATATCATGGACCATCCAGAACAAGTGTATTGATATTCTAGGGAATGCCAGCACCTCCAATCATGGCTAGGTTGAGGTGTCTTGACATTATTCAGGCCAATCTTGCCACGAAGCTCTTGTCAACACCTTTACTGCATGATACAGAGCAATGTGGCAGGGATGAACCACAATCTTGTCCTGTAAGGTGGTAAAATAAGTTACATTAGGGGCAAGTAATGGCTATTTGTCAAAGTTCAAAACTTCTATTGTTGCTATAGTATAAAGCCCATTGCCCTCTTTTATTGTATTCATTATATCCATCTATCAAAGCACCAATTGTAGTCATTTAGTTTCTTACTTACATGTTGCATTGATTGCATTGTGACACAGTTAATTAGAAAAACCCCAATGGTTTACCTGAACAACATTGTGAAGGGGTCTGTAGCCAATATTGCTGCCAAGCTTGAGATCATGGAGCCATGTTGTAGTGTCAAGGACAGGTAAGGAAGATAAAAATTCAACTCTAGGTATTAAACTTCTATGAGCATGTTGTAGTGGTGACGGGTTATGAGGATAGAATAGACAGCTTGAATGGCCTACTTTGAGAGTTATTTGGACATATCATTATTAATTGCAGCTTTTTGGTATTTTCCTATAAATAGTTGAAGTTTTTTAGGAGTTCCAGGAAGTCCGATTGTCCATATTATCTGATCATGTGAGTATCATTGAGTATGTTGAAGAATTAGCTTTAAACACATACATGGAAGAACACTTTTTGACTTGAATTTTTTTTTTTTTTTTTTGCAGGATCTCTCAGTCCAATCACTTGAAGTTGCTGTTTGGTTTGAGATTAAATCATTCTTACTGATTTTGTACTTCATATATTGTAATTTTGTATTTTCCAATATAATGTAATGTGTAAATAACAAAATAGTGTAATATATAGTGGATTGCATGCATTTTAGTTTTTCATTTTTATATATTTTTATTATTCTGGAAAATGTTAGTATTATGTTTTTTAATGATGACTCAGAATTTTTTTTCATAAATATATGCTTTTATAAAAATAATTATGATTTTCAACACTTTTTAAAAAATGTTTTAATAAATATAGAAGAATTATGCTTTTCAACATTTTAATTATAGGCTTTTATAAAAAAAAAAAAAAAATTATGCTTCTAAGCCCTTTATATATATAATAAAAAAAAAAAAAAACCGGGTAGAACCCAGAACCCGAATTTCCGGGTTTCAAAAACCCGGATTCATCCGGGTTCCAGCCCGGGTCCGACCCGGATCAACCCGGTTCGGGTTCCAGCCCGGGTTTGAAACCCGGGTTCCGGTCCAGGTATACCCGGGTTCCCGGATTGGAACCCGGATGAACACCCCTCAACTGAGATAGGTACAACAGAAATATTAGAATAGGTGAACTAGTATTTATAATAGCATGGAACTTCTGGTTTGAGTTTCATGAAGAGTGTGTCTGCTTTGTTAATGCTCGTATAAAGGACATAAAAAAGGTTCCTTTTTTTTGTTTTTTTTTTGCTTAACTAGTATTAATAAGTCTGAAACTGTAATCATGTGGAAAACCAGAAGCCAGTGAAGAGCTGCTCAGAGGAGCTGAGACCATAAAATGTATATGTTTGCATGCCTCATTCCACCATAAAATATATATATCATATACAATCCATGTTCAGTGATATATTCATGGCTGGCTGGCTGGCATTAACTTCAAGATATATTCAATTAAAAGACTAAATTATGTAGCCCACAAGATGAAATTGGGCAAATACTGGCCCTAGTATTTAAGACGATAATAATGGTTCAGCATCTAAACATGAGGCTATGCCGCTGTCCATACCTGCAATTGCTGATGTAGAAACATCAGACTGATCGAACATTTCATTCTTGGGTACGACTACGACCTCTTCAAAGTTTTGGTGAAGATTAGAGGCTTTTCGTGAGATTTGCAGTACTGCCCTCACCTCTTTTGCGACCTCTTTCATTGTAGGTCGTTTCTTTCCATTCAAGTTCAAGCACCTTTTCACAGTAAGGTTGGCAACTGCAATAATCTCTCCTTTCTTAGCTTCCTTCAAAACTCGATTATCAAGAATATCAAACAAATTGTTTTCTTCCATTGAATTAGTGAAATATGTGGCTAAACTTTTGGTTTCTAGCGACCAATATTTCATCCTCGAAAAAATAATAGTCATTAATTGGAAGGCATCCTCAGAAAATATGCTTATAGTTGTCATCAAATTGGACAATCAGGTCGCAAAGATTTCATGCCATCATTGGAGCCATATGCTAAGATATTTAGAGAAGGAAACATACGTAATGGTATAAACTACAAATAATTAGCAGATAACAAGAGAAAGCTTCAGGACCAACCAAATATAAGCGAAAATTTTAATGAAGGAAGAATGCAGGAAGGGAGCACAGACAATTGTCCATACAAGAAGCAAACCTTAAATTGGATGTGAAAATTCCAGGAGAAAGAAGGGGTTTCCCAAGTGAAAGATAGGCACTCAAGCACTACAAAACAATACGAAGAATCCTCGTAGAGGCAGGTATTGGCGTTTGCTCAATCCATATTTAGGATCTCACGAGCCCAAAATAGAATCACTGACTAAGAAGCACCAATTCCAGAAATTGGGAGACAAATCAGAAAGAATTATGATTCATAATTTTTCAGTCTTAGGAAGGTAAATGAGAAGCACTAATAGCATATAAGCGACTAGGATATTCTTCTATCATTAAAGCCGATATTTCACCAATTCTAGATTCAATCAAGAAAAGAGATCAGTCATCTGCTGACTCAAACTATAAATAATCAATTATCTAATTCACGCGGACGTCAAAATTCATAGCTTTAAACT
This sequence comes from Juglans regia, assembly GCF_001411555.2. NCBI lineage: Eukaryota > Viridiplantae > Streptophyta > Magnoliopsida > Fagales > Juglandaceae > Juglans > Juglans regia. Next base: position 7,317,003 of record NC_049910.1, on the reverse strand, counting down.
TTTGCTTGAATCTTAACTGCTATGAAATGCACACAACATATATACGTGTACACACAGAGGACTAAACTCAACTAGAGCAAATAGCTGCGTTCATCCCCGCTAATCAGAGATTTTTGTTCTTTACAAAAATCCATATTGACCAGAGAATGAGCTAAATCTGACCTGGCGCTGATTTTCCAATTAAAAAAAAAAAAGCGGTCCAAGAACAAAAAGATCGAATAAAAAAGCATCTTTTTCATGTTCAATGTTTATAACTAAGGGAAAATAAAGTGCTCTTTCGATTCCAAAAATGACAAATTATCCTACATTTCCACGGGAGCGAAACAAAGCTCGAAACAAACAAGCAAACAAATAAATTACAATTTCAAATCGAAGCAGCAATGAAGAACCAGAAAATGGAACCGAGTGCACGAAAAGGCAAATCCGGAGAGAGGGAGAAATCAAAGAGGGCAAAATAACAAGCAACCAAACGACACCGCACGGATCGAGGCATTGACGATTTGAATTTAGAGCTACATTTCAACCATGCACGAGTAAGCAGATCCGAGAGGGCAGAGAAAGAAGCAGAGTGTGGCAAATGTGGGAAAACAACTCACGGTTTTGGTCCGATCTGTGAAAGGACGGAGTCTCTGCCTCCGATCTCAGACTCTCAGGTTTCTGTTGCTTTCAGGCTTAGGCCTTGGGCCTTGTGGACGATGGTCCTCTCTCTTGTTATCGAGCTGTGAGTGTGTGTGTGTGTGTGTGTGTGTGAATGTGTCTGTCTGTCTCGTAAGTGCGCTTCTGTGACACGAGGAGCTGTGGCCAGGGGGCTGCGACACGAGCTGCCAAGAGCTGCGGGAAAGGAGATAAGAGTTGCCCAGAGCTACGAGAAAGGAGCTGTGAGGGAGATAGGGAGGGATGAAGGAGATAGAGCCGCCGTAGATAGGGAGGAAGGAAGAGATAGATAATGGAGATAGGGAGGTAACAAGGAGACATGGCCGCGGGAAGGAAAGCGAAAGAGAGCCGTGCGAAGTGACCTCAGAAAATGATTAAATATTCGATTTGATTGAGCTACAGTTCAATTCAAATATAACTTGAGTTTTGAAATTACTGTAGCTCATCTTGTAGATAAAATTTGTTTAGCTAATTTAATGTAGATCATTTTTTCTTCACATTAGTTAAAGAACAATGGTACGTAATGTTCCAAAATGGAGATTATACGTGCAAATTTAATTAATTTTATCTTTAAATTTTTTTAAAATTATAATAATAATATTTTTAAAATAGTATTTTTTTATTTAATGAAGAATTTACATATACAATATCTATTTGAAGATTATAAATAGAATTTCTCTTAATTAAATTATAATTTTTTGCCAGTGCTCTAACCCCCAAATCTAATAAAAATTATTTCTCTAAAGCAAAATTAGCTGAGTCTTACTCGTATAAAATAATTTTATTGGGTTTTCAATTCCTATATATATATATATATATATATATATATATATATATAATACATATATATTGCTCTTTGTAGTTTCGAAATTTGCAAAAATGTATTTTCGGTCTAATTTTTGTTAATAAACATATCGATTCTAATTCATTCGGACTTTTAAAATTTCTCGTAATATTGTTTATTGAAATTTCAATTGTTTATAAAATGATAGAATGCTACTTGATCATCGGAAGCTTACTATTCAGATGACTCTCTTGACGTACGTAGCATCAAGGCATGATGACACCTGATTTATTAAAAAAAAAAAAGATTTAAAACACAAACACAAAAGGTATAGAGGAAACTTAAGGTTTTAATCTTGAATGAAAATGTTATTCCATCAAAGGATTTAATAAAAATAAACTTATAAATTAACGTAACGTAATATGATACAACATATTTACTTTATAGTAAAAGGAACTTAAGACGATAAAATGTATCATATTTGATGCAGATTCAAGATGTTGTAAAGAAAGATGACATTCTTTTCATTGTGGACGAGGTAGTACTTACTCTCTGTTTCTTATATTTCCCTATATGTATGCATATCTTTATTTGTATCCTAATATTATAAGACCTGATTTGTTCATATATGTTTTTTTCTTAGGTAATTGGTGGATTTGGAAGGCCGGGCACAATGTTTGGGTGCGACAAGTACAAACATAAAACCAGACCTTGTGTCCCTTGCAAAGGTAAAGTTGGGATATAATTAAACCCAGAGATAGAACCTCAAATCCCAGGCTCTTTGATCTTCTGTATATATGTCCATTGGAGCAGTACTTGTGAGCCCCGAAGTATCAGCAGTCATACATGCATTGAACACTCCTGAGTAAGTCTCTCAAGTTGATGGTTATTTAGTATATGACCATATATGCTTTCTCTTTCATGTTTTTGTCTCATATGATGGATTTACTTATTCTGGACACCCAGTATCTTGCGTCGTTTTGTTGCAATAGAAGCGCTTAAGATTGACAAGTGTGTTCTTTTCTTCTCATCCAGTTTTACCTGTTCAAAGTTTTACTTCATAGTTCAGTTTAATTACATATATTGCATTTGAAGACCGTCAAAGATGGACTAAATAGGACCTGATGGAGTTGTATCTTGTCATACAATTTCTTCATACAATGGTGGGTCATGGCTTGTATACGCAGATATATATACAATGACATAAATGAATATATTCTTGATTTTTGGAACGGAGTTTGCAGATAACAAGTCGCCTAATGATCCATTCCATCCTGAACGGGGCAAGTTCCATCTTAATTTTGTTTCTTCAAGTTTACTATATGAATATATTTATTTATTGAGGGGATAAATTGATTAGATTACCTATAATTTCTTTATTCATCTAGGTTAGAACATGATCTTGTACGTAGATCTACTTAAAGATTGTCATGTTGTGATTACTCGTTATTGTGATGGTCCTCACTACATGATTGAACTTAATATATGGTTGAGATGGACAAGCATATTGCTTAGGTTTTTTCCTCCTAATATTTTCTATCTCTCAATCTTATACTTCTTGATGATATGTATGTATTGCAGGGATAGGCTCTTATTTTGGAGCACTATGTGAGAAGCATGGAATGTTAGCACGTGTAGCAATAGATAACATAATGGATTAGAAGATCAAATAAGAAATATTTGATTTTGCAAAAGAAAAAGTTTTTAGTGGAGTATTTAGGGATATATTGGAAGGAATAATAGACTTGTGAGCATTGGGCTCCGTTTGGTGATGTTGAGACGAATTTAATATACATTTCCAATTCTAATACTTATGAGTAATTTCTTGGAATCAGAGATTGCTAAAGTTCTCTCACCAAACTATATTTTTTTCCCTACTCCTTGTGCTCTGTCTTTGTTGTTGCTGATTATACATTTGCATTGTAGACATGTATAGCCTATTTTCATAAGAAAAACGCATTGAGATTTGTGACTAAGAAAAAATGGCAACTAATGAAATAATCGAGTCTGTTTTGGATTATATGACTGACATGCTATTGCAACTTATTCTTCCTAAATCTGTGTCCAATGCATTATTAAATTGGTTTGAAATGGTAATTCTAATGATTTTCCAATATGATTGGAAGTTTTTGGGTCTCATGAAAATCAAATTCTGAAGTTCTGAATTGCTATAATTTTCTGCTAATAAGCATTTACGGAAAAGCACTAAGGGCTACTGAAGAGAGGCTGAAGGAACTCAAGTCTCGGCAGAAATAGTTTGTTGCTGATAATGCCGAAAAATCATCTTGCTTCATGTAAAGCAACATCAATTCTCTTAGTGACTTGTGAGACAGATGGGTGTATTATAACCTGTGAGAATTTATCTTTAGTTTTATTTCTCTACATCTTTTCCTAATCACATTGGTTCTTCCAATTTAGATTTAGTTGACTCAGCAAGCAACTAGAAAGATCATGCCCATGGCATGTGGTGCAGATAGTCACCATAACATGGAGACAGAGTTGCTAACAACTATTAGATGCTTCACTCCTCTCATCAAAGGTTTTTGTTGATTTTTGTGGATTTGATTTGTTCCAGATATCCTTTCACAAGGGGATTAGATGGCCAAACAACCTTAGTCTCTGGTGGGTTTATATCACCCTTGTCATGCTCGAGAAGTGTGTTCCATTGGGTGGAGTCAGTCTCTGAGGAAAATATATAGTGGTGTTGGCTCTTTTAGCTGATTTGTGGTTTCTTGAGGGTTTGACAATGAGAGAACGAAAAAGAAGTGAAAAAACGCTTTAAGCCCAACACTACACATCTAATGCACCACACCAAATTAAGCAATAGACCGTGTAATAGTAGATAAACATTCAAGTGATCAATGGTCACCTGAGCCAAATGGTCTTCTTTATAAACCAAGATGTTATGTAGCTTATTTTTTTAGCTGTTCATGAAGCTTGAAACTTTCTTTGATCCTTTGAGCATGGAGAAAATGGTCTAAATTTGTGAAGCCTATTACGCCAAGGGTTTTGTTGCTTTTAGTAGGTTGACAATCTTCACGATTTGGCAAGATTTAAAAGGTGAAAAAAGCTGAAGGTGGCTATTAAAGATCAATATAAAGAGGAGTTGATTTCTTCTTTTGCTATTTATTCTAACCAACAGTAGAAACCCAGAGGGTAATTTATAGGGAGGATATGTTTTAGTTCTTTGATCTTTTTCTTTTTTCTTTTTCTTTTTTCCCTCTCAGTGGAGATCAGATCCTAGAGCAGCTTGAGGAACCATTTTATTCATGTATAAAAATAGATGCTAATGAAACAGAAAAGAAAATTAGTGGATGTTTATGCTTTATACTACCATATATAAGATTATCTTTGCGAAATAATGAAAACTGCAAATTATGGAGCTTACAAGATGAAATTGAACAAACAATACAACGTACACAAACCAAGGTGTAACATCACTTGATGATTAGGAAGATACTAAACATGGATGTGAATCTAAAGATCAGGTCGTATACCATCCATACCTGATGTTGTTGATATAGAAACAACATCATATTCCTTGGATATTTCAATTCCGACATCTTCAATCTCTCCATATTTATCTTTAAGGGTAGAAACTTTTGGCGTCATTTGGTTGGCCTCCAATTCCCTTCCAACTTCTTTCATAGAAGGTCGTTCCTTTCCATTCAAGTTCAAGCATCTTTTTGCAAGGTTTGCAACCGCAATGATTTTTTCTTTTTCTGCTTCCTTCAAAACTCGATTATCAAGGATGTCAAATAAATTGTTCCCTTCCATCGAACTAACGAAAAATGCAGCTAAACTTTTGGTATCTCTGGTTCTTGATGATGAGATAGCTTTTTCTCCAGTCAAGAGCTCAGCAAGCACAACACCAAAACTATAAACGTCACTCTTATCTGTAAATTGGCCTGATCGAAAATACTCAGGGTCTACATATCCAAAAGTTCCATGTACTAGTGTGCTTAGATGAGTTTGATCGATAGCAACAGATCTTGAAATTCCAAAATCTGCTACTTTTGCTCTATACTTGTCATCTAAGAGGATGTTTGTAGACTTAATGTCGCGATGGTAAATTGGTGAAGAAGCTGCTGAATGCAAGTAGAAAAGAGCCCCTGCAACTTCTATAGCAATTCGTAAACGCATATCCCATGTTGGTGGAAACTCCTCATTTTGGCCAATGATATATTGGGCAAGAGTTCCATTAGGAATGAATTCATAAACTAGAAGCGAAACTTCTATTTCCAAACAACAGCCGAGCAGCTTAACCACATTCCTGTGATTAATTTGTGAAAGAATCACGACTTCATTTATGAATTCTTGAAGTTTCTCTTCATCAATTACGTTGGACTTTTTTATTGCAACAATTCTTCCATCAGCCAACATACCTTTGTAAACAGTGCCTTGTCCACCATGTCCAATTATTCTATCTGCACTAAAACGATCAGTGGCCTTCTCCAATTCCTTTGAATTAAACAATTTGGTATTCTCAACACTGTCTTTGTTGTTTGTAGAAAGTTGTTGCTCTAGTAGTAGTTCACATTTTTGTTTAAAGAGCTTCTCCTTGCGTTTAATCCTCATCCTTTTCTTTATCACTTTGTACGACCACCATCCACCGAAAATCAGAAATAAGACACCAAGGCTCGCGCTAACACCTATATATTTGACTCAATGAAATAGAAAGATTACTCCTTGCACTAGTACTATATCATGGTAAAATAATAAAATGGATGATTAGGAACATTGAGTAGTACTAGATAGACATGATTTCTATTAATGCTAGAATATTGCCAGATGAACTATATATGTTGTGCCAAAAGCATGCAGGTTCACATAAAATTGAATTAAAAGTACTCCAAAAGATGAATGATAATTAAACTGAAAAAAAAAAAATATAGCTTTCGGGTTGGAGAACTAACAAGCCTCACATGCTTCTTTCTAAGAAGGTGGAAAAATCATGGGACCCACAGGAAAAAATTATTTTTTACTGGTAGATCTCACTTTTTTTTAAATGAAGTATGCGTATTTGCACACCATAAAATAATACCTAACATTACTTAACAACAAATATGTAACCTCTATTGATGAAAACTAACATAAACACCCTAAATTCTGCGAGTTCTTTAAAAATATAGCATAAGTATTTCTGAAAAAAAAATGCAGTAGAGGCGTTAGAAACAATTATAAATCAGCACGAACAAATCAAAAAAATAATATGAGAATGGTTTACAAGTTGTTTTTGGCTCAATTTTCCAAAAGAGGAATAAAAGAGAGCATTGGCATTGGACCATTACCAATGCTTGGACCGAGTATTTACTGTACTATAAATGCATAAGCTATGCATTTATATAACTTTAATATATAAACTGCATAGATATTGACTATCTAATTATATATTTATATATATATATATTTATTAATTAAACCAACTTGATGAAATGATAAGGGCATATCTCAATTTCACATGCAAAAATATCTATATTTTAGACATTCATTTAACCATCTTCGTTGAAATAAAATGGAAGATGTCAGCTTTCTTACGGATTAAATGGTAGTCTATATTGATCAGAAGAAAGTTGTTGAAATATTTAATATGGATGAGATAATGGATAAATAATATTCACTAAAAGAGGTAGGGTCTAGTTCTCTTAGGCTGCATTTGGATACATAAATCATCTTAACCCATCTCATTTCATCACATCATTTTAATTTCTTAATTTTCACATAAAATATAATAAATAATTTCATTTTTTTAAATATCAGAATAATAATATTAAAAAATAATATTCTAATAATATTTTATTCAACTTATCTAAAATTATCTCATCTTATGATCTTATCTCACTATCCAAACGAATCCTTATAATTAGCATCATTAAGGTTATTTTTACTATTTATGAGAATGTGGCTTCAATTCGTCGATACAAGAGAAGGAAGACATACCAATGATTATGAAAGGCCTAATGTTCTTAGCAGCGACACAACGGAAATAACCTTCTGTATTTTCACAGCGAGTATTTGTACAGTAGTTGAGGAAAGGGTCTGCACATTCGTCAATATCTGCCAATATTGTAATAGAATTTGTTAAAAAAATGAATAATGCTATATATCATGCTTGTTCAATTTATTCTATCATTTTGATTGTTCATGTATTTAATTTTTTTTTTAAATTTTTTTTCTTAATGGTTAAGGAAGTAACTATTAGTGTATTTGTATTGTTTTATTTTTTAAAAAAATATTTAAATATGATTAAAAAATATTTGACATAAAAGGAAAAAAAAAATAATTTGCACTAGGCGGCACAATAAGTGGGCACTTGCAGGAGGCAGAGTAGCACCGCTCTAAAGAAAAATGCTAGTCTCACCTATAGTTGGGTTCCGATTGGATCTCAACAATTTTCTTTTTACTTAATGATTAAGGAAGTGTTTTTTAATAATATTGAATTGAATTTTTTTTTGTTAAAATATTAAAAAAAAAGAAGGAAAGAAGAGGAGACAATTCGAGATTCATCCAAAAGCAGCCATTTTTAATACTGTTTCAGGTGACTCTTGCATGGTTGGACAGATTGAGTACTCCAAATCCCAGGTTTTAATTTCATCTTAACATGTGCTTGCAAGCTTGTAAATTAGCAACTAGTGCCATATCCTTGAGGGAAAAAAATCTTCACATGGTGCATGTTTGAATTTTAGGGTCTCAAGTAAAAGAAAAAAAGTGATATTGGAAGGGATATTTAAGCCTCACAATTTTAGCTAAGAGATAAAGTCAAGAAAAGACCCAGACTCCTAAAAAGAAGAGACTCAGGCTGTGTTTGGGTACTAGAGTATCCTCAACACTTTTCAAGTCTTCTCGTACTTTTGAAAATACTTCACATACCAAACAATTTAAAATACTCTCAATGGGACCCACAAACCCACTTCAATCTCTACTCATAACTATTCACAAACATTCTATAATACTTATCACTATTACATATAAATAAAAAATAAAATCATTATAATATAGAAATAAAATAAAATCACTATAATATATAAATAAAAAATAAAATCACTATAATATTTATAACTATTAAATATAAATAAAAAATAAAATCATTATAATATATGAATAAAAAATAAAATCACTATAATATATAAATAAAAAATAAAATCACTATAATATATAAATAAAAAATAAAATCACTATAATATATAAATAAAAAATAAAATCACTATAATATTTATAACTATTAAATATAAATAAAAAATAAAATCATTATAATATATAAATAAAAAATAAAATCACTATAATATATAAATAAAAAATAAAATCACTATAATATATAAATAAAAAATAAAATCACTATAATATTTATCACTATTAAATATAAATAAAAAATAAAATCATTATAATATATAAATAAAAAATAAAATCACAATAATATAGAAATAAAAAATAAAATCACTATAATATATAAATAAAAAATAAAATAACTATAATATATAAATAAAAAATATTTATCACTATAATATATAAATAAAAAATAAAATCACTATAATATATAAATAAAAAATAAAATCACTATAATATATAATAAATAAAAAATAAAATTACTATAATATTTATCACTATTAAATATAAATAAAAAATAAAATCATTATAATATATAAATAAAAAATAAAATCACTAAAATATATAAATAAAAAATAAAATCACTATTATATATAAATAAAAAATAAAATACTATAATATTTATCACTATTATATATAAATTAAAAATAAAATCACTATAATATATAAATAAAAAATAACATTACTATAATATTTATCACTATTATATATATATATAAATAAAATCATTATAAATTTTATCACTATTATATATAAATTAAAAATAAAATCATTATAATATTTATTATTAAAAATCAAATCACTATAATATTTATGGGACCCACACATTTTTCAACTACCTACTCAAAAGTCAACAACTCAACATACTTCACACATCCAAACAACTCAAAATACTCTCAATGGGACCCACAAACTCACTCCAATCTCTACTCATAACTATTCACAAACATTCTCAACACTTCTCAACACTTTTCAACACCCAAACGTACCCTCATACTCCTAAGAGAGAGACGACTCAGCTCCTAATAAGCGATAGACTTAGACTCCTAAAAGGAAAATGCTTCACAAGATAAATTGAACTCTATCACTCTAAGGAAATAACCTCTATAAATAGTGCCCTACATGACATAACAAAAACTCAACTTGATTCACTTCTTCTTTACATACATTTACTCTCATATTGTTATACTGACTTTGACATCGGAGACTCCACAAGGCAACCAGTGCCGTCCCTTTGTTTGTTCGTTGCAGGTGATCCGTGGAGTTGGTGATGGGAAATACGTCCTTAATAGATACATAGTATAAAAAATCTTATAATATTTATTGATGTCTGTATAAATATTTAGGACAATGCTGCACACCTAATGTGCACTCCAAATATGCACACTAGTGCAAATGATTTTTTTTTTTTTAAATATTTTTTGAACATCCTTATTAAGAAAAAACAAAATAAATTAACTTTCTTAACCATTAAGAAAAAAAAAAATATTAGTGAACACATTTAATGAATATATTTGAGCGGGGTATTATCATTTTCCAGATATTTAGGACAACATTAAATGAGTAATAGATATTATAGTACTATGACCCACTTCCTATATCTATCTACTACTTGAAGTCATTAAGGTTAGAGAACAATTTGAGAAACTTTAATCCCACTTGGATTAGAGGGATTGCCTCCTCATAAAAGGGGTTATGATGATTAGATTTGAAAAATCTTTACACCAAATAAGTATAAATCTTTTGCAAAGTCAAGGTTATGATCATGAGTTCTTCTACGAATCATTATCCGTATATTATATAAAAAGATAAAAAATAAAAACAAGTGTATGCAGGTATATAGATATATACGGTATAGGGATATTATAGTATCCTATTTTCCATGCACCATTTTTCTCCTTATTTTTTTTTAACTTTTTTTATAATTTTCAATAACGTAGGTATAAGTTGTAAATTTAAGTATTTTACTGATGTGATATTATCATTTCATAAAAAACATAGATCTTTTTTTTAATTATGAGTTTTCCATTTAATTTGAATTTCAATTTTTTCATAACTGATCTCTCTTAGATCTAAATTAACATAATTATAAAAAGATTTGTAAAAAGATGATGTTGTGTTTGTATATAAAAAAAAGACACGCTTTCTAGCTACACAGTTACAGAATATGATTTAATTTGCAATAAAACTAATAAAATTGGTTTTACACTTTTGACTTGCAAATAAAAAAACTTAATTGGGGAACTAAATAAATGGAGTAAATTAATATAGGTTGTTACGAAAGATAAATTTACCTTCACATCCTCCTAGAAGATACGGATTTCCTCTGTAGCCTCTCCGACACCTGCACCCCTTAGTAGAGTCTCGGCTGCTCATGCTGTTCCCAATAGTAGGATAATCATAACGACAAAAATAGGTCGAGTCCTTGTATTCCCTTGCCGTCGCGTTTTTCATTGTGGGAAGAGAATAGAAAGAAGTAACGTCAAGCCCCCATTCCAATACCACTGGAACGGACATAGTTGGATTCGGCATTGTGAAATTGTTCTCAAACCAATCCTGGTCAACCAAAAATGCATAGTTGCAGTACTTACTACTTGTCGGCTCTATAGTTGTAGTGAATGCATGGAGATTAGAAGGGATTGTTGTTTGGCAACAGTTTGTCCCGTTGCAACGACTTCCATTTCTGAATGGACCTCTGTCACAAGGGGATTTGCACCCACCATATGAAATCGATTCCTCGGGCAAGGACCACATGGAGGCAGAGTTGTTGCAACCCATGGCAACGAAGCTGTTGTTGTAGGAGGAGAAGATGAAAGGACTTTTCTCTAACTCCTGATTCTTTTTCCTGTCCATGCCACCGGTACAGCTCGAAAATATGGGATAGCGGACGCGAACTGTGGCTGCATCTATGTCAATCTCCAGCACCTCCAAGTTGAACCTCTTCAAAAAGGACTTTGGAAATTCCAGATCATTATATGTGTCATTTCTGCAGACTATTTCAAACCAATCTCCGACGTAGCAACCATTTCCGACTCCAAAAGGGTATGGAATGCTAACGTTATTCCCACAGTCTTCTGGACATGAATTGCTTATTACGTTTGATGCTAGCGCGAATGCATTGACTGAGCACGTGACTAACACAAGCATCCAAAACAGTAACATTTGCAATGCCATATAGATCTCTTTCTTTGATGATTATGATCAATTATGATAAATTACTAAGGCCAAAGCCTCGGATCATCGGTTTATATATATTGTACTTTTTGCAGATATTTCAAAGCTGGAAGTTGCCTCGAAGGCCAAAGTTAGTACGAAAGAAAGTTCTCAGATACTGCAGGGAAAAACAAATAGGAAACACTTCTTTGCCTCCCGCTTTGATTTGAGCTCAAAGTGACCGATTGAATTTTTTTATTTATTTTTATTTAAAGATTAAAAAAAGTAATTTTAAATATATTGATATATATATATTTTTTATATTTAAAAAATATTTGAATATATTAAAAAAAAAAAAAAATGTCGGGACGGTAAATGTAGGGGCGGCAGAGTTGCCCCACCCAAAGAAAAAAAGGCTTCGTGATCAAATCAAGAGTACTATGGTTATCCGGATAATTTCTATGAAAGTTAGCTACATAAAAGAAAAAAATAGTTCCAAAGTAATTAATGCTAAACTTATGATATTTACACAACTTCAATTCATTTTATCTTATTATTATAATTTTTATAAATTTTTATATAAAATAAGATAAATAATTTAATTTTTTTAAATTTTAAAATAATAATAATATTAAAAAATAATATTATAATAATATTTTATTCAATTTTTATCTCTAATTTATCTCATTTTATTTGAACTCATTATCCAAACTTAATCTTAATATCAATCGGTCCATTCCTTATTAAAAAATGAAATTTGACATTTTGAAAGATTCATTTGAGTGCTCGTCGTACATAATTATAATCTCTAATTCTCAAATCTCTGATGTTCACTCAAAGTCTGGTCTACATTGAATTGAGTATCCCGATGCCCCATGTAGCTCTCCTCTCCTAAATTAATTATCTAATGTAGTACTTGTTGTGACTCAAGTTGCATTGAGCTAACCATGACTGTCATATGGTTAGGAGCTAAGCTAGGTCGTCTCGATCTAATACTAAAGATCCTCGTCCCATGTTTGGATTCCAAATATATTTAAATGTATTTGAGAATTTTTATGAGATTAGATTTTGAGAAATAAGAGATAAAAATTTAAATAAAAATCTTTTAAAATAAGTAATGTATTAGAATTTTTGAAAGTGAATAGATAAACGCTGTTTCCGATTAATGAGATCCACGTCTTTAATAGATTTAGGTCGATTAATTATTTTCTTTCCTTAACATCTTTCGACTTTGTCAAGGAGGAAAAGATCGAGTACATTCAATAATCTACCACGGGAAAAATAAATCAAAATTAGATATTTAACTATTTGATTATTAATTAATCAATAAACCCGGCCCTATCAAACATTAAAAAAATTAATAATGATCAGACTTTTATTCCAAGAAATGGACTTTTGAAACAAATGTGATATGAATAAATTTCTTCTTCACTTCAATCAAATATATTCGAATTAAGACTTTAAAATTTAGACAACGAAACATATTAGAAACCAAAATTTATTTATTTAATTATTTTTCTAATATCTGCACGCTTTAATAACATTTGTTGTGTTAATGCCTAAATTTGCATAATAGACCGAAATGGAGGAAAAAATCATCTATGACCCATGAGATGATTCAGGTTTCAATACGGTGCTCGTTGCGTTCATCTATAACACAAATTATAATAAATAAGCGAATAAAAGTAAATAAAGAGAAATATATAGATTTATATGGTTCGACATAATACTTACATCCACGGGGTTGTTTGTAGGTGAAATCCACTATAATGAGTGGTTTTACAATCTCTCATGACATTACATATGTCACAATATAATAGAGGAGTTTCAGAAAAATCTTTTGGAGTCGCTATGTGTGGTGGAGTTTGGCGTATAAATGGAGCTTCTCTCGAGCCCTTTTGTGCAGAAAGCTTCCTCATATATATAAAAGTCTATTTATTGGAAGTGATTGCCTTGTAAAACCTTTTCTTTTTAAGAGTCTGAATCCACTTCCTTTTATGAGACTAAGTCCACTTGTTCTATCTCTTCTTAGTTTCATATATTAACTTAATTTTTGAGATTATTTCAAACTAAATTATAAACTGTTGATTTCACTGTACATGCAAGTCGTCTTTATTTATATCCTCGGAAGAAGTCTATCATTGAATTGAGTATCCCGATGCCCCATGTAGCTCCCCTCTCCTAAATTAATTATCTAATGTAGTACTTGTCGTGACTCAAGTTGCATTGAGCTAACCATGACTGTCATATGGTTAGGAGCTAAGCTAGGTCGTCTCGATCTAATACTAAAGATCCTCGTCCCATGTTTGGATTCCAAATATATTTAAAAGTATTTGAGAATTTATATGAGATTAGATTTTGAGAAATAAGAGATAAAAATTTGAATAAAAGTCTTTTCAAATAAGTAATGTATTAGAATTTTTGAAAGTGAATAGATAAAATCAAAAATTTATTTGAAATTTGTATAACTTGTATTATTTTTGTATTTGAATAATGATTAGGTAGGAAATAATCAAGGGCTCGTTTAGATAGTGAAATGAGATAGTTTTATGTGTGTTTTGTTTGAAAGTTTTAGAAAGTTTTTGTTATAAGTGTTTGTACTTGAGTGCTGTTTGGTAATATAATGAGATGTGATTGAGATCCAAACGAGACCTAAATGAAAAGTTGAAAATCAAAAATAATTTATTTATTATTATTTTTTTTTGTATTTAAGTAATGTTTGAAAATAAAATTATGAGAAAATTTGAGAAATATCAATAAATTTTGGAAACACCTTAGTCGCCAAACATGTTTATTAATTATATTTGGATTTAAATTCAAAAACAACTAGTTAAGATATGGTTAATTAGCTTTCAGTACTATCGTTACAAAACTAATTATAAATTCCATCTAATAGATCATTGTTATGAAGTTTGCCACTTAAATATACTACTTTTTTTTAATGCATTCTTATAATTTGGGCTTAACTTGTTTGACCCAATTTATATAAAAAGTTTTAAATAAAGAGAATTAGGTTGTGTTTGTTTATTGAATCAAATTCAATTCATCTCAAACCAATCATTGATTGGACCTATTATTTTTTTAATTTTTTATAAAAAATTAAACTCATCTGATCAACTTAAAAAGTTAAACTCATCTTAATTTAAAAAAATTAAACTCATCACATTGAGACCTATAAAATATTATTATTTACAATTCAATCAATCAATTTATCTCAATGTTCAGATACAACCTTACTGGCATGGAGTCATGATGATCTCCCAACATCACTTATCTTATAACTCTAGGTAAAAGAGGAGACAATTAAATGCCAAGAGGTAACAACCTGTCCGTAAAAAATATAAAAAACAAAAAATAAAAAAAAATAGGCCACGGCGCTGTTTCCGATTAATGAGATCCACGTCTTCAATAGATTTAGGTCGATTAATTATTTTCTTTCCTTTATTAATTAATTGTCGCCATAAGTCAAATTAATCCACAGCCAATCCGCGTGACCAATTATCAACTGAATGTTAGAGTAAAATATATTTGTAGACTTTGTCAAGGATGTTGAGTGAAAAATAGCATATACTATGATCGGTCAGAAAAAATTACAAAAAAATAAAAATAAAAAAATTAGAATAACCTCTTTCGACTTTGTCAAGGAGGAAAAGATCGAGTACATTCAATAATCTACCACGGGAAAAATAAATCAAAATTAGATATTTAACTATTTGATTATTAATTAATCAATAAACCCGGCCCTATCAAACATTAAAAAAATTAATAATGATCAGACTTTTATTCCAAGAAATGGACTTTTGAAACAAATGTGATATGAATAAATTTCTTCTTCACTTCAATCAAATATATTCGAATTAAGACTTTAAAATTTAGACAACGGAACATATCAGAAACCAAAATTTATTTATTTAATTATTTTTCTAATATCTGCACGCCTTAATAATATTTGTCTTGTTAATGCCTAAATTTGCATAATAGACCGGAAGGGAGGAAAGAATCATCCCTGACCCATGAGATGATTCAGGTTTCAATACGGTGCTCGTCGCATTCATCTATAACACATTATAATAAATAAGCGAATAAAAGTAAATAAAGAGAAACACATGGATTTACATGGTTCGTCATAATGCCTACATCCACGAATTGTTTGTAGGTGAAATCCACTATGATGAATGATTTACAATCTCTCATGCCATTACATATGTCACAATATAATAGAGGAGTTTCGGAAAGATCTTTTAGAGTTGCTATGTGCGGTAGAGTTTGGCGTATATATGATGCTTCTCTCGAGCCCTTTTGTGCAGAGAGCTTCCTCATATATATAAAAGTCTATTTATTGAGAGTGATTTCCTTGTGAAACCTTTTCTTTTTAAGAGTTTGAGTCCACTTCCTTTTATGAGACTAAGTCCACTTGTTCTATCTCTTCTTGGTTTCATATCTTAACTTTATTTTTGAGGTTATCTCGAGACTAAATTATAAACTGCTGATTTCACCTATACAAGTCGTCTTTATTTATATCCTCGGAAGAAGTCTATCATGAATTTAGAGAATTATTAATTTCCAGAAGCGTGTTGCTTACTCCCAGGAAAATAAATGAAAGTTTCGTGTTTGTTTGAGATCACTTGATGTTTGATGGAAAACAAAGTATAGCAGTTTATAATTTAGAATATATCATAGCATTAATTGCCAAGAAAAAGAGGATACCCTTGATCAAGTGCTGCATGCGGGCGCCAGTGCGATGTTAATGGTACGCGTAGGACATGATGTGTTAATATCGCTCGGAGTACTGCATGGTTTATTATTTCATAATTGTGTGTGTGTGTATATATATATATACACAGACACACACATATACATACCTCGAGTTATTGGCTGAGTTCTACAAAAAAACAATAGTTTGTGCATGGCTCCATATATAATATTTCAGGCATGCCTGGTGCCTGCAGCAGATCCCATGCAGCTTTACATTCATGAATGTACGTACGCGTGCACTAATTCACCCTCGTGCGCATCATGACATGATGACCTCTTTGCATCTGGAACTGACGCATTATTTGTTTGTGCCACGATAGCGTTTGTGGGGATACAGCTTATAACTGATATATATTCATGATTTTGTTACTCATCATTTTTATATATGATCATGTATCACACTTTTTTTATTTTATGTGATGTATGAGATGATGAATAAAATTGTCCTATATTCACCTTAATTTTTTTTTATTGTACTTCAGTACCCAACTATTGTGCATGCATGTCACTTATAATAGCACACGTAAAAATTATCTCCACCCATCTCTCGAATCTCTGATATATCCATGATTAATGCAAGACCTAGTAGATTGATGAATTGAATACTAGTCCAATGCCATATGTTAGTTAGCAGGTTGGCTTTCCTCCACTGCTTAGACCTATCTAGCTCGCTCTCATGACATTGTTCTCGTCATGCATGGCTCTCGTGCGTTAATGAATTAATTAGGGTCCTGCTAAGCCATCGAGAGGCGATTTCGAAAATTTGTCTCGAGAAATGTAAAACATAATTTTTTTTTTTTATTTTGTAATTTTTTCAAGCATTTTTTAAATCTTTTTAAACATTTAAAAAAAATAAATTCACAAATTCATTTAAAAATAGTAATTCCTTAACAATTAGATAAAAAATATAATAAAATAATAATTGGTAGGTTTTATCATGCAGCATTTTTCAATTAATTACCAATGCATGATGTCATTGCAGGTCGGCTAAATCTATATTATCCTTTCGGCTTTATATAATCGTTTATAATAATTTTAAAATGTTAAGTATAAGTCTCAAATAAATAAGTCTTATATAATTTTTTTTATAAAAAAGTGAGTTTTATTAAAAAGAAATAGATTTTTTTAAATTTTTTTAGGTGAGATCTTTTTTTTATAAAGATTTGTATGTGATTTCTCTAATTAAAATTTATACAAATCATTTTTTGTAATTTAATAAAAGTTCTTTATGTAGTCAAATCTGAAATAATAATACTCTAAAATAATTGTTGGGAAGCTGCTACACCCAACTGAGAATCCTCACCCAATGTTGTAATTTTTTTTTAATATTTTTTAAAACCTCTTAAATATTTTTAAAAGAATCACAAAGTTATTATTAAAAAAAAACTATTCGGTTATCAGAATTCTAGGTAGCCAGTGGCATTTTCCTAACCGTTAAGAGCATTCACATAACCATGCTCCTCAAAATTTTATCTAAATTTTATTTAAAAAAATATCATTTTTTTCTATTTTAATTACGTACCCGCCTTTCTAAATCACCTTATATCTCATTTTTCTCTTTTTTCCTCCCTATATATATATATATATATTCTATTTAACTCCTTTTTTTAAATTATTTTTTAAAATTTCGTTATATTTTTAACTATTGAACAGGTCATCTCCAACTCACAAATGACTCAGCAAGACTCCACCAAATCAGCTCATCAATTGGAAGATTCTAGAGTCACGTAGACTAGGCTGAGACTTTGTTCTATTGGTTGTATCGTAAGAATCTAATTGGTTGTATTGTAAGTGCTCTGAAATATTCTAACAAACTCTATAAAGCAATCGGTTATAGCAGCACACCAGCTGCTCGATATTATGCGCCTATGTACTCTGTCAAGGCTACAATGTGTTTATAAATGCATCATTGTACATCCATAAACGTTATGCAATATAGAACCTTTTCACAGAGAACTCTTCTTCTTCTCTTCTTCTAAATTTATCATGGTATCAGAGCTGGATTACGACTAATGTCTATCCATGATTGACGAAAATCCTGCTTCCTCCCACGAAAAAGACCCACCCACTACATTTTAGTACCCAACAAACCTTTCCCATATCGTCTCTATCAAACTAGGTTCTGATAACTATCTTCTCTGGAAAGCCCAGATTATCCCCTACCTACATGGTCAAGAGTTGTACCAATTTATTGATGGTTCGTTTCCCCCGCCACCTCCGATTCTACCAGCTTCCTCTCCCTCATCATCCATTTCTTCCCCATCACAAACCAACCCTGCCTACCTTCAATGGCGTCGCATCGATCAGTTCTTACTCAGTGCTCTTCTTTCCTCCCTCACAGAAACTATTCTGGCTCAGGCTATAGCATCTCGCACATCCAGGGAACTCTGGATAAATCTTGAAACGATGTTTACCTCTCAATCCCAAGCTAAAGTATTCCAAATTAGACATCAGCTTACCAATCTTAAGAAGGGCTCTCTCTCAATCATAGACTATTATCGTAAAGTTCGCCTCCTGTCTGACACTATGATTGTTGCGGGCGAACCATTGCGAGACTCTGAAGTTGTTTCCTATCTTCTAAATGGACTCAACTCTGAGTTTGACACCTTTGTTATTTCGGTGACTACCCGTGCCACTCCAATCTCATCTGCGGAACTTTTCAATTTACTTCTCACCTTAGAAAGCCGCATCTCCCTTACATCAACGCAACAAGGTTTGCTTCCCACTCCTTCAGTAAATCTCACAACCAACACCACTTCTCGAGCTCCAAGAGGCAATCAACGTGGTGGTCGGTATGGCAATTGCAGTGGTCGCACACGTGGTGGTCACTCCTTTTCTCCTTTTCAGCAGCCTTCCCCACAACAACAGAGCAAGCCCACTTGCCAAGTTTGTCAAAAAATAGGCCATGTTGCCCTGCAATATTATCACAGGTTCGACCAGGCATATCAATTTGATCCTCCATGTTCTTTGTCTACCTATACAAATACTCAATCACAAACTGACAAGCAATGGTATCCTGACTCTACTGCTACGAACCACATCACGTCAGACTTCCAAAATCTGAACATCTTATCTGATGCTTACTCTGGACCTGAAAAAATCAAAGTTGGGGATGGTACTGCTCTACCCATTACTCATTTCGGTGACTCTTCTCTCTCTTCCTCTCATTCAAAATTTCTTCTTCGAAAGCTCTTATTTGTTTCGAAAATCACCAAAAATCTTGTTTCGGTCAATCGTTTTTGTTTTGATAACGCTGTGTTTTTTGAGTTTCATGACTCCTTTTTCTATGTGAAGGACAAACGGACGGGAGCAATTTAATTCAAGGCCCCTCCTCGCATAATGGACTTTATCATTTTCCTCCTCCTTCCAGTTCTCCATCAGATCATCTAGCGCTACTTGGTGAACAAACAACTGTTGATCAGTGGCACCACAGACTTGGTCATCCCTCTCTTCGGCTTGTCTCCCACATTTTGCACACCAAATGTTTACCTTTTGTTCCCTCTCAGCCGGACTTTTTTTGTAATAGTTGTCCTCTTGCCAAGTGTAGGTAATTATCTTTTAAACATTATGTTCATCGGTCCACAGGACCTTTACATTTAATCTTTGTAGACATTTGGGGTCCATCCCCTCACCTATCAAGAGATGGTTTTCGGTATTATATTTCTTTTGTGGATGACTATAGTCGTTATACATGGTTTTATCCCCTTGCATCTAAGGGAGATGCAACATCCACCTTTCTACTTTTCCAAAAATATGTTGAACGCTTACTAAATGCAAAAATAAAAATTCTACAAAGTGATTGGGGCGGTGAATTTCGTCCTCTCACAAATGTTCTAAGCTCTTAAGGCATTATGCATCGTCTCTCTTGCCCCCACACCCACCAACAAAATGGTGTGGTTGAGAGGAAACATCGTCACATTGTAGAAACGGGTCTTGCCCTTTTAGCTACGGCTTCTCTCCATTTTCTATTCTGGGCAGATGCTTTTCAAACTGCGGCCTATCTTATTAATTTTCTTCCCTCGCCATCTCTCAAAAATAAATCTCCTCATCTCCTTCTCTACAATTAAGAACCTGATTACTCTTTTCTTAAGGTTTTTGGGTCTCAATGTTGGCCCAATCTTCGTCCTTACAATAATCACAAAATTGACTTCCAGTCTCTTCCATGTCTTTTTCTTGGCTACAGTCATATGCACAAAGGTTACAAATGTTTTTATCTTCCCTCCACCAAAATGTACATCTCTCGTGATGTAGTCTTCAACGAAAAATATTTTCCGTATGCTTCTTATTCGATGTCGGGCTCCTCTTCTTCTCAACAAACTCACACACTCTTACCACTTTCACTACCAACCACCCACAGCCCATCTCACTCTCTCTCATTTGAAAGCCCAACCACTCAATCATCTAATGATAGCCCAACTCCAAGCCCTGCTGTCATCTCCCCGAACTATCCAGACTCTTCTTCGTCTTCAAGCTCTGCTCCTACAGACCTTCCTCAATCCTCCAATCCACTTCCTCCACGATCTCCCATAGTCACCCGTTGTAAAACAAATTCCTCTCGCCCCAAAGTCTTCACCGACGGCCAAATCTTGTATCCTCCATCTCACCACTGTCTCAATGTTTCCCTTGAGATTCCTGATGAACCCCAATCGTACACCATTGCTTCTCGGTTCTCAAAATGGCGTGATGCCATGACTACAGAATTCAAGGCTCTCATCCAGAGCCAAACCTGGACACTTGTTCCCCCTTCCCCTTCCTCTAACATTATTGGCTGCAGGAGGGTGTTTCGCACAAAGCACAGAGCCGACGGCACCATTGAACGGCGCAAAGCGAGGCTTGTTGCCAAAGGATTTCACCAACAAGAATGTATTGACTACTCTGAAACCTTTAGTTTTGTTGTAAAACCCAACACTATTCGGGTTGTTCTCTCCTTGGCCGTATCTCACGGTTGGCCTCTTCGCCAGCTTGACATTCAAAATGCCTTTTTACACGGTGATCTTAATGAGTCAGTCTATATGTCTCAACCCATAGGGTTTGTTCATCCTGAATATCTTGATTATGTTTGTTGTTTGAAGAAGGCCATTTATGGCCTTAAACAAGCTCCCCCAGCTTGGTTCGCCCAACTCAGTTCTCACTTGTGTGAATTCGGCTTTACTCCTTCTAAGTCCGATCCTTCTTTGTTTATTTACTCCTCTCAATATGTTTTAATCTCTGTCTTAATCTATGTTGGTTGACATTCTAACCAAACCTCTGCTGTCCTCTCGGTTTCACACATTAAGGACGAACCTCACTGTCGTCGACATGTCGTTTGGCTCATGGGGGCATGTTGAACAGGTCATCTCTAGCTCACAAATGACTAAGCAAGACTCCACCAAATCAGCTCATCAATTGGAAGATTTTGGAGTCACGTCGACTAGGCTGAGACTTTGTTCTATTGGTTGTATTGTAAGTGCCCTGAAATATTCTAACAAACTCTGTAAAGCAGTCGGTTACAATAGCGCACCAGCTGCTCGATATTATGCGCCTATGTACTCTGTCAAGGCTGCAATGTGTTTATAAATACATCACTGTACATCCATAAACGTTATGCAATATAGAACCTTTTCACAGAAAACTCTTCTTCTTCTCTTCTTCGAAATTTATCATTAACCATAATTTTTTCACATAAATCTATTTATTCTCAAAACTAAAACTTTATGTTATCAACTACGTACTCATCTATTTATAATGGTCACATTTTAAAATTATTCATCAGTTAATTCTCATCGATAATATTTTAAAATCGTATCGCTACCAAAACAATCTTACTTTGAAATTACTTTTCTGTTGACTTAAATTATTAAAAAGGAGGCTTTATGTATGATCTCATAAAGAAGCAGCAATGAAGAACCAGAAAATGGAACCGAGTGCACGAAAAGGCAAATCCAGAGAGAGGGAGAAATCAAAGAGGGCAAAATAACGAGCAACCAAACGACACCGTACCGATTGAAGCATTGAAGATTTGAATTTAGAGCTACATTTCAACCATGCACGAGTAAGCAGATCCAAGAGGGCAGAGAAAGAAGCAGAGTGTGGCAAATGTGGGAAAAAAACTCACGGTTTTGATCCGATCTGTGAAAGGACGGAGTCTCTACCTCCGATCTCAGACTCTCAGGTTTCTGTTGCTTTCAGGCTTAGGCCTTGGGCCTTGTGGACGATGGTCCTCTCTCTTGTTATCGAGCTGTGAGTGTGTGTGTGAATGCGTCTGTCTGTCTCGTAAGTGCGCTTCTGTGACACGAGGAGCTGTGGCCAGGGGGCTGCGACACGAGCTGCCAAGAGCTACGGGAAATTAAGGAGATAGAGTTGCCCAGAGCTACGAGAAAGGAGCTGTACGGGAGATAGGGAGGGATGAAGGAGATAGAGCCGCCGGAGATAGGGAGGGAAGAAAGAGATAGATGCGGGAGATAGGGAGGTAAGAAGGATACATGGCCGCGGGAAGGAAAGCGAAAGGGAGCCGTGCGAAGTCACCTCAGAAAATGATTAAATATTCGATATGACTGAGCTACAGTACAGTGGGGAATGAAGATTTGTGTTTCGTTACCGTAAACTCTGTCAGAAATAGAATTGTGCTATCTCTTAGATTTCGGTCTTTAGAGATAAGCCGTCTGGACTAGACCATATCAGTCACAATAGTGTACTGAGATTCTACTAACGTTTATAATTGACTTGTTGTTTGAAGTCAAATTTATATGTCTTCTTTCAATGAATGAAATGAGATCCCTTGTTATAAAAAAAAAAAAAAAAATAGAATGGGGGCGGCACACTCGGAACACCAAGCGGTTTTTTTTAATACATTTAAATATTTTTAGAAAATAAAAAAATACATCAATATACTTAAAATTATTTTTTTAATCACTAAGTTAAAAAAAAAAAATTATTTGACCAATGGTCAAATAGATCGATCAAAGTTGAGAGACAGAGTAGTTTTATTTTTTAAAATATGACTTGTGTTTTGAAATTACTGTAGCTCATCATATAGATAAAATTTGTTTAGCTAATTTAATGTAGATCCTTTTTTCTTCGTAATAGTTAAAAAGTAATGTAACGTATAGTTTCTAAATAGAGATTATATATGTAAATCTAATTACATATAATCTATATTTAGAGATTGCAAAGAAAATTTTTCTAAGTTAAATTATAACTTCCACGGGCATTCTAACCCCCCAAATCTAATAAAAATTATTTCTCTAAAGCAAAATCAGCTGAGTCTTACTCGTTTAAAAGAATTTTATTAATTCCTATATATATACATATATATTGCTCTTTGGAGTTTCAAAATTTGCAAAAATGTATTTTCTATCTAATTTTTGTTAATAAACATTTCGCTTCTAATTCAATCGGACTTCTAAAATTTCTCGTATTGTTTATTAAAATTTCAATTGTTTATAAAATGATAGATCAATAATACTACTTGATCATCGGAAGCTTACTATTCAGATGACCCTCTTGATATACGTAGTATTAAGGAATGTTGCAACAATCATGCCAACAAAAATGAATCAAGATCAAATCAGCCAAGTCAAAAGAATCAAACTCCAATATAGCATTTTAGCCGTTTCCATTTACTGTAAATATTTTCATTTATTGTACATTCATTCTTGTATAACTCTGGTTTCCATACTTATGTAATTACCAAAAACAGCTCCTACACTTGTATATATTTGATTCAGAAGTCAATAAAAAAAAGTGAGGTGTTTTTTCCATTGAAACCGTGTGATTTAAAATTTTATATGGTATCAAGAGAGCCCTACTCTCACGAGCAAACAGATCCTCTTCTCTACAATGGCCTCCTCTTCAGAACAAACGTCTACCCATCCACCCCATACTCATCCCATCTCACCCACCGAAAATGCCCTCATCGCTCTCAATATTTCTACACAAATCAATGAAAAATTGACACCCTCCACCTTCCCTCAATGGATAGCACAATTTGAAGCTCTCCTTATCGGCTATAATCTCCTTGACTATGTCAATGGAATTTTACAGTGTCCCTCCCCTATCGGCACCTCCTCCACCGAGTTAAATAAAACTCACTAGGTTCGTTAGGATAAATTAATCCTGAGTGCTATTTTGGCTTCTACCTCCACCACCATTACTCCCCTCATCGCCATTGCCAAAACCTCCCATGAGGCTTGGAACAAACTCAACCATATGTATGCCAGTAAATCTAGAACCTGAGCCATGCAACTCAAGGAAGAACTTACCTTGATTTAGCGAGGAACACGTTCCATCCCTGATTCTTTGCATGCGGTGAAAGCCCTTGCTGATGAAATCACCCTTATCGATCATCCCATCTCTGATGATGATCTTACCCTCTATATTCTAAATTGATTGGGTTCTGATTTCAAGGAAATTGTAGTGCCAATTCGTGCCAGGGAAACATCCTTAGCCTTCGAAGAACTGCATGATATTCTTGTGGGACATGAAGGCTACCTGCGGCGCTTGGAGATGAAAACCCAGCAACTAATAGCCTTTGTGAATTTTTCTCACCGCAACAAGATGAAGTCTGGTGCTTCTGCTGGGTATCAACCAAAAGGCCCTTATAAGGCCACTGGACCCTCTCGGTCTCAAGGCCAAAATCGCAACTCTCAAGGCCCACAAGTCCTCTAATACACCCAATCAGCGCCGTTATCAACCGAAATGCCAATTTTGTGACCAAATGGGCCACACTGCCAAGTCTTGTCCCCAACTTCATTCATCTGAAGTCACGGTGAACTGTGCAACTACGTCAAAACAATAGGATCATAAGTGGCTTCTTGACTCCGTTGCTTCTCACAATATTACTGGTGACTTGGCGAATTTATCTATTCACTCTGAGTATGATGACACTGATTAAGATGTTATTGGTGATGGGTCAGGTTTGGCTGTCTCACACATTGGTTCATTGAATCTAAATTACCCAAAACGAACATTTATTCTTCGTGATACTTTTTGTGTCCCAAATATTTGCAAGAATTTGATTTCCGTTCATCATTTCACATCCCTAAGTAATGCTTTTGTTGAGTTCACCCTTCTTATTTTCTTGTGAAGGATTGGATCACGGGGGTGATCCTACTAAGAGGTGCATGTGAAAGTGGCGTTTACATTTTTCTGAAATCACTGGTGGGCTCCTCTTCCAACATGGTGGCTAATGTGCATGAACGGACCTCGTTTGATGGGTGGCACAAGCGTCTTGGACATCCGTCATTTAAAGTTGTTCAATATCTTGTCAAAAATTTTTCACTTCCTGTTATGAATAATAAAATGAACTCTTTGTGTTCATCTTGTTCTATTATGTTCTATTAATAAAGCCCATCAACAACCTTTTCGGCCCACAAGTTTTCGAAGTCATGCTCATCTAGATCTTGTTTACACTGATGTGTGGGGACTTGCTCATTGTCTTGGTTTAGATGGTTCTTGTTACTATTTGCTTTTCATTGATCATTACACAAAATATGTGGTTCTATCCCATCAATGCAAAGTCTTGTGTTAAGATCATTTTTCCCCAATTCAAAAATATTGTTGAGAAACGTTTTCAAGCAAAAATTAAAAGCCTCTATTCTGATAATGGTGGCGAATATATCAGTCTCAAACCATTTCTCTCTCTCCATGGCATTAGTCACTACACTACTGCCCCTCACACACCTCAACAAAATGGTGTCTTCGAGCATTGTCACCATCACTTAGTTGAGACTGGTCTTACCTTAGTTCATGATGCCAATCTCCCTCTTTCATATTGGCCCCATGCCTTCCATACTGCCGCCTACCTCATAAACTGTCAACACACTCCTCTTCTTCAATATAGAACACCCTTTGAGGCACTTTTTGGTCAAAAACTGAACTACCTTAAGTTAAAATCCTTTGGGTGTCTCTATTTCCCTCTTACCAGACCATATAACACATAAACTCCAGCCCAAGTCCAGCCCGTGTGTCTTCATTGGGTATTCTACGACCCAAAATGCATACAAATGCCTTGAGTCCATTACCCAGAAAATATATACTTCTCGGCATGTCATATTTGATGAAGCTCAAACCCTAGCCTCCCTTGGTTCCTCCCAGCCTTCATCGTCTTCTCCATCTGTTCTGCCATCCACCCACGACCACCCACGACGTCGTTCTGTTCGTGCCAGCAATTCCCTCGTTGGCTCCATCTAACGTCGTTCCAGTGGTCTTGGAAACTGTCTCCGCTGCATTCTCATCCCCTCCAGGTAATACCCGTACATCCCCTTCTCATGTAATTTTGGATGCTCAAAATCTTTTGGATTCTACATCTATTTTGCCTTTACCTGTAATTGAATACCATTGTGAATCTGCTCCCATCACATCGTCCCCTTCCCCTTCCCCTGTTTTCAACTCCGAACCCACCTCTCCACGCCGCACACACTCCATGACCACAAGATCTATGAACAACATCTTCAAACCCAAACAACTAAATGTTGTCACCAAACACCCCCTTCCCCCGTGTCTTGAACTGACCTGTGTGACCCAAGTTTTATCCATGCCTCGGTGGCATGCCGCCATGTTTGAAGAGCTCACTGCTCTTATGAGACACGACACTTGGGACTTAGTTTCCCCACCAGTTGGCTCAAATCTCGTGGGTTGTAAGTGGATCTTTCGGGTTAAACGAAAGGCTAATGGCTCGATAGATCGCTTCAAAACTCGTCTTGTTGCAAAAGGGTATAATCAAAGACCCAGGATTGATTATAAGAAGACTTTTAGTCCCGTTGTAAACCAACTACTATTAGATCTATTCTTACTGTTGCTGTTATGCAAGGCTGGGTTTTAAGACAAATGGATGTTAACAATGCATTTTTGCATGGGAACATTACTGAGGATGTGTATATGAGTCAACCTCCAGGGTTCAAGGATCATTCCAAACCCAATCATGTAGGCAAATTATGTAAAGCAATTTATGGTCTTAAGCAGGCTCCTCGGGCATGGTACTCCACTCTCAGGGATGCTCTTCTTCGCCTTGGTTTTCATAACTCCAAGGCTGATTCATCCATCCTTATTTATCAAAGTGGCTCCATTATATACTATTTTCTGGTCTATGTAGATGACCTTGTGCTTATAGGAAATAATTCTAGCTTTGTGCACTCTATCATTAAGCAACTTGGTGTTGGTTTTTTCTTTGAAAGATATGGGATCTCTTCACTATTTTCTGGGTGTGGAAGTTATCCCAACCCGTGCAGGTTTGTTTTTGTCCCAACATAAATATATTCGTGACTTGCTGTCCAAAACCAACATGGTTGGTGCTAAGGATGTGTCAACTCCTTTATCTACAAGTACTCCTTTAAAATTGGTTGATGGTACAGCTTCCTTTGATAGTATTGAATTCAGACGAGTTAGTGGGAGTCTTCAATACCTTTCACTTACTCGTCCTGATATATCTTTTGCCATTAATAAGTTGTCTCAATTTATGCACAAGCCCACAATTACACATTGGACAACAACAAAAAGGTTACTTAGATACCTGAAACAAACCATCTTTCACGGCATTCAACTCAAAAAGGACACTCCTTGGCATCTCATGACATACTCCGATGCGGATTGGACTGGAAATGTTGATGATCGGTCCTCTACTTCGGCCTACATCAGTTTTCTTGGTACCAACCCCATCTCTTGGAGTTCAAAGAAACAAAGGGTTGTTGCACGCTCATCTACGGAAGCTGAATACCGCTCATTAGCTAATGTAGCATCGGAAACAATGTGGTTACTTGGCCTTCTCAATGAACTCGAATTTCTCCTAAAAGATCCACCTTCTCTGTTATGTGACAACCTTGGAGCCACTCATCTCAACTTTAATCCAGTTTATCATTCTCGCATGAAGCACATTCAAATAGACCTTCATTTTGTCCGTGACTTGGTTCAAAAAGGGACTCTCCAGGTCAAACATGTTCACACTCAGGACCAGCTTGCTGACTTGCTGACCAAACCATTGTCCAGGCAACGTACTGAACTTCTTCGATCCAAGATTGGCCTTGCCGATGAAAGCCCTATCTTGCGGGAGAGTATTAAGGAAGATTGCAACAATCATGCCAACAAAAATGAATCAAGATCAAATCAGCCAAGTCAAAAGAATCAAGCTCCAATATAGCATTTTAGCTGTTTCCATTTACTGAAAATATTTTCATTTATTGTACATTCATTCTCGTATAACTTTGGTTTCCATACTTATGTAATTACCAAAAACAGCTCCTGCACTTGTATATATTTGATTCAGAAGTCAATAAAAAAAGTGAGGTGTTTTTTCCATTGAAACCGTGTGATTTAAAATTTTATACGTAGCATCACTGCGTGATGACACTTGATTTATTAAAAAATTAAAAAAGATTTAAAACAGAAACACAAAAAGTGCATAGGAAACTTAAGGTTTTAATCTGAATGAAAATGCTATTCCATCAAAGGATGTAGTAAAAATAAACTTACAAATTAACATAACTTAATATGATACAACATATTTACTTTATAGTAAAAAGAACTTTACAATTTATTTATATATTTATCTTTATAAAATCATTTTATAAATAAATTAGTATTTCTCTTTCCCTTACGAAATTGGTGGAGCAGACACATTAGACGATAAAATGTTTCATATTTGATGCAGATTCAAGCTGTCGTAAAGAAATGTGACATTCTTTTTATTGCGGACGAGGTAGTATTTACTCTCTGTTTCTTATATTTCCCTATATGTATGCATATCTTTATTTGTATCCTAATATTATAAGACCTGATTTGTTCATATATGTTTTTTTCTTAGGTAATTGGTGGATTTTGAAGGGTGGGCACAATGTTTGGGCGCTACAAGTACAACATAAAACCATACCTTGTGTCACTTGCAAAGGTAAAGTTGGGATATAATTAAACCCAGAGATAGAACCTCAAATTCCAAGCCCTTTCTTTTGCATATATGTCCATTGGAGCTCATGTACTTGTGAGCCCCGAAGTATCAGAAGTCATACATGCATTGAACACTCCTGAGTAAGTCTCTCAAGTTGATGGTTATTTAGTATATGACCGTATATGCTTTCTCTTTCAGATTTTTCTCTCATATGATGGAATGACATATATGAATATATTCTTGATTTTTGGAACGGAGTTTGCAGATAACAAGTCCATCCTGAACGGGGCAAGTCCATCTTAATTTTGTTTCTTCAAGTTTAGGATATGAATATATTTATTTATTGAGGGGATAAATTGGTTAGATTACCTATATATAATTTCTTTATTCAACTAGGTTAGAATATCTTGTACGTAGATCTACTTAAAGATTGTCATGTTGTGATTACTCGTTATTGTGATGGTCCTCACTACATGATTGAACTTAATATATGGTTGAGATAGACAAGCATATTGCTTTGGTTTTTTCCTCCTAATCAGACTTTTATTACAATAAAAGGACTATGAAACAAATGACGTCATATGAATCAGTTTCTTCTTCACTTCAATCAAATATATTCGAAGACTTTTGAATTTAGACAACGAAACATATCTGCAGATCAAACCAAATTAGTTTATTTATTTAATTATTTTTCTAATATATATGATCTGCACGTCTCAATTAATGACATCTGTCGTGTTCAATTATAATATATATATTCCCGTAATTAGAACTAGTCGATCATGAATTTAGAGATAGAATTATTAATTCACAGAATACGTGTTGCTGATTCCTCCCGAGAAAATAAACAAAAGTTTCGTGTTTGTTTGAGAGTACTTGATGTTTGATAGGAAAACATGAAAGTACATATAGCAGTTTATAATTTAGAATATATCATGGCATCATGCAACTGCCAAGAAAAAGAGGATACCCATGCATGAAATGCGTGCTAGGACTTACGTAGGACATGTACATGATGTTATTGTTTGGAGTACTGCATATTGCATGGTTTATTATTTCATAATTGTGTATAGAAAAAGTATATACACGTACGTCGGCCCCCACTAAAAACCTGAATGATTTATAATTTCTTTCACCAAATAATCAATTGAGAAGTCAGGCCAATGCCATGCATCTACCAAAACAATCTTACTTTGAAAGTACTTTTCTGTTGGCTAAAATTATTATAAACGAGGCTTTTATTATGCATGAGATCATACCTAGGTATACAGAGGTCAAAGAGCCACAAACGTACGTACGGGATATCAGATCACTAAAATCATGTATTTTTACTTAATATTAATTGATAAATATCTATATATTTAATGGCTTCGTTTGTATTCTCAATTCATCTCAACTCATCTTAACTCATTTCACTACTATTTATTACTATTCAGTAATTTTAATTCATAAATCTCACTATTATTTATAACTCATCTCACTATTATTTACAATTCATCTCAACTTATTTTCGAATTCAAACGACACCTAAGTGTGTGTATGAGGTGCATGCACTCTACAATCGAGCGACCTTCGAGAATCGAGAGTTTAGAACGTACAATCTTTTTCATGGCTAGTAGTTAAGAAGAAAAGAGTATTATTTCTATGATCGGCCCTCGTGAAAAAGAAAATCAAAACATTATTATTTTTTAGGGGGCTGTAGTATTATTTTATATGTATTTTGTTTAAATAATTTTTTATATAGATCTTTTAATATTTTAAAATATTTTAAAAAAATAAAATAAATTTAAAATATTATTAAAAAAATACTTTCTTAATCAGAAAGTAAAAAAATATGTATTAAAAAATATTTTCTTAATCACGAAATAAAATAAAAAATTATAAAAAATATGACTTTCAAAAAGGGATTTAGTTGAATCGTTAAAGAAATTTCTAGAAAATGATTCTGAAGAAGATAATAACTCAGAAGCATCCTCAGAGACTTCGACTAATTACCCTTACAAATATTTTGGCTATGATTCTCCAGATATCCCAAGATTATCTGAAAATTGACCATACCACTGTTGAAGACTTTTTTTATATTTTTTTATTTTACTTCATGATTAAGAAAATATTTTTTAATAATATTATGATTTTATAAAATATTTAAAATGGACATGCTACAGTCTCACTGGTGGCTCCCGTTGGGCTTAGAATGTACTTTTTTATGTGTATTTTTTTAATTTATTTTTTAGATAGATTTTTTTACACTTTTAAATATTTTTAAAAATTAAAATAAATTTAAAATATCATTAAAAAACACTTCTTTAATCATAAAGTAAACAAAAATATTAAAAAATAATTCCTTACTCACGAAGTAAAATAAATATTATTTTTTATTCTATTTTATAATTAAAAAAATATTTTTTAATAATATTATAATTTTTATTTTATTTTTTAAAATATTTAAAATTATTAAAAATATTTAGATAAAAAAATTAAAATAAATAGTACAACGCAACTGGAGCTCCCAACTGAGCCCCGGGACATGTAGCATTTTCTTATTTTTTATGATATTTTTTTTTGGACTTTATGAAATCCAGAGGTTGAGAGGAAAAGTAGTGTACGTACTGTTCTGAACACGCGGCCCCGTGTAAAAAAAGCAAAAGAATACTTCATTAATTATTTCTTTTTTTAATCAACAAACACAAAGATTTTTTAGAAAAATAAATCTTCACAATCTCTTCCTATTTTATATTTTTATTATTTTTTTATTAAATATTTATTATATGAATAATAAATAAATAATTTAAAAAAATAAATTCAAAAAAATAAATTCAAAAAAAATTTAAAAATTTTAAAAAAATTATAAAATATAGAATGTGATAGAGATTATGTAGCAAAACTCTTTTTAAAAAGCCGTACTACTCCCACTGTTGGGAGCTCCATTTGAGGCTCCCGCTAGTGATTTTGGAATCAATTTATTTTTTTTATGTATTTTTTAATATATTTAAATATATTTTAAAAAATAAAAAATATTTACTTAATCATTGAGTAAAAAATAATAATAAAAAAATGTAAAAAACTCATAATAGTAAAAATTAGCAATAAAAATTAACGAGTAATATTTTCTTTTTTTAAAATGAAAAGATCGATGACTTGCAAAAGTTTAATAACCCAAAGTACGCACTACACGACCCTACTAAAGCCTGACCGAATAATTATATCAGCCTATAATCTGATCTCTCGTTGAAAAAGTCTTCCCTTTTGTAAACATAAGCTATTGGGTGACTTCTAAAGTATTGATAGTTACTTCTTTATCTTTATTTTTATTTTTAAATTTGAAAAATATGTCTTTATATTAATTTATGTATCTCTAAATTTTTGTATAGTTATAAATAGTACTTCTTCAAATTTGAAGAAGCATTATTTATTCTTTAAATATTATTTTACTATTTTTTTCTCTCTTATATTCATTAAAATCAACTTTGTAGAATTTATATTAAGATTATTTTAATACATAAAATTTGTATTAAGTTGATAATACAAAGTGGATGTTAATTGTAAAATATATATAAAAAATAATAATTTTAGGAAACAAAAAAAAAATTATTATTTAGTTTAAAGATGCATAAATTAATGTGAAAATTTTTTTTTATATGCAAAATCATTCTTTAAAAAAGATGATTTTGCATATGAAGATGCATAAACCACTACCAATGCATAAGTGTCAGGGTAATCTTCCATTTGAGTTTTTGTCCTACTTTTTGTGTGTATATATATATATATATACATATATTTGCTACATTTGAATGTTGAAATAATTTTAGATAATTTAAATTAATTTATGAATAATGATATTTTGTAATTCTTATTTAAATATATTTGAATATAAATAGGTGAAGATATGTGTTTAAATGTATGAAGTTAGTGGAGATAAGTTTATCTTTTTTATAACAAATTAAAAAAATAGTAGATTTCATCAATGAGTTGAGAAGATCTCAACAACCAAAGACACCCTTCTTTTTAGCAACAGCTCCAGGAGCAAAGAAAAGCAGTCGGCGAGGTCAAGGGAGGTACATCCTGCACTCCTTTTACTTGTTTTGCAAAAGTTAGTCCTCGGTGTTGATAGTCTTTGTTATTCCAAACATACCGGCTCTAGAATTAAGATTTTGATTCCTTAATATGAGTTCCCATTAACATCAATGCAGGAAAAACCAGATTCAACCTGGGAAAGTCTGTGAATTTATGTAATGCGACGAAAAATGTGGTGGGTGACAGCAGTGCTCTGCTTCAGCCTCGGCTTCTTCCGCTTTTGATTTTAGTGTTTTACCATGTGCATGAGTGTATTGTAAGTTTGATGTAATTTTTGATGTGGCAGCTGATGTGTAGAAGGCTGTTATATTAAGAAAAGCAGCCAGACCGCTTGGGAGCGGGACTCTTAAAGAAATAATGGAGTTGGGGGGAGAGAAAAAAGGAATGAGGACAAACTGATCGAGAGAACTAATTAAATTGTATTACAGCGTCTTATCTTTACATCAAAATGAGCTCTATTTATAGAAGAACCAACTGATAGTATTTATAATAGCGTGGAACTTTTGGTTTGAGTTTGAAGAGTATGTTTGCTTTGTTAATGCTCGTATAAAGGACATAAAAAAGGTTCCTTTTTTTTTTGCTTTACTAGTATTAATAATTCTGAAGCTGTAATCATGTGGAAAACCAGAAGGCAGTGAAGAGCTGCTCAGCGGAGCAGAGACCATAAAAGGCGTATATGTTTGCATGCCTCATTCCACCATCAGATATAATATCATATACAATCCATGTTCAGTGATAATATTTAAGACGATAATAATGGTTCAGCATCTAAACATGAGGCTATGCCGCTGTCCATACCTGCAATTGTTGATGTAGAAACATCATACTGATCGAACATTTCATTCTTGAGTACGACCTCTTCAAAGTTTTGGTGAAGGTTAGAGGCTTTTCGTGAGATTTGCAGTACTGCCTTCAACTCTTTTGCAACCTCTTTCATCGTAGGTCGTTTCTTTCCATTCAAGTTCAAGCACCTTTTCACAAGGTTGGCGACTGCAATAATCTCTTCTTTCTTAGCTTCCTTCAAAACTCGATTATCACGAATATCAAACAAATTGTTTTCTTCCATTGAATTAATGAAATATGTGGCTAAACTTTTGGTTTCTAGCGACCCATATTTCATCCTGGAAAAAATAATAGTCATTAATTGGAAGGCATCCTCAGAAAATATGCTTATAGTTGTCATCAAATTGGACAATCAGGTCTCAAAGATTTCATGCCATCATTGGAGCCATATGCTAAGATATTTAGAGAAGGAAACATATGTAATGGTAACTACAAATAATTAGCAGATAACAAGAGAAAGCTTCAGGACCAACCAAATATAAGCGAAAATTTTAATGAAGGAAGAATGCAGGAAGGGAGCACAGACAATTGTCCATACAAGAAGCAAACCTTAAATTGGATGTGAAAATTCCCGGAGAAAGAAGGGGTTTCCCAAGTGAAAGATAGGCACTCAAGCACTACAAAACGATACAAAGAATCCTCGTAGAGGCAGGTATTGGCGTTTGCTCAATCCATATTTAGGATCTCACGAGCCCAATATAGAATCACTGACTAAGAAGCACCAATTTCAGAAATTGGGAGACAAATCAGGAAGAATTCATAATTTTTCAGTCTTAGCAAGGTAAATGAGAAGCACTAATAGCATATAAGCGACTAGGATATTCTTCTATCATTAAAGCCAATATTTCACCAATTCTAGATTCAATCAAGAAAAGAGATCAGTCATCTGCTGACTCGAACTATAAATAATTAATTATCTAATTCACGCGGACGTCAAAATTCATAGCTTTAAACTTTTGCTTGAATCTTAACTGCTATGAAATACACACAACATATATACGTGTACACACAGAGCACTAAACTCAACTAGAGCAAATTGCTGCGTTAATCCCCGCTAATCAGTGATTTTTGTTCTTTGCAAAAGTCCAGATTGACCAGAGAATGAGCTAAATCTGACCTGGCGCTGATTTTCCAATTAAAAAAAAAAAAAAAGCGGTCCAAGAACAAAAAGATCGAATAAAAAAGCATCTTTTTCATGTTCAATGTTTATAACTAAGGGAAAATAAAGTGCTCTTTCGATTTCAAAAATGACAAATTATCCTACATTTCCACGGGAGCGAAACAAAGCTCGATGTTAGATATTTTAACATGAACATTAATAAATGGATTTTTGATTTTGTATGATCCACAATAATAAACAATAATAGTAAAAGACATACCTTTTTCCATCTGTTTGATGAAGAAATGAATCTGGCTATGAGAGAAGGATCACCCTAGCAACTTGGCCTCATTAGTGTCTCCCGATGGCTAGAGGCACTCTAATGTTGTAGGTGAAAACCCTTTAACCCCTCAGTCCTATTTATAGATTTCTGGCCATCATGAAATCTAAGTCTTTGAGTCAGACTATAATTAGAGATAAGAGTTAATCTTATCTCTTAAGAGTTTAAATCCCATTATAACTCTAACAACTATTTAAAATTCTATCAGATATGGGTGAGTGGGACATAGAGTTCAAATAGAACTATTACATTCTACCACTTGGCCCATGCGCCCATAAATGATATTTTCCGTTCATTAGTTTATTACAGGAAATTAACTATACTGCGCAAATTCATTTCCTGAAATTTTTCATAGCTTAATTTACATTTCATGAGTTTCGTAATATCAATGTCAAACTAGATACTAATGCGAGTCATGGTGGTCCTCTTTTATATAATCAACAAATTCCCTTTCATGTACCACAACATCAATAACTTAATTTAACATGATCTTTGATTGGGATAATTAAGGCTAATGCTATAATGCCTTGGGTTCCAATTCATATCTATTGTTGACATTATCTTGTCATCATTCATCCACATCATTTAATGTACATATAAAATGGAAAGATAAGAAAACAGAAACAAAATAACCATAATAGATATCATTAAGTGTCAAAATAGAATTCAAAACATTTACAAGCTCATTAACATGTTCATATCATAAGACCCATTCTATCAACATGTTCCTTAAATAACTTTGCTACTAGACCCTTTGTTAATGGGTCTGCTATCATAAGCATAGTACTAATATGTTCTATGGACACTGTTTGTTTCTGTACTTCCTCCTTAACGTTTAGGTATTTGAGCTCCATGTGCTTGGCACCTTTAGAATACTTATCGTTCTTGGAAAAAAAATACTGCAAAGGAATTATCACAATAAATTCTCAGCGGCCTGGCTATAGAGTCGATAACTCCAAGCCCTGAAATAAAGTTCCTCAGCCATAAACCATGTATTGTGGCCTCAAAGCATGCCACAAACTCAGCCTCCATTGTAGATGAAGCAGTGATTGTTTGTTTCATACTTCTCCATGAGATCGCTCCACCAGCCAGCAGGAAAACATAACCTGAAGTGGATTTCCTGCTATCAGAGCAACCAGCAAAATCAAAGTCTGAGTATCCAGTTACCTCCAAAATGTCAGTTCTTCTAAAGGTAAGCTGGTAATCCTTAGTTCCTTGCAAATATCGCAATACTCTCTTTGCTGCTTTCCAATGAGATATCCCTGGGTTACTTTGGTAGCGCCCAAGCATGCCAATTGCAAAACTAATATCTGGCCTCGTGCAAATCTGTGCATATATCAAGCTCCCCACGACTGATGCATAGGGGATTTTTGCCATCTCTTTGCGCTCCCACTCATTTTTAGAACATTGAGATAGGCTAAACTTATCACCTTTTGATAGTGGAGTGTCCAGTGATGAACAACTTTTCATGCCAAATTTCTCAAGAACTCTTTCCATGTAACTTTTCTGAGACAATCCCAACAGTCCTTGTTTTTTATCTCGAAAAATTTCGATTCCGATCACAAAAGATGCCTCACCCATATCTTTCATTTCAAAGTTCTTAGAAAGAAAACCCTTGGTTTCATAAAGTAAGCCAAGATCACTGCTAGCTAACAAGATATCATCAACATACAGAATCAAAATTATGAACTTACTCCTACTGACCTTTAGGTATATACATCGACCAACAATGTTTTCTTTAAATCCAAAAGCAGTAATGGTATCATTGAACTTTAAGTACCATTGTCGGGAAGCTTGCTTAAGCCCGTATATTGATTTCTTAAGCTTACATACTAGGTGATCTTTGCCCTTTTCTGAGCAGCCTTCTGGCTGCTCCATGTAGACCTCTTCATCCAAACTTCCATTTAAAAATGCCGTTTTCACATCCATCTAGTGTAACTCTAAATCATAATGAGCCACCAATGCCATAATGATCCTGAAAGAGTCCTTTTTAGATACTGGAGAAAATGTCTCTTTGTAATCAATGCCTTCTTTCTTAGTGAAACCCTTGGCAACAAGTCTGGCCTTATATCGTTCAATATTGCCTTTTGAGTCGCGTTTGGTCTTAAAGACCCATTTACACCCGACTCTTTTACTCCCTTCAGGCAATTCAACGAGATCTCAGACTTGATTTTGATCCATGGATTTTAATTCTTCTTTCATGGCATCGATCCATTTACTAGAATCATTTCCCTGTATAGCTTGTGAAAATGTTAGTGAATCTTTACTTGTCCCAATGTCAAATTTAGATTCCTGGAGATACACCACATAGTCTGTTGAAACAGCAGGTCTTCGATCTTTCTGAAACCTGCGTAAGACAACCTGTTCTGGTGACTCCGAACTTGGTTCATCAGTGATATTATCATTCTGAGATGGATAATCATTTACATGTTCCAATGTATCATCGTGATGATCAATTAGAGGAACTATTATCCTTTCTGAGGATGTAGGTATAGGGACATCTATCCGTACTTCCTCAATTATCACATCTCTGGGTTCAATTCTCTCCCACTCATATCACCAAATTCAATGAATTTGGCATTCCCTGTTTTCACTATTCTCAGACTGTGATTAGGACAGTAAAACTTATACTCTTTGGATCTCTCTGGGTACCCAATAAAGTACCCGCTTACAGTTCTAAGATCCAATTTTCTTTCATGTGGATTGTAAAGTCTCCCTTCAGCTGGGCAACCCCAAACATGCATGTGCCTTAAACTTGGTGTCCTACCAGTCCATAACTCGAAAGGAGTTTTTGGAACTGACTTACTAGGAACTCGGTTTAAGATATACATTGCCGTCTTAATAGCTTCACCCCATAGTGATTTGGGTAAGGTAGTATTGCTTACCATACTTCTGACCATATCCAATAAGGTCCGATTACGCCTTTCAGCAACACCGTTCTGCTATGGCGTCTCGGGCATCGTATATTGTGCAACAATGCCACGCTGTTCAAGAAGTTTGGCGAATGGGCCAGGGTTACGGCTCGATTCATCATACTTTCCATAATATTCTACACCTCGATCCGACCTGATGATTTTCATTTTTCTATCTAACTGCCTTTCCACCTCCATGAGAAATACCTCACGTACTGAAACAGCTTGAGATTTCTCATGTAGTAGGTAGATATATCCAAATCGTGAAAAATCATCAATAAAGGTGATAAAATATTTTTCTCCACCAAAACATTCAGTGGAGAATGGTTCACATATATCGGTGTGAATTATTTCAAGAAGCCATTTACTTCTTGTGGCACCTTTCTTAGTATGTTTGGTTTGCTTTCCTTTAATGCAATCCACACACACTTCAAGATTAGTAAAATCAAGATGCGGAAATATCCCTTCTTTTACTAATCTCTGTAACCGTTCTTTAGAGATATGCCCCAATCTTTTATGCCACAAGTCATAGGAATTTTCATTCATAATGTTTCTTTTAGTTCCAATACATGTTTCATGTTTCATGGTACTGAGTATAGGTATTTTTAATAAATGTATTATCGAGGCAAAGTCGATAAAGACCATCGGAAAGAAACCCAGAACCAATAGATAAATCGTTTCGAAACAAATTGAAACTACCATTATGGAACGAAAAAGAATAACCATCAGTATCTAGTCTGGATAAGGAAATCAAATTACTCCTCACAGAAGGCACATATACTATGTTATGAAGGTCTAAATATTGACCGGTACTCAAAATTAAACGAAAAGTTCCTATGGCTAAAACTTCAGCCTTATTATCGTTTCCCATAAAGATAAATCATTCACTGGGGCTTGGTGTTTGGCTTGTAAGGTATCCCTGCATGGTTATAGAAACATGAACATTAGCACCTGAATCTAACCACCAAGAGTTAGTGGGAACATTTACAAGGTTTGATTCAAAACATACAAAGGCAAGTGACTTACCTTTCTTTTCAAACCAAGTCTTACGTTTCGGACACTCAGCTTTCATGTGTCCATGCTTCCCACAAAAGTAGCATTTGCTACTGTTATGCTGAACCTGATTAACTTTTCCAGGCTGCTTTCCTTTTGGTGGTCCAGTTCGTTTCATTTTGCCATAATGATGCTTTTTCTTCCCGGCTTCTTTGGTCACAAAATTAGCAGAGTAATGTCCTTGTTGTTTCAGTCTCACTTCTTCTTGAACTACCATACTTGCCAATTCATTCACATTCCATTTGTCTTTAATAGAATTATAATGCATCTGGAATGGACCATACTGAGGTGGCAATGAGTTCAGGATAAACTGAACAATGAAGGACTCCTAAACTTTCATTCCTAGGGTTTGTAATCTAGCGGCAATATTGGTCATTTCAAGGATATGCTCTTGCATTCTTTTAGCACCATCATATTTCATGGTGGTAAGTCTAGCCATAAGTGTTCCTGCTAAAGATTTATCTGCGGACCTAAACCTCTCATCAGCATTTTTCAAAAAAATTTGGGCTTCCTCAACACTAGGGAGTGAATTTTTTATATTTTCGGCTATGGTCATTTTCATGAACATCAAACTTAGCCTATTTGATCTCTCCCATTGTTTAAATGACTCTTTCTGATCTTTGTTACTATTCTCAGTGATGGGTGGTGGTTTTGGACTTGTAAGTGATGAGTCCAAGTCAAGGACTCCCAAGGTGAACCTAACTCTCTCAATCCAGTCAGAAAAATTAGAGCCAGTCAAAACAGGAACAGATGAAGTTTGTGAGTGTAGTGATGTAGGTACGCTTACTGCAAGAAAATTTTATCACATAATGCTTTGAGTTAGACACTTATAAATAATAATCAGAATTTAAATAATTATGGATAAACTAATAGTGTCATCAAGACCCTCATTTGGGAGTAGATCTTAATACACAAAATGTTCTCACCAGTATTAAATTCTGTGGATGAACTAGTTGTATCATCAGAGTTCTCCTTTGGGAGTAAACTCTGATATACAAATTGTTCCCTCCAATCTTTAATTTTGATGGATGAACTAGAAGTATCATCAAGACCCTCCTTTGGGAGTAAATCTTGACACACAAATTGTTCACTCCATTATATCCACCTTACCATGGGTTTAATGATTTATCATAAAAATTAAGAAAATCTTGTACCTTTGGGCAACCAATATTTTCTTAATTTCTGAAGTAAATCATTTGCCCTATATTGGATAAAATATGCATGACATAATAATAGTCAAAATAAACAATTCATACATGTATTTAATAATATGCATAAAATCTAATCAATACATGTATATAATAATATGTTAATAAATTTAATACATGTCCTTAACAATAATAACATGTATAAAATTCAATTTTATACCAACAATAACATGTTAATAAAAATTAATGCATGTCTTTAACAATGATAACATGCATAAAATTTAATTTAATACCAACAATAACATGTTAATAAAAATTAATACATGTCTTTAACAATGATGACATGCATAAAATTTAATTTAATACCCATAATAACATGTATATATAACAGAAAATAAATTCCAGATTTTTTTTAAATAATATTATAATATAATATAACTGGTCCGGGTCTAGATTGTAAAATCAATGTTTTTAATCTTTCGCAATATGATAAATTCATAATATATGAAAGCACATGTTTACTGTATATTTCATTGAGATCATAAAAAATCTATAACCTGAAGGTCTAATACCACATGTTAGATATTTTAACATGAACATTAATAAATAGATCTTTGATTTTGTATGATCCACAATAATAAACAATAATAGTAAAAGACGTACTTTTCTCCATCTGTTTGATGAAGAAATGAATCTGGCTATGAGAGAAGGATCACCCTAGCAACTTGGCCTTACTAGTGTCTCCCGATGGCTAGAGGCACTCTAATGTTGTAGGTGAGAACCCTTTAACCCCTCAGTCCTATTTATAGATTTTTGGCCATCACGAAATCTAAGTCTTTGAGTCAAACTATAATTAGAGATAAGAGTTAATCTTATCTCTTAGGAGTTTAAATCCCATTATAACTCTAACAACTATTTAAAACTCTATCAGATATGAGTGAGTGGAACATAGAGTTCAAATAGAACTCTTACACTGAAACAAACAAACAAACAAATAAATTACAATTTCTAATCGAAGCAGCAATGAAGAACCAGAAAATGGAACCGAGTGCACGAAAAGGCAAATTCGGAGAGAGGGAGAAATCAAAGAGGGCAAAATAACAAGCAACCAAACGACACCGCACGGATCGAGGCATCGAAGATTT
This sequence comes from Juglans regia, assembly GCF_001411555.2. Taxonomy (NCBI): domain Eukaryota; kingdom Viridiplantae; phylum Streptophyta; class Magnoliopsida; order Fagales; family Juglandaceae; genus Juglans; species Juglans regia. Next base: position 7,275,083 of record NC_049910.1, on the reverse strand, counting down.
GAATTTAGAGCTACATTTCAACCATGCACGAGTAAGCAGATCCGAGAAGGCAGAGAAAGAAGCAGAGTGTGGCAAATGTGGGAAAACAACTCACGGTTTTGGTCCGATCTGTGAAAGGACGGAGTCTCTGCCTCCGATCTCAGACTCGGGTTTCTGTTGCTTTCAGGCTTAGGCCTTGGGCCTTGTGGACGATGGTCCTCTCTCTTGTTATCGAGCTGTGAGTGTGTGTGTGTGTGTGAATGTGTCTGTCTGTCTCGTAAGTGCGCTTCTGTGACACGAGGAGCTGTGGCCAGGGGGCTGCGACACGAGCTGCCAAGAGCTGCGGGAAAGGAGATAAGAGTTGCCCAGAGCTACGAGAAAGGAGCTGTGCGGGAGATAGGGAGGGATGAAGGAGATAGAGCCGCCGGAGATAGGGAGGGAAGAAAGAGATAGATGATGGAGATAGGGAGGTAACAAGGAGACATGGCCGCGGGAAGGAAAGCGAAAGGGAGGCGTGCAAAGTGACCTCAGAAAATGATAAATATTCGATTTGATTGAGCTACAGTTCAATTCAAATATGACTTGAGTTTTGAAGCCTATGAAGTTGACAAGCGATAAACGGATTCTCTCTAAACCATCCGCTTTTCTCGAAACCTCCCGCAACTTTCTGACCGGCTCAAGGGGTGGGATGTAACACCTTATATTTTAGTGTATTTTTAATGAAGGAATTAATTTTATTGATTTAAAAATTTATTCTCTTGTTTCATAATTATTAATTTTTATTTGAGTTATTTTTATAATTTTTAGTTTACGAAAATTATTTTTTGAGTGCTTTCCTTAAATTAATTATTGTTGTATGTTTAAATTTATTCTCAAATTAAATTAATTTATTATCGGGTTTAATTATTTATTTTAATTATAATCATCGTGCTTGAAATATTTTATTTCACTTGCTGTTTTAAAATCGTTTCCGTTGGATCATTTTTGTGACCCAAGATGTGAGGATTGAATCTCGTTTCTTTTCCTACATTTTTCTTTTCCTCTTTTCTTTTTCCTTCCTTTTTCTTTTCTTCCTTTCTTTTCTTTCTTTTCTTTTTTTTCTTCTTCTGGTTCTTCCCGTGTGCGACGCCAACCCACCCTTTCTCTTCGTTCGATTCTTCCTTCGCCCCTAGCACCGTCGTGAGCCGGCGGTGACCGACATCGCCTGGCTCCCTAGCTTCCCCAACCGCCGGCGATGCCACCCCTCCAATCTCAGCCTCCCTTGCGCCGCTGTTAGCCACCACGAGCCCATTGAAGCCGCGGCACCTCTTGTGCCGCTACGCCGCCGTCGCGCCACCATTGGCCGCCATTTCTTCACGACATCATCATCGACCTCCAAGCAACCCAGTGGACCCAACCCCACCTCCGATCCGTCACCGGTGAAGCACATCCAACTCCATTTCCGTTTTGGGTATTTTTGGCCTTAAACCACCCTTTGCGCAGCCACCCACGGCCAACCACCACCACCACTAGCTTCACCGACATCCCTAGGCCCTGCCCTATCAATCTCGGGTCTTCGTTTGCACCCGTTGAAAAGTGGGTATCTGTGACCCACGGCCACAGTGCATTTTGCACTGTTCTGCAGCTGCATTTTCACTTCTTGCGCCTCCGTGATCCTCCAGAAATTATTATATAGCACTGTAAGTATTTTCCAAAGAATTCTTGTGAATTTAATATATTTTTACACTAACACATTACACTGTATTTAAACTGTTGATTGGTTTTACCGGACTGAGTCCGAGGAGTTCGAGGGTCGGATGGATTGGTGAATGGAGTTGTTTGATTGGATTTGTTGGGATTGGTTATTGATTGTTGTTGAATCGTGTTGGTACATGTACATCTCATGATTTCATGCATGATCATGTTTATAATGGAAAACTGAGTTTTTTCGTGTATTGCATTCATATTCATGTGTGTGTTGGAAATTGGGTTTTCATATGTAATGATTTACTGGGTGCGTGTGTATCACGACCCCAAGACGAGATGGGGCATTATCTCGGTGGAGCTCCTCAGTCACTCGGGAGCGTAATATACTAAGTGACGTCCCTTGGATTGTCGCTGGGAGACGGTGGGATCGGAAGAGATGATCTCGTGCCGACTCCGTGGTCCTTTGCTGGCGGGGACTAGAGGACGCTTGGCCACATACGCGCTGGGCGCGGAACTGGGCATCGCTCGTTGCGTAGAGGATGCTTGGCCACGTACGCGCTGGGCGTGGAACTGAGCATCGCTACGAAGCCAGGGTGTGTGGATGACCCATAGGGGAGATCATGGTGCATACGTAAAAATGGACTATTTTCTGAGAAAATAAAGTGCGTTGGATTTTGTGTAAACCATTTTCTAGGAAAATGTGTTATGGATATTTTTGGGCCAACTGAGATTTTGGCGTGTGTTGTAAATGTTCATTTTCGGGAAAAATGATGTTTTGGACATAATGCGTATTTTATCATATGCATGCATGTTGGTTGCATTAAATGCATTTTTATTCCTGATGATTGTTTGGGTTATACTTACCTGCGGTACCGTGTTTGGTAACGCAGATTTTGATGCAGAGGAGGATGAGGGCGAGCCTAAGGAGACGGCTCCGCCCGAGGAGTGATTTGAGATCACTCATTTGTTATTTGGGACATGTATTAAACTTTATTTTTGGATGACTGTAAAACTACTATTTAAACCTCTACTGATGTTTAGATTGTATTTAAATTCTGGTACTTAGTTGACTAATCCGCTGCGTTATTTTCATATACTGTTGCATGTACACACACTTGACACTTACGTCGGGATGCGTGACCGTGTTGTCATCATCCGGGCGTCTCGATACCCGTGTTTTTATTTAAGGGGGGTTGGGGGCGCCACATGGGAGCTTCGGCTCCTTCCTCCCTCACTCTTCCCTCCCCCTTTCTGGTTTCTTTTTGTATATTTGTTTTTATTTTTTTGTTTTTCCAGGCCAAATAAAGGGAGAATCGCCGTTTGTGATCTTTCGGGTCCCTATAGTCAACATGCGCCCCACCAGGAGGTTGCCCAGCCGCTGATCTACACGCCCACCGAACACAGCCCCAACCGGAGTGGAGCGTAGCCTGCACACGCGGAACAAAAATTCTGGAGCTCGTCAGCGCGTCTCCCTCACGCGCCACCAAGGAGCTCTTCGCCGTTGCAACGCTCGGCTGCTCCCGAACTGGCGACTCTGGATCTTCCAAGATCGACCGTCGGTTTTCCCTTCTGAGGCGTTTTTGTGCACTATTTTTTCCTTTTTATAGTGTTTTCTCAATGTAATTTATTTATGCCTTATCTTTATTTTCAAGAAAACAAAAAAACCCAAAAATGTTTGTCCCTTTGGACTTAGGTCCAAAGGGTGTTGTCCCCCCTCCGCTTAGTCGGTGATGTTGGGGTTTGGTTTCTCCATACTCCGTCTGGTTGGGTATGGAGTTTTATGTTTGGTTACTGCAAACTCTGTCGGGAACATAATTGTGCTATCTCTTAGATTTCGATCTTTAGAGATAAGCCGTCTGAACTAGACTATGTCAGTCACAATAGTGTATTGAGATTCTACTAACGTTTGTAATTGACTTGTTGTTTGAAATCAAATTTGTATGACATCTTTCAATGAAGGGAATGAGATCCGTTGTTATAAAAAAAAAAAAAAAAATTATGACTTGAGTTTTGAAATTACTGTAGCTCATCTTGTAGATAAAATTTGTTTTGCTAATTTAATGTAGATAATTTTTTCTTCACATTAGTTAAAGAACAATATTATGTACAGTCTTTAAATGGAGATTGTATATGTAATTCTAATCAATTTTATCTTTAAATTTTTTTAAAATTACAATAATATTCTTCTCATCCAGTTTTACTTGTTCAAAGTTTTACTTCATAATTCAGTTTAATTACATATATTGCATTTGAAGACCGTCAAAGATGGACTAAATAGGACCTGATGGAGTTGCATCTTGTCATACAAATTCTTCATACAATGGTGGGTTATGGCTTGTATACGCAGATATATATGCAATGACATATATGAATATATTCTTGAGTTTTGAAACGGAGTTTGCAGATAACAAGTCGCCTAATGATCCATTCCATCCTGAACGGGGCAAGTTCCATCTTAATTTTGTTTCTTCAAGTTTACTATATGAATATATTTATTTATTGAGGGGATAAATTGGTTAGATTACCTATAATTTCTTTATTCAACTAGGTTAGAATATCTTGTACGTAGATCTACTTAAAGATTGTCATGTTGTAATTACTCGTTATTGTGATGGTCCTCACTACATGATTGAACTTAATATATGGTTGAGATAGACAAGCATATTGCTTTGGTTAATTTTTTCCTCCTAATATTTTCTATCTCTGAATCTTATACTTCTTGATGATATGTATTGCAGGGATAGGCTCTTATTTTGGAGCACAATGTAAGAAGCATGGAATGTTAGTACGTGTAGCAGTAGATAACATAATGGATTAGAAGATGAAATAAGAAATATTTGATTTTGCAAAAGAAAAAGTTTTCTAGTGGATTATTTAGGGAAATATTGGAAGGAATAATAGACTTGTGAGCATTGGGTTCCGTTTGGTGATGTTGAGACGAATTTAATATACATTTGCAATTCTATTACTTACGAGTAATTTCTTGGAATCAGAGATTGCTAAAGTGCTGTGTCTTTGTTGTTGCTGATAATACATTTGCATTGTAGACATGTATAGCCTGTTTTCATAAGGAAAACGCATTGAGATTTGTGACTAAGAAAAAATTTCCACTAATGAAAAAGTGGTTACAAAATAAAAGAATCGAGTCTGTTTTGTATTATATGACTGACATGCTATTGCAATTTATTCTTCCTAAATCTGTGTCCAGTGCATTATTACATTGGTGTGAAATGGTAATTCTAATGATTTTCCAATATGATTGGAAGTTTTTAGGTCTCTTGAAAATCAAATTCTGAAGTTCTGAATTGCTATAATTTTTAGCTAATAAGCATTTACGGAAAAGCGCTGAGGGCTACTGAAGAGAGGGTGAAGCAACTCAAGTCTCAGCAGAAATAGTTTGTTGCTGATAATGCCAAAAAATCATATTGCTTCATGTAAAGCAACATCAATTCTCTTAGTGACTTGTGAGATAGATGTTATTAAATAATGCATCCATGTTATAACCTGTGAGAATTTATATTTAGTTTTATTTCTCTGCATCTTTTCCTAATCCGGTTCTTCAAATTTAGATTTAGCTGACTTAGCAGGCAACTAGAAAGATCATGCCCATGGCAATTGACCATAACATGGAGAGAGAGAGTTGCTAAGAGTTAGTTGCTTCACTCCTCTCATCAAGGTTATTTGATGATTTTTGTGGATTTGATTTAATTGTTCCAGATACCCATTCACAAGGGGTTTAGATGGCCCAACAACCTTGGTCTCGAGAAGCGATAGACCCTTGTCATTCTCGAGAAGCGAGTTCCATTTGGTGTAGTCAGTCACTGGGGAAAATATATAGTGGTGTTGGCTCTTTTAGCTAATTTGTGGTTTCTTGAGGGTTTGACCTTGAGAGAACGAAAAAGAAGTGAAAAAACTGCACGACACCAAATTAAGCAATAGACCTTGTAATGGTAGATAAACATTCAAGCGATCAATGGTCACCTGAGCAGCTTGATGGTCTTCTTTATAGACCAAATAGCTTAATTTTTTAGCTATTCATGAATCTTGAAACTTTCTTTGATCCTTTGAGCATGAAGAAAATGGTCTAAATTTGTGAAGCCCATTACGCCAAGGGTTTTGTTGCTTTTAGCAGGTTGACAATCTTCATGATTTGGCAAGATTTAAAAGGTCAAAAAAGCCGAAGGTGGCTATTAAAGATCACTATAAAGAGGAGTTGATTTCTTCTTTTGCTGCAAACTCTAAACAGTAGTAGAAACCCAGAGGGTAATATAATATGGAGGATATGTTTTAGTTCTTTGATCTTCTTTTTTTTTTCCCTCTCAGCGGAGATCAGATCGTAGAGCAGCTTGAGGAACCATTTTATTCAAGTATAAAAATAGATGCGTATGAAACTGAAAAGAAAATTAGTGGACGTTTATGCTTTATACTACCATTTATAAGATTATCTTTGTTAAATAATGAAAACTGCAAATTATAGAGCTTACAAGATGAAATTGAACAAAAAATACAACACAAATCAAGGTGAGGTGTAACATCACTTGATGATTAAGAAGATACTAAAAATGGCTGTGAATCTGAAGATGAGGTCGCGAATATACCATCCATACCTGATGTTGTTGATATAGAAACAACATCACATTCCTTGGATATTTTAGTTCCGACATCTTCAATCTCTCCATATTTCTCTTGAAGGTTAGAAACTTTTGGCGACATTTGGTTGGCCTCCAATTCCCTTGCAACTTCTCTCATTGAAGGTCGATCCTTTCCGTTCAAGTTCAAGCATCTTTTTGCAAGGTTTGCAACCGCAATGATTTTTTCTTTTTCTACTTCATTCAAGACTCGATTATCAAGGATGTCAAATAAATTGTTCCCTTCCATCGAACTAACGAAAAATGCAGCTAAACTTTTGATATCTCTGGTTCTTGATGATGAGATAGCATTTTCTCCAGTCAAGAGCTCAACAAGAACAACACCAAAACTATAAACGTCACTCTTATCTGTAAACTGACCTGACCAAAAATACTCAGGGTCTACATATCCAAAAGTTCCAAGTACTAGTGTGCTTAGATGAGTTTGATCGATAGCAACAGATCTTGAAATTCCGAAATCTGCTACTTTTGCTCTATACTTGTCATCTAAGAGGATGTTTGTAGACTTAATGTCGCGATGGTAAATTGGTGAAGAAGCTACTGAATGCAAGTAGAAAAGAGCCCCTGCAACTTCTATAGCAATTCGTAAACGCATATCCCATGTTGGTGGAAACTCCTCATTTTGGCCATTGAGATATTGGGCAAGAGTTCCATTAGGAATGAATTCATAAACTAGAAGCGGAACTTCTATTTCCAAACAACAGCCAAGCAGCTTAACCACATTCCTGTGATTAATTTGTGAAAGAATCACGACTTCATTTACGAATTCTTGAAGTTTCACTTCATCAATTACGTTGGACTTTTTTATTGCAACAATTCTTCCATCAGCCAACATACCTTTGTAAACAGTGCCTTGTCCACCATGTCCAATTATTCTATCTGCACTAAAACGATCAGTGGCCTTCTCCAATTCTTTTGAATTAAACAATTTGGTGTTCTCAACTTTGTCTTTGTTGTTTGTAGATAGTAGTTGCTCTAGCAGTAGTCCACCATTTCGTTTGAAAAACTTCTCCTTGCGTTTAATCCTCATCTTTTTCTTTATCACTTTGTATGACCACCATCCACCGAAAATCAGAAATAAGACACCAAGGCTTGCGCTAACACCTATATATTTGACTCAATGAAATAGAAAGATTACTCCTTGCACTAGTACTATATAATAGTAAAATAATAAAATGGATGATTAGGAACATTGAGTAGTACTAGATAGAAATGATTTCTATGAATGCTAGAATATTGCCAGCTGATGAAGTACTATGTTGTGCCAAAAGCATGCAGGTTCACATAAAATTGAATTAGAAGTACTCCAAAAGAAGAATGATAATTAAACTGAAAAAAACAAAATATAGCTTTCGGGTTGGAGAACTAACAAGCCTCACTTGCTTCTTTTTAAGAAGGTGGAAAAATCATGGAACCTACATGAAAAATTTATTTTTTATTGGTGGATCTCACTTTTTTTAAAATGAAGTATAGGTATAATTTGCACACCATGAAATAATATCTAACATTACTTAACAACAAATATGTAACCTCTATTGATTAAAACTAACATAAACACCCTAAATTCTACGAGTTCTTTAAAAATATAGCATAAGTATTTCTGAAAAAAAAAAAATCAGTAGACGCGTGAGAAATAATTATAAATCAGCAAGAACAAATCAGAAAAACAATCTGAGAATGGTTTACAAGTCGTTTTTTATTCAATTTTCCAAAAGAGGAATAAAAGAGAGCATTGGCATTGGACCATTACCAATGCTTGGACCGAGTATTTACTGTACTATAAATGCATAAGCTATGCATATAGATAACTTTAATATATAAACTGCATAGATATTGACTATCTAATTATATATATATTAATTAATTAAACCAACTTGATGAAATGATATGGGCATATCTCAATTTCATATATAAAAATATCTATATTTTAGACATTCATTTAACCATCTTCGTAGAAATAAATTGGAAGCTGACGTTAGCTTTCTTACGGATTAAATGGTAGTCTATATTGATAAGAAGAAAGTTGTTGAAATATTTAATATGGATGAGATCATGGATAAATAATATTCACTAAAAGTGGTAGGGTCTAGTTCAGTAGGCTGCGTTTGGATACTTAAATCATCTCAACCCATTTCATCTCATCATTATAATTTCTTAATTTCCACGTAAAATATAAGAAATAATTTAACTTTTTCAAATTTTAAAATAATAATATTAAAAAATAATATTTTAACAATATTTTATTCAATTTATCTAAAATTATTTTATCTTATCTTATCTCACTATCCAAACGAGCCCTTATAATTAGCATAATTAATGTTATTTTTACTATTTATGAGAATGTGGCTTCAATTTGTCAATACAAGAGACGGAAGACATACCAATGATTATGAATAGCTTGATGTTCTTAGCAGCGACACAACGGAAAGAACCTTCTGTGTTTTCACAGCGTGTATGATATGTACAATGGTTGAGGCGAGGGTCTGCACATTCGTCAATATCTGCCAATATTGTAATGGAATTTGTTAAAAAAAAAATAATGCTATCATGCTTGTTCAATTTATTCTATCATTTTGATTGTTTATGTATTTGATTTTTTTAAAAAAAAAATTCTTAATAGTTAAGGAAATAACTATTAGTGTATTTATATTTTTTTATTTTTTTAAAAAATATTTAAATATGATTAAAAAATATTTGAAATAAAAGGAAAAAAATATAATTTGCACTAGGTGGCACAATAAGTAGGCACTTGCAGGTGGTAGAGTAGCACCTCTCTAAAGAAAAATGCTAGTCTCACCGACAATTGGGTTCCGATTGGATCTCAACAATTTTCTTTTTACTTAATGATTAAGGAAGTGTTTCGTTAATAATATTGAATTGAATTTTTTTTTGTTAAAATATTAAAAAAAAAAAAAAGAATAGGAAACAATTCGAGATTCATCCAAAAGCAGCCATTTTTAATATTGTTTCAGGTGACTCTTGCATGGTTGGACAGATTGAGTACTCCAAGTCCCAGGTTTTAATTTCATCTTAACATGTGCTTGCAAGCTTGTAAATTAGCAACTAGTGCCATATCCTTGAGGGAAAAAAATCTTCACACGGTGTTGTTGGAATTTTAGGGTCTCGAGTAAAAGAAAAAAAGTGATACCGGAAGGGATATTTAAGCCCCACAATTTTAGCTAAAGAGATAAAGTCAAGAAAAGATCCAGACTTCTAAGAAGAAGAGACTCGTACTCCTAAGAGAGAAACGACTCAGCTCCTAATAAGCGATAGACTTAGACTCTTAAAAGGAAAATATTTCACAAGGTAAATTGAACTCTATCACTCCAAGGAAATAACCTATATAAATAGTGCCCTACATGACGTAACAAAAACTCAACTTGATTCACTTCTTCTTTATATACATTTACTCTCACATTGCTATACTGACTTTGGCATCGGAGACACTACAGGGCAACCAGTGTTGCCCTTTTGTTTGTTCGTTGCAAGTGATCCGTGAGGTTAGTGTTGTGAAACATGTCATTAACAGATACATAGTATGAAAAACCTTATAATATTTATTGATGTCTGTATAAATATTTAGGACAATGCTAGAGTGCACACCTAATGTGCACTCCAAATATGCATACTAGTGTAAATTTTTTTTTTGTTTTTTATTTTTAAATATTTTTTAAACATCCTTATTAAGAAAGAACTAAAAAAATAAATTAATTTTCTTAACCATTAAGGAATAAAAAATAAAAAAAGATTGGTATTATCATTTTCTAAATATTTAGGACAACATTGAATGAGTAATAGATATTATAGTACTAAGACCCACTTCCTATATCTATCTACTACTTGAAGTCATTAAAGTTAGATAACAATTTGAGAAACTTTAATCCCACTTGGATAGAGGGCTTGCCTCCTCATAAAAGGGGTTATGATGATTAGATTTGAAAAATCTTTACACCAAATAAGTATAAATCCTTTGCAAAGTCAAGGTTATGATCATGAGTTCTTCTACTAATCATTATCCGTATACTATATAAAAAAATAAAAACAAGTGTACGGTATATAGATATTATAGTACTCTGTTTTCCATGCACGATTTTTCTCCTTATTTTTTTTAACTTCTTTTATAATTTTCAATAACGGTATAAATTATAAATTTAAGTATTTTACCGATGTGATAGTATCATTTCATAAAATAAAAAATAAAAAATAAAAAAGAAACAGATCTTTTTTTAATTATGAGTTTTCCATTTAATCTGAATTTCAATTGTTTTCATAACTGATCTCTTAGATCTAAATTAACATAATTATAAAAAGATTTGTAAAATGATCATGTTGTGTTTGTATATAGAAAAAGACACGCTTTCTAGCTACACAGTTACAGAATATGATTTAATTTGCAATAAAACTCTTTTTTTTTTTTTTTTAAATTTCGTTCACAAATCATATATATGACGCTAATGGTGTAAAGTATCAATCAAAAAATAACTATGCTTATAAAATTGGTTTTACAATTTTGACTTACAAATAAAAAAACTCAATTGGCCAGAGAACTAAATAAATGGAGAAAATTAATAATATAGGTTGTTACGAAAGATAAATTTACCTTCACATCCTCCAAGAAGATACGGATTTCCTCTGTAGCCACTCCGGCACCAGCACCGATTAGTCAAGTTTTGAGTGCCATTCCCAAGAGTAGGATAACCAAGTGTGTAACAAGAATAGGTCGAGTTCTTGTATTCAAGTGCCGTCGAGTTTTTCCGTATGGGAAGAGAATAGAAAGAAGTATTGTCTATCCCCCAATCCAATACCACTGGAACAGACATGTTTGGATTCGTTGATAACTCTGATAACTCTGTGAAATTGTTCTCAAACCAATTCTGGTCAACCAAAAATGCATAGTTGCAGTACTCACTACTTTTCGGCTCTATAGTTGTATTGAATGCTTGGAGATTAAAACGGATTGTAATTTGGCAACAGTTTGTGGCGTTGCAAGAGCTTCCATTTGTGAATGGATCTCTGTCGCAAGGGGTTGTGCACCCACTAAATGACAACGTGTCATCGCGCAAGGACTGTATTCGCAACGAGGCAGAGTTGCTGCAACCCATGCCAACGAAGCTATTCTCGTTGGCCGAGAAGGCGAAAGGACTTTTCTCTAACTTCAGATTATTTGTGCTGTTCGGGACATTGGTACAGCTCGAAAATATGGGATAGCTGACGCGAACTGTGCCTGCAACGATGTTAATCTTCAGCACCTCCAGGTCGAACCTCTTCAAAAAGGGTACTTTTGGAAATCCCGGATCATTATAAGAGTCATTTCTGCAGACTATTTCAAACCAATCTCCGACGTAGCAATCTTTTCCGATTCCAAAAGGGTATGGAATGCTAACGTTATTCCCACAGTCTTGTGGACATGAACTGCTTATTACGTTCGATGCTCCCGCGAATGCATTGACTGAGCACATGACTAACACAAGCATTCGAAACAGTAACATTTGCAATGCCATATAGATCTCTTTCTTTGATGATTATGATCAATTATTGAGGCCAAAGCCTCAGATCGGTTTATATTGTACTTTGATCTTCAGATATTTCAAAGCTGGAATTAGTTGCCTATGGTTACCCGAATATATATAATTTCTATGAAAGTTGGCTACATAAGCTGTAGGAAAAGTCGGTCGTTTCAAACGTACTTACTGGTCAGAGAAAAGAAAAAAAAAATAGTTCCAAAATAATTAATGCTAATTAAACTTAGTATCAGTCGGTCCATTCCTTATAAAAAAGTGGAATTTGACAAATTGATCAAGGATTCATTTGAGTACTTGTCGTACATAATTATAATTTCTATCTCTCAAATCTCTAATTAATGTTCACTCAAAGTCTGATCTACACATTGAATTGAGTATCCCAACGCCACATATATGTAGCTCTGATCCTTTCCCTCTCCTCTCATAAATAATTAACTAATGAAGTACTTGTCGTGACTCAAGTTGCATTGAACTAACCATTACTGTCATATATATATATATATAATGTTAATAGCTAGGTCGGCTCTTATGCTAAGGATCGTTCGAGGCCAGGTTTGGATTCCAAGAATATTTGAAAGTATTTTGAGAATGAGTTGGGCTACCCTGCTGCCCGCTCATTTTGACCTATCGTTATTTTGTAAATTTTTTTATTATATTTTTATTCATATTTTTTTAATATTTTTAAAAAAATACATCAATATATTTAAAATCATTTTCTTAATCACTAAATAAAAATTATAAAATTGAACAAGCGGTCAACTTGAGCAGTCAGAGGTAAAGTAACTTTTTTCTTTGAAAATTTGTATGAGATTAGATTTTGAAAAATGAGAGAAAAAATAATCTGAATAATTTTTTTTTTTTAAAATAAATATTGTAATATTGGAGTTTGTGAAAGTGAATAGATAAAATCGAAAATTTGTTTTAATTTAGTTTTTTAAGATTATTTTTTGTTTTGAAATAAGATGTTTTATTAGGTTTTGATAAAAGAGAGAGAGAAACGGGTAAATAAAAATACTATAAAATTAAAATATTATTATAATATAATTTTTCAACTCTATTTTTGTTTTAAAATTTAAAAAAGTTAAATTATTTTTTATATTTTATCTTAAATTTGATAAAGTTATAATTATTAAATAATAATTACATGAAAAAGTTGAAGATTTAAAAATAAAAAATATTTATATTTAAGTGATGTTAAAGAAATAGATAAGATGAGATAGAATGAGATAATTAATATAGTGAAATTTAACACTTAAATATACTACTTTTATCATGCATACTTGATAAGTTGGGCTAATCATGTTTGACCCAATTTATATAAGATTTTTAAATAAAAAGAATTTGTGGTATGGAGATCATCCGATGATCTCCCGTAAAAGATCAGGAGACAAATGGCAAGAGATAACAAGCTATAAAAAAAAAACAAAAAAGGTGGCCCCTGTGCATGGTTACGAATTAACTATGATCAGATCCTCGTCATGATAATATATTTAGGTGGATTAATTATTTTATTTCCTTTATTAATTAATTTTCGCAATAAGTCGAATTAATTAATTAATTACCCACAGCCAATCGTAAACAATCAACTCATGAATGTTAGAGTAAAATAGATTTCCAGACTTTGTCAAGGATATGTTGAGAGAAAAATAGTATATTCTATGATCGGCCATGCACGAAAAATACAATTTTTTTTTTTTAGAAGAATCTCTTTCGACTTTGTCAAGGAGGAAAAGAGTACGTAGGCAAAATATTTAAAGGGATCTATAAAATATTGCTTTCCTCCACTTAGACCAAGCTCTGATATTTATTTGTTCTCGTACGTCATGGCCGGCTCACGTATATACGTTGCGTTAATTATATTTTCCTAATTCAAAGTTTTAACCAAAATTTTATTTTAAAAAAATATTATTTTTCTATTTTAATTACGTACCCACCCGCAGCCTAATTTCTAAATCACCGTATATCTCTTCGTTTTTTTTTTTTTTTCCTATTCTATTAATTAACTAATTTTTTTAAAATTATATTTTTAAGATTTTGTTGTATTTTTAACCATAATTTTTTCACAATCTATTTATTCTCAAAACTAAAACTTGTATTTTCAACTACGTACGTACGTACATACTCATCTATTTATAATGGTCACATTTTAACATTATTCATCACTTAATTCTAAACCATAATATTTTACTCATGTTCGAGCGCGACGTTCAAGAATCGAGAGTCAACTGAGAGTTCGAAATTTAGAACAATCTTTGTCAAGGCCATGCAGACGTTGAGAGGAAAAGACTATGATTGGTTGGCGCCCATTCATGATAAAGAAAATCGAAAGATTATTTATTTTTTACAATATTTTCTTAATTTGGACTTTGTCAATTCCAGAGGTTGAGATGAAAAGTTAATTACTCATGTATGTACACTCTACATGACGCGGCCGGCCCCGGGAAAATATAGATTCTTCATTAATTATTTCCATTTTTTAATCAATAAACTCCGTTCGATCAAACCCCAAAGATTTTTTAAAATAAAAAGGTCGATGACTTGAAAAAGTTTAGATAACCCAAAGTACTACACGACCCAACTAAATTAAGGCCTGAACGAATAATTATTATCAGCCAATAATCACTTGTTGAAAAAGTCTCTGCTTCAGTAAACATAAGCTATTGGGTGATACCCCTAAAACAATTAAGGGGGACAAAGTAATCATCCATATGAGTTTTTGGATTCCTATTTTCAGCTTTTTTTTGTGATGATTTCTAAGAGCAGAGAAAAGCACATCATGAATCTTTGTCTTCGGAGATCACCTAGTTATTGATGATTTGGAAGTTCATCCAAAAAAAAAAAGTTATAACCCATCTTTGAGTCTATTTATTTGAGGTCAAGTTTACGTATGAACTCTTGTTAGAAGTCTATATTGAGTCATCTACTCTGGCCTCCACATCACAAGCAATCCAGCAAGGCTCATCCACATCAGCAACTCTTCCAGAATCTTTAGGGATAACGTAAATTAGGATGATGTGGGCTCTTTGGTATTGATTGTAACAGTTTTGGCATAGCAATATAACAAACTCTGCTGCACTAAGGAATATTCTACTATGCTCGGCCACTGCTTGTAAAAATGTCTAGGAAAGTTTGTTAGGATTTCTTTCTGTGTTTAAATATACCATGTGTACTCCTCATGATTTATAATGAGAATATGCAAATATTTTCCTCTCTTCTACTCTATCATGGTATCAGAGCAGGAATACGACTAACGTCTCCTCCTCATGGCCAACGATAACTCTTCTTCTGAAAAGGACCCCTCCCCACCTTCCAACTCCTAAGCAACTTCACTCACATTGTCTCGGTTAAACTAAGCTCCGATAACTACCTTCTCTGGCATGCACCGAGTATTCCATATCTCCATGGCCAAGAGTTCTTCCACTTCATTGATGGTTCTTCTCCACCTCCTCCTTGTTGTAAAATGTTTTGCAAAACACACACACACATCAACGATGGCAAATAAAATAAAAGCAACACAATCATGAACACGATGCATAATATACATGGTTTGACAAATTGTCTATGTCCACAGAGCTGTAAAAATCATATTAACCAGAGGAGATTACAATCCCTCTATCTCAACTCACACTCTCTAGGATTTTTTGCTCTTTCACACAATATGCACTCACTAGATAATTTTTCTCTTTCAAGATATGTTTAAGGCCGTATAAAACAAGTCTAATATGATATATTTATAGCAAACGGCACCGGAAACCCTAATCTGGTAAAATCTGTGTACTTCGCTCGGGTGGCCTATCGAGCGAGTCTCGAGTGCACAACCAAATCAACATTGGCTCGAGCAGGTGTTGAGCAAACACTAGGTTTTGTGTCTCGCTCGAGCTCACTGTAGAGCGGGACTTGAGCTTCGCTCGAGCCCAGTGTCGAGCGCATGTCGAGCAAATTTCGCTCGAGCGCACTATCGAACACACTTTTAGCAAACACATTTTTCAGCTCCAAAATCAGTCTCCACATACACCCCAACACTCCCCCTATTCTTCCCGTTGTCTCACCCTTTTCCTCTATCTCCCCCACTCCATAAACCAGCCCTATTGCGTACCTCTAGTGCCATCGAACTGACCAACTACTCCTTAGTGTCCTTTTGTCATCTCTTACAGAACTCATTCTTGCCCAAGTTATTTCTTCTCACACCTCCCGTGAACTATGGGTCACTCTCGAAACCATGTTCACCTCCCAATCTCAAGCCAAAATATTGCAAATCCAGCATCAACTTACAAATCTCAAAAAAGGCTCTCTATCTATGACCGACTACTACCGAAAAGTTCACCTCCTCTCTAATACAATGACAGCTGCCAGGGAGCCTCTTCATGACTCTGAAGTTGTCTCCTACCTCCTCAATGGACTCAACTCTGAATTTGAATCATTTGTCATCTCCGTCACTACACGAGCCACCCCCATAAGCTCAGCTAAGCATTTCAATCTTCTTCTCACTTTTGAAACTCGCACCTCTCTTAACTCCATTCAACAAGGTCTTTTACTCAATCCCTCTGCCAAATCTCACCACCCATTTCTTTCATCGTGGAGGACGCAGTGTTTTTCGTGGTGGTCAAAATCATGGTGGTCGCACTTCTCATTCTTCTCCTTCTCAACAAACTAGCAAGCCAACGTCAAGTGTGTAACAAGGTTGGGCATGTTGCTTTGCAATGCTACCACCGCTTTGATCAAACATATCAACACGGGCCTCCAAGATCTCTTTCGGCTCACTACAGTAACTCTCATTCTCTCTCAGACCAACAATGGTACCTGACTCAGCGGCAACTAACCACCTAGCTTCTGATCTTCAGAACTTTAAACATCTCGGCAGAGCAATATCTTGGTCCAGAACAAATCAGAGTAGGCGATGGCACTAGTATTCCCATCACTCATATTGGTAATTCCCAACTCCCTACATCATCTTCTAAACTTTTACTTCGTAATTTACTACACATTCCTCAAATCACAAAAAATCTAATCTCCGTCCATCAATTTTGCCAAGATAACTGTGTTTTCTTTGAGTTTCATGATTCACATTTTTTTGTGAAGGACAAGCAAACGGGGGCTCCCTTAATCCAAGGACCAACACATAATGGAATCTACCTATTTCCTCCGCCTGTCATCCCCAAGTCATCTTCGGTTGCTCTTGTTGGTGAAAGAACTACAATAGCTCAATGGCACCATCACCTTGGTCATCCATCTCTTCAGATTGTCTCTCACATTCTACGCACCAAGTGTTTACTGTTTCTACCCACTCAACCTAGTTTCTTTTGTTCTACCTGTCCCCTTGCCAAGTGTCGACAATTGCCATTTAAGACTTCTGTTAATTGGTCTTCAGGACCTTTGAACTTAATTTTTGTAGATGTTTAGGGTTCATCCCCTTATATATCACATGATGGTTTTCGATATTACACTTCCTTTGTTGATGACTTTAGCTGATACACTTGGTTTTACCCCCTCGCCTTTAAGTGTGATGCAACATCTACTTTTTTGTTATTTCAAAAATATGTTCAAAGATTACTCGATGTTAAAATTAAAATTGTTCAAAGTGATTGGAGCGGTGAATTTTGACCCCCACTTGCGTCCTTAATTCCCAAGGCATTGCACATCGACTTTCTTGCCCTCACACTCACCAACAAAATGGTGTGGTTGAGAGAAAGCATCGTCACATCGTTGAGACTAGTCTTGTTCTTTTAGCAACGGCATCCCTTCCTTACAAATCTTGGTCGGACGCGTTCCACACTACTGCATATTTAATAAATTTTCTTCCATCTACATCTCTCCAAAACAAATCACCTTACCTACTTCCTTTCAATAAAGACCACAATTACTCCTCTCTCAAAGTTTTTGGTTTCAAATGTTGGTCCAATCTTCAGTCCCATAACAATCACAAGATTAATTTTTTCTCTTTCTTGTCTTTTTCTTGGATATAGTCCCATTCATAAAGGCTATAAGTGTCTACATCTTCCCTCTAACAGAATGTACATATCCTGTAATGTTTTCTTGAATGAAAATTCCTTCCCTTACTCTTCCCGTTCAACATCAGGCCTCACTGCTACTCGACCCACATACACAGCCTTACCCATTACGTTGCCTTCTATTATGTGCCCAACTCCATCAACTTCAACCAACAACCCCAACTCTACTTCCAACCCAATCTCTACACCTGATCCATCCCATTCGTCTCATCAAACAAACACTTCTCTATCTACAACCTCCAACTCGCCGTCTCTTAACTCTACCTTAGAATCTCCTTCTAATCCCCCACCACCTCCACGATCTCCCATCGTTACACAGTAAAAAACCAACACCTTCAGGCCCAAACAGCTCAGCCATGGTCACATACCTTACCCCCTCCCCGCTAGTGCCTTACCGCCTCCGTTAATGTTCTCGAAAACCCTGTTTCCTACACCAGTCGGTTCTCTAAGTGGCGCAACGCCATGAGCAAAGGGTTTCAAGCCCTCCTCCAAAGTAAAACATGGACCCTTGTTCCCCCTCCCCCTTCCTTTAACATTGTTGGTTGCAAGTGGGTTATCCACACAAAACATCATGCTTGCAGGTCCATTAAACAGCACAAGGCACGCATCATCGCCAAAGGGTTTCATCAACAAGAAGGTATTTGTAACATCCCGTATTTTAGTGTATTTTTACTGAAGGATTATTTTTATTTATTCAAAAATTTTATTCTCTTGTTTTAACATTGTTGGATTTTTAGTTGGTTTATTTTTATGATTTTTAATTTTGTGAAAATTATTTTGAAGTGCTTTCTTAATATTAATTATTTTTATTCATTTAAATTGTTTTTCATATTAAATTAATTTATTGATGGATTTAATTAATTTATTTTCATTTTATCACTATGTTTAAATAATTTTATTTAACTTGTCGTTTTGAAATTATATTCATTGGATCATTTTTGTGACCCAAGATGCGAGGATTGGACCTCATTTCTTTCCCTCACTTTTCTTTTTTCCCTTTTTTCTTTTTTCTTCTTTTCTTTTCACCTGCTCTTCCCGCGTGTGACATCCCTCTCTCCTTCTTCCCCGTGCATTTTCTTCTTCTCCACCCAGCCACCATCGCGCACCGCCGTGTGCCTCACCGCCCCTCTCTTTCCCTTCCCCACAGGCCGACGACCACCTCCCTTCAATCACAACCTCTCTCAAGCCGTCGTTTGTCCCTAAGCACAACGCAAAGCTGCGGCACCCTTTGAGCTCGCGTGCCTCCGTCGCGCAACCTCCGGCCACCATTTCTTCACCACTTCATCCTCGACCTCTTAGCAACCCAATGCACCCAACCCCAGCTGAGATCCGCCACTGGTGAGGCACATTCATCAACATTTTCGATTTGGACATTTTAGCCTTCAACCGCCACCACGCCGCCTTTCACGGCCAACCGCCACCACCACTAGTTTCATCGATATCCCTAAGCCCTACCCTATGAATCTCGGGTCTTCGTTTGTACCCGTTCAAAAGTGGATTTTTGAGACCCACGACCACAGTACATTTGGCACTGTTTTGTTTCTACGTTACCACTTCTTGCAGCTCCATGATCCTTAAGAAATTATGAAATAGCACTGTAACTATTTTTCAAAGAACTTCCATGATTTAAATGTATTTTTGCTCTAACTCATTATACTGTGAACTGTTTGGTTTTGCCGGACTGAGTCCGAGGAGTACGGGGGTCAGATGGATTAGTGGATGAAGTTTGATTGTGTATTTGGGCTGTGATGAATTGTTGGTTGGGAATTGTGTTGTTCATGTACATTGCATATTGGCATGCATGATCATGTTTGTAAAGAAAACTAGGTTTTCATGTAATTGCATTCATGTTCATGTGTTTATTGAAAACTGGATTTTCATGTGAAATGATTTTTGGGTGTGTGTATATCACGACCCCAAGCCGAGATGGGGCATTATCTCAGTGGAGCTCCTCTGGTCACTCGGGAACGAAATATACTGAGTGACATCCCCTGGATTGTCGTTGGGCGACAATGGGATCGGACGAGATGGCCTCGTGCCGACTCTATGGTCCCTCTGCTGGCGGGGGCTAGAGGATGCTTGGCAATGAACGCGCAGGGCACGGAACTGGGCATCGCTTGTTGCGTAGAGGATGCTTGGCCATGAACGCGCTAGGCGCGGAATTGGGCATCCCTACGAAGCCAGGGTGTGCGAATGATCCATAGGGAAGATCATGGTACATACGGTAAAATGGAATATTAGGCTATTTTCTGGGAAAATAACGTGTGTTGGATATGGATTTTGTGTGAATCATTTTCCGGTAAAATGTTTTACGGATATGTTTGGGCCAAAATGGGATTTTGACGTTTGTTGGAAAATATTCATTTTCGGGAAAAATGACGTTTTGGGCATAATGCATATTTCATTATATACATGCATTATTGTTGGTTGCATTAATGCATTTTTAATCTCGTGAGTTGCTTGGATCTTACTTACCTGCAGTACCATTTATGGTAACACAGATTTTGATGCAGAGGATGCTGAGGGTGAGCCTGAGGATTCGGCTCCGCCCGATGAGTGATCTGGGATCACTCGTTTTGGTTTGGATTTGTATTATATTTTATTTTGGGATGACTGTATAACTCTTTTTAAAACCGCTTTTACTGATATTTAAATTGTGTTAACAATTCTAGTACTTAGTTGACTAGCTTAAATTATCCGCTAAGTTGTTTTTGTACATTATTGCATGTACACACACTTGGCACTATCGTTGGGATGCGTGACCGTGTTGTCACCATCTGGGTGTCTCGATTCCCGTGTTCCCGAACATGGGGGTTGGGGGCGCCATAGGTGGTATCAAAGCAGTTCGGCTCTAGGTAAATCCACATGTACCTTAGGTGAGGTACCAGAAATATTATTTTTAAAAGTTGTTAATTGAAATTATTTCATTGAAAGTATGTTGTTTTTATTGGTTTTATTTATTTTATTGTATACTACTTTGTTTGTTTATTTATATTATTGTATATTATTTTATTTTATTTGTTTTATTTTAGTGTTGGTTATTTTATTTGTTTTAATTATTTTACTGTGTACTACTTCATTTGTTTTATTCATTTTGTAGTATGTTATTTTATTTAAGGAATTTTATTTTGTTTTGTTTTGTTCGGAGTTGAAATGCGGGTTAAGGGTTGTGTTATGGCAGAAAAATGGTACTACGGTGAATGCCATTATTAAGCTTGAACATTTAGTGTAGTAGGCCTAAATTCTTAGCAATTGGTTTGTTTTAATACCGAGGCTTGAAGGGAACGGCATGGTTTGGGTGATCTCTTTGGAGAATAGGATAATTATGGTTTTATATTTCGTAGAGTTATGACATGAGGCTTTAGAATATGAGGTTGTAAGTTCAACGAACTTCAAGGTTAGATTTATGAGAAGTTCATTTAAGGCTTGAGGCCCCATAGTTTTTACAAAATAATTTTATGGGATTTAAGGTGGTAGGTTCAACAAGAAATTGAGGGATTACTTAGATTAGAAGTTTTCGATCTTGTCGACCTTGATAAGTAATTTGATAACATTTGAGGTTTTAGAATTTACAAGTTTTATAAGGTGAATGTTTTAGATTTAAGGTCATCAATCTTGAAGATTTCGGGAAATGATTCTTATCTAGTTTAAGGTTTTAGAATTGCAGAGTTGAAGGGCTGAATTAAATAGGATTGATCTGAGTTGAGTTACTGATATGAGAATTTTTCAGGAGAGAATTTCTTTGGAGATGGAAGGTGATGATCTAGTTCATGCATTTTTTGGGGATTAAAGTTGTTGATCTAGTTCGAAATATGATTGTTTTTAGATCGAGGTTACAGTGACAGGTTGAGGATTCAATCCATATCAATTTTAAGGATAATAGATGGTACGGATTTAGGAAATAATTCTTATTGATTTCGAGGATATAGGTCTAGATGATGGAAATGGTAGTGATGGACCACTTGCACATTTGGAGCATATTTTGTTTTGGCTAAGGGTGCATGAGATCAATGCATAGTAGTGGTGAGTGTTTATGGATTTCGGAGAGTGCAGGTCCGAGTCTCATTTTTTGGCTTGGAAGAAGTGGCTTGGGTAGGCGTTGAAGAGGAGTAAATACAATAGTGTTAATTCAAGAGACCTTGGCTTGGAGTTTTATGTTGAGTTGATCGAAGTGTATAGTCGAAGTGGGTTACTCAATGGAATGATGGTTGGCAATAATTATTGTGATTATCTACAGGAATTAATTGTGACTTCAGGTTACATAGGAATTTTAATTTTGAAGTTATGCTTTCCTTTGGAGATTAAGCATCCAGTTGGTTGAATGAAGGACATTGTTATTTAACTTGAAGTGAGATTGATGGGTCGTCATGTATGGTGTATGATAAGATCTTGGAAGTTGAAACTTAGGCATCAGCAGTGGATAATATGATCAAGTATGTGAGTTAATAAAACATTAGGATCCATGGGTGCTTTGCAATGGCTTTTGGTGGATTAAAGATTTGAGCAGTATGGCTTGCCTTGAGGTTTAATAGTGATGTGCTATTGAAGGAACTAGTCGTGCTAATACTAGCTTATAGGAGTAGAAGTAGGAGGGCAAGTTCCAAGAAGGTTTTGCTAATGTTTTAATGAAGTCAATGATGGTTCGTAGTGAGTTTAGTCACCGCTAGATTAGATGTTATTCAAAATGTAGGTGATGAGCTTTTGGGTTTAGGTTTTTTGGTAGAAGTTTATAGGCGCTCTTATTGGTTGGTCGGATTGGAATCGAGCCTTTTAGGGTATGTTTCTTATCTTAGATGAGACAGTTGTATTTTGGGTTGAGGTTACTTATTTTCAATTTAGGATGCTGAAGTTGATTGATACTGGTTTTCTGTCAATGATTATGGATGTATTTGGTAGACTATTGATTTTGATTAAGGCAGCGGAGTTATTTGAGGACTATAAGTGATAACTCGTGGTTTTGGAAAAGAGAGTATTTTCTATCAAAGGTGGTAAGAGTTTTTGGTTAGTAGGTATGGAGCCACCTTGTACTCGATGGTGTTAGTTTTATGAAGACATAAATTTTATGCATGTGGTGAATTATCAGAGTGCGCAGTAGGAGTGTGATATTCTGGTTGTGATTAGGAGTTCAAATTTTGTGCTGATTTTGAAGAATTAGTGGTGACTTGAATTTTTTTTTAGACGATACTCGTAGTTGGAGATTAATTACTCAGTTGGACCAATTATGTTATTGATGGTTAACTTTGGAAGTGTCCATTAGGTTACCAAAGGTAGAATGTAATGAAGGTTTAGAAGTTGTAGCATAGGAGTCGATTGAGGTTAGCACAGATTATTGTATGGAGCCACTAATCATTGGAATTTATTGGATGTTGTATTAAGGTTCTTGTGGAAAATGAGATTTTGGATAACATAGCCACCCTAGGGATATTGGGCATGATGTGCCACTGGGAGGCAAATGCGAGTATGATGGATTTCGCCATGTTTATTGAGAAATGTGTCATATGCCATCAAGTTCAGGCTGAGCAACAAAGACCTGCTAGTAGACTTCAACCTCTCCCTATTCCTAAGTGAAAGTGGAATGATATTTCTATGGATTTTGTTGTGGGCTTGCCGAGGACCCCTAGTGGAAAGAACTCAGTTTGGGTGATTGTTGACCGGTTGACCAAGAGTGCCCATTTCTTGCCTATCAATAATACCGACTCTTTGGGTAAGTTAACTCGGTTGTATGTCAAAGAGATAGTGCATTTGCACGGAGTACCCAGGAGTATTGTATCGGATCGGGACCCGAAGTTCACGTCCCATTTTTTAAAAAGTTTACAGACAGCTTTAGACACTAAGTTGAAGTTTAGTACTGCATATCACCCTCAAACAGACGGTCAATCAGAGCGTAACATTCAGACTCTTGAGGATATGTTGCGAGCTTGTGTCATGGAATTTCAGGGGAGTTGGGAGAATTATCTGCAGCTAATTGAGTTTGCTTATAATAACAGTTTTCATTCCTCTATTCAGATGGCCCCGTATGAAGCTTTGTATGGGAGGAGTTGTAGATCACCTTTGTGTTGGGATGAAGTTGGCGAGAGTAAATTGATTGGGCCTGAGATAATTCAAGAAATGAAAGATCAAGTTTGGTTTATCAGGACTAAAATGGCGGAAGCACAAAGCCGTCAAAAGAGTTATACCGATACAAGGAGAATAGACTTATCATTTGAAGTAGGTGATTGGGTTTTTCTCAAAGTCTCTCCTATGAAAGGTGTTAAGCGCTTTGGTAAGAAGGGAAACTTAGTCCGAGGTATGTTGGCCCTTTTCAGATTGTTAAGAAAGTTGGACTTGTCACTTATAGAGTTGCATTGCCGGACTATTTTGGGGAAGTTCATGATGTGTTCCATGTGTTGACATTGAAGAAGTGTTTTGGACAACAAGAGCTACGTTTTGTTGACCCTGAATGCATTCAACTTTACCCGAACCTTACTTATGAAACTGCCTCGACGCAGATCGTGGATTGGAAAGAGCAAAGGCTAAGGTCTAAGACGATACCTTTGGTGAAAGTGTCATGGGACGATCCGTTGGCTCAATATTTCTCTTGGGAGAGAGAAGCCGATATAAGGGAGCAATATCCATATTTGTTTCTTTGACTCTAGCGATATGTTCCTTATGTCTTCTCTTAGTCGAATCTTATTCCTGTCCTAGCTTAATGTTTCACCTTGCCAATTTTGAGGACGAAATTTTATTTAAGGGGGAGAGGATGTAACATCTCGTATTTTAGTATATTTTTAGTGAAGGATTATTTTTATTTATTCAAAAATTTATTCTCTTGTTTTAAAATTGTTGAATTTTTAGTTGGTTTATTTTTATGATTTTTAATTTTGTGAAAATTATTTTGAATTGCTTTCTTAATATTAATTATTATTATGCATTTAAATTTTTTCATATTAAATTAATTTATTGTTGGATTTAATTAATTTATTTTCATTTTATCACTACGTTTAAATTATTTTATTTAACTTGCTGTTTTGAAATTATTTTCGTTGGATCATTTTTGTAACCCAAGATGTGAGGACTGAGCCTCATTTCTTTTCCTCACTTTTCTTTTTTCCCTTTTTTCTTCTTTTCTTTCTCCCCATTTCTTTTCCCCTGCTCTTCCCGCGTGCGACGTCCCTCTCTCCCCCTTCCCCGTGCATTTTCTTCTTCTCTTCTCCACCCAGCCACCGCCGCGCGCCGCCTTGTGCCTCACCGCCCCTCTCTTTACCTTCTCCACCGGCCGGCGACCACCACCCTTCAATCCCAGCCTCTCCACTAGCTTCACCGCATCCCTAAGCCCTACCCTATGAATCTCTGGTCTTCGTTTGTACCCGTTCAAAAGTGAATTTTTGAGACCCACGACCACAATGCATTTGGCACTGTTTTGTTGCTGCGTTGCCACTTCTTGTAGCTCCGTGATCATTCAGAAATTATAAAATAGCACTGTAAGTATTTCTCAAAGAACTTTCATGATTTAAATGTATTTTTGCACTAACTCATTCTACTGTGAACTGTTTGGTTTTGTCGGTCTGAGTCCGAGGAGTACGGGGATCGGATGGATTAGTGGATGAAATTTGATTGTGTATTTGGGCTGTGTTGAATTGTTGGTTGGGAATTGTGTTGTTCATGTACATTGCATATTTGCACGCATGATCATGTTTTTAAAGAAAATTGGGTTTTCGTGTAATTGCATTCATGTTCATGTGTTTATTGAAAATTGGATTTTCATGTGAAATGATTTTTGGGTGTGTGTGTATCACGACCCCAAGCCGAGATGGGGCATTATCTCGGTGGAGCTCCTCTGATCACTCGGGAGCGGAATATACTGAGTGACGTCCTCTGGATTGTCACTGGGCGACATTGGGATCGGACGAGATGGTCTCGTGCCGACTCCGTAGTCCCTCTGCTGGCGGGGGCTAGAGGATGCTTGGCCATGAACGCGTTGGGCGTGGAATTGGGCATCGCTCATTGCGTAGAGGATACTTGACCATGAACGCGCTGAGCACGGAACTGGGAGATCATGGTGTGCGGATAATCCCTAGGGAGATCATGGTGCATACGGTAAAATGGAATATTTGACTATTTTCTAGGAAAATAGCGTGTGTTGGATATGGATTTTGTGTGAATCATTTTCTAGGAAAATGTTTTACAGATATGTTTGGAACAAAATGAAATTTTGACGTGTGTTGGAAAATATTCATTTTCGAGGAAAATGACGTTTTGGGCATAATGTATATTCCATCATATGCATGCATTATTGTTGGTTGCATTAATGCATTTTTAATCTCGTGAGTTATTTGCATCTTACTTACATGCGGTACCGTTTATGGTAACACAGATTTCGATGCAGAGGATGCTGAGTGTGAACCAGATCACTTGTTTTGGTTTGAACTTGTATTATATTTTATTTCGGGATGATTGTATAACTCTTTTTAAAACCGTTTTTACTGATGTTTAAATTGTGTTAACAATTCTGGTACTTAGTTGACTAGCTTAAATTATTCACTGCGTTGTTTTTGTACACTGTTGCATATACACACACTTGGTACTATCGTTTGGATGCGTGACCGTGTTGTCACCATCCGGGTATCTCGATTCCCGTGTTCCCGAACATGGGGGTCGAGGGGGCCACAATATTGACTATTCTGAGAATTTTAGTCCAGTAGTCAAACCCACAACAATCCGTCTAGTTCTCTCTCTCGTTGTTTTTCACGGTTGGCCTCTCCGGCAACTTGACATTCAAAATGTGTTTCTTCATGGTGATCTAACCGAAACAGTTTATATGTCCCAGCCAAATGGATTTGTTCATCCCGAGCATCTGGACTATGTCTGCTGCTTGCACAAGGCCATCTATGGCCTTAAACAAGTGCCTCGCGCATGGTTCACATAGCTCAGCTCTCGCCTCTGTGAGTATGGTTTTCTTCCTTTCAAAGCAAATCTTTCACTGTTCAATTACTCTTGTCAATTTGTTCTTAATTATATCCTAGTCTACGTTGATGATATTGTTGTCACCAGTTCTCATCTACCTCAAATTGATCATCTCATTTCTTTTTTAGCTTCTGTTTTTCCCATTAAAGACCTAGGACAGTTATCCTATTTTCTTGGTCTTGAAATTTCCTATCTAGAAAATGGCATCCTCTTGTCTCAAAGAAAATATATCCATTACATGCTCTCTCATGCCAATATGCTATTTGTCAATGGAGTCACTTCTCCAATGGTTGCCTTTGCACGTCTCTCCATTTCAGACACTCCTTCTTTTTTTGACCCCACACTCTATTGTAGTATTCTAGGAAATCTTGAATACTTGTCTCTAACTCGCCCAGACATTGCTTTTGCAGTAAACAAAATCTGCCAATTTATGCACAATCCTAAACATTCTCACTGGCAGGCTGTCAAACGCCTCCTACGATATCTCAAACATGCCTTAAATTTTGACCTCTTCATTCACAAATCTTTCTGTCTTAAACTTCAAGCTTTTTCAGATGCCGATTGAGCTATTGTCCCGATGACCGCCCACTCTACGGGTGGTTTTTGCATCTTTCTTGGTCGCAACCTAGTTTCTTGGAGTTTTCGTAAGCAACGCACCGTTGCTCGGTCATGCACAGAGGCCGAATACAAGGTCCTTGCAAACATAACTGCTTAATTACTTTGGATTCAATCGCTTCTAAAAGAACTTCACATTTTTCTTCCAAAGCCTCCTTTTCTATGGTGCGATAATCTTGGCGCCACCTATTTGTCCATTAGCCCCATTTTTCACTCCCACACAAAACCTATGGAAATTGATTTCCATTTTGTTCGTGACAGGGTTGCTGCCAAAACACTTCAAGTTGTCTTTCTTCCCTCAAAAGATCAGTTGGCTAACAATCTTACAAAGGCACTTGTTTCCTCTCGTTTTCATTCATTACGAACGAGCCTCATTGTTATTGACACCCTGTTAGGCCCGCAGGGGCGTGTTGAGCCATCCACTCTGGCCTCCACATCACTAGTAATGCAGCAAGGCTCCTCCACATCACAAGCAATGCAGCAAGGTTCATACACAGCAACTCTTCCAAAACCTTTAGGGATAACGTATATTAGGATGACGTGTGTTCTCTGTATTGATTGTAACAGTTTTGGCAAAGCAATATAACAAACTCTGTTGCACTAAGGAATATTATGCTATGCACGGCCACTGCTTGTAAAAATGTCTAGGAAAGTTTGTTAGGATTCCTTTTTTGTGTTTATATATACCATTTGTACTCCTCCTGATTTATAATGAAAATCTGCAAATATTTTCCTCTCTTCTACTTTATCAGTCTATGATCATGTATTTATAGGTGCTTAGACTGAATAAAAACATGTGCGCGCGAAGAATTTAATAATTTGTCTATCAAGTTTGCCATTGGATAGCTCTATATATGTATATATATATATATATATATTTATACACACACACATATACTAACTTTATTATTCTTCTATATATATATATATGTTTGCAACCATAAATATCCCATCAATTTGTACCCAAAAGTTTCTATTTGAGTTAACAAGATTATAACTTAGGAAGAACATATATATATATATATATATATAATTTGATTTTCAAAAGGTCGCCTTTGATTAAAATAATTTAGTGTGTTTAACATATTGATTTCTCGTTGGACAAGGAGATTGATCATAAGATGGAGTAATGACATGAAAAACAAATTATTACGGTGTCTTATAAAGAAGATGGATTTTTTAATCCAACCCAAAGACAGAAAAATTCTAATTGAGTAGTCCCAAAACATGCCCAGGAGAGTATCATGGGTAAGAACTAACCAAAAAATGGAGTTGGGGGAGAGAAAAAAGGAATGAAGACAAATTGATCATCGAGAAAACTAATTAAATTGTATTGCAGTGTATTCTCTATGCATCAAAATGAGCTCTATTTCTAGAAGAGCCAACTGAGATAGATAAAACAAAACTAGAATATGTTTGCTTTGCTGCTAGCATAAAGAACATAAAAAAGGTATGATTTTTTTTTTTTTTAACTTTAATGTTAATTCTGAAACCGTAGTGTGGAAAACTAGAAGGCTAGGTAGTCAAGAGCTGCTCAGAGGAGTTGAGACCATAAAATCATGTATATGTCTGCATGCTTCATTCTACCATAAGATCATATATATCATATACAATCCATGTTCAATGATACATTCATGGCATTATCTTCAAGATATATTCAACCAAAAGACCAAATTATGTAGCCCACAAGATGAAATTGAGCAAATACTTCGTCTAAGAAGTTTTTATTCGCCTTAGTATATTTTTCGACGATAATAATGGTTCAGTGTCTAAAGACGAGGCTATGCCGCTGTCCATGCCTACAATTGTTGATGTAGAAACAACATCATACTGATCAAACATTTCATTCTTGAATACAAGTACATCTTCAAAGTTTTGCGACATTTGCAGTACTGCCTCCAACTCTTTTGCCACCTCTTTCATTGTAGGTCGTTTCTTTCCATTCAAATTCAAGCACCTTTTCACAAGGTTGGCGACTGCAATAATCTCTTCCTTTTTAGCTTCCTTCAAAACTTGATTATCAATAATATCAAACAAATTGTTTTCTTCCATTGAATTAAGGAAATATGTGGCTAGACTTTTGGTTTCTAGTGTCCGTTTAGAAGAAATCGCTTTTTCTCCGGTTAAGAGCTCAGCTAGGACAACACCAAAGCTATAAACATCACTTTTGTCTGTAAATTGACTTGATTGGAAATACTCAGGGTCCAGGTATCCAAAAGTGCCATATACTAGTGTGGTCAGGTGAGTTTGATCAATAGCAACAGATCTTGAAGTCCCAAAGTCGGCCACTTTTGCTCTATACTTCTCATTTAAGAGTATGTTTGTAGTCTTGATGTCTCGGTGGTAAATAGGAGAGGAAGCTGCAGAGTGCAAGTAAAAGAGAGCTCCTGCAACTTCTGTAGCAATTCGTAAGTGCATACCCCATGTGAGTAGAAACTCCTCATTTTGATTATCAAGATAATGAGCAAGAGTTCCATTTGGAACGAATTCATAAACTAACAGAGGAACTTCTGTCTCCAAACAAAAGCCAAGTAATTTAACCACATTTCTATGGTTAATTCGTGAAAGAATGACGACTTCATTAACAAATTCTTCCAATCTTTCTTCATCAATTATCACAGATCTTTTTACTGCTACAATTCTTCCGTCCGACAACATGCCTTTGTAAACAGTGCCTTGTCCACCCTGGCCAAGTATTCTGTTTACATTAAATTGATCAGTGGCCACCTCCAAATCCTTTGAACTAAACAATTTGTTACTCTCAATATTGACATGATCACTTGAAGATAGTTGTTGTTGTAACAATAGTCCACCATTTCGTTTGAAGAACTTCTCTTTTTGTTTAATCATCTTCCTTTTCCTTATAAGTTTGTGTGACCACCATCCACCAAAAAGCAAACATAATACCCCAAAGCTTGTGCTAATACCTGCTTACTCAATGGAATAAGAAAATGTCATTAGTACTCCTTGCTATCGTAAAGATTATATTAATAATTTTGGTTTTGCATGTACATATATATATAATATATATTTATATCAGCTGCATTAGGTGAAAGGAGACGTCCTAACTGATCTAAGATTCTAATTAAACTATTATTTGAAGTACTTAATTCGTTACTATTTATCGATATTCTGAAATATTCGAATTATGAGTACAAACGAGCCCACGTTTTCTCTTTCAAATTACCTCTAAACTCCAATCTCTTATAACATATAATTTTATTCTATATTTATCGTGTAGCAATAATATTGTCTCGCAGAAGATGTACTTTTTTATTTAACTTGTACCATATATATATAATCTTTCTGGGAACTGGAAAGCATGAAGTGAAACCAATTTCAACGATCGAGCGAAGGTCAAGCAAACTGGTAAAAATGAGATGACGTACGTACCTATAATGATGGCACTCATTTGCTGATCATCAGACCTCGGATGCTCGAAACAAGTGTAATAAGACCCATCCATATTTTCACATAATTCGTTGACATCTGAGATATGATACAATGATCACAAACACAGTTATATAAAATTTGGGTAATAAAAGTTATAAAATGGTGCGTTTAATTATTATTATAAATATAGGACCAGAAAAACTGAAAAGACTTGGAGAACTAAACCGATTAATTTCGTTTGTTTTTAGGAAACATTTTATCTCATCTCATTTTATCATTGTAATTTTCTTAAATCTCTACATAAAATAAAATAAATAATTCAACTTTTTTAAATTTTAAAATAAAAATAATATTAAAAAATATATTCTAACAATATTTTATTTAACTTATTTTTAACTTTAATCTCAACTCATCTCATCTCTAAACACAAACGAGACCGTTTCGAATTTTGAATTAAATAGACAAATTTACCTCGACATCCTTCAAGAAGATACGGATTTCCTCTGTAGCCATGCCGGCACCCACACTTCCAGTTCCAGGTGGTATTGTTCCAAACGGTATTATTAATATTGTATATCCTCCGCCTCATGCTCCAAAGAGTACAAGAATAGGCCGTTGAGTTCGCGTATTCCCTTGCCGTCGAGTTTTTCGTTGTGGGAAGAGAATAGAAAGAAGTATTGTCAAGCCTCCATTCCAATACCACTGGAACGGACATATTTGGACTCGGCTCTGTGAAATTGGTCTCAAACCAATCCTGGTCAACCAAAAATGCGTACTTACATCCACCAATAGTGTGGCGGCCGGAACCTTTCGTCTCTATTGTTGTAGAGAATACTTGGAGATCATTAGAAGGGATTGTGGTTTGGCAACAGTTTGTGGCGTAGCAACGACTTCCATTTATGAATGGACCCTTGTCACAAGGAGACTCGCACCTAGCGTCCGATGAATTCACCTCATTAAGGAACAAGGACCGCAACAAGGCAGAGTTGTTGCAACCCATGACAACGAAGCTGTTTTTGTTGTCAGAGAAGACGAAAGGACTTTTCTCGAACCCAGATGATTTTTGCTGCTCGTGCCACTGGTACAGCTCCAAAACATGGTATAGTTGACGCGAACTTTGCCTACAAGGTCAATCTCCAGCACCTCCAGATCGATCATCTTCAAAAAGGGTTTTGGAAATCCCAGATCATAAGAGTCATTTCTGCAGACTATCTCAAACCAATATCCGACGTAGCAGCCATTTCCGATTCCAAAAGGATATGGAATGCTTACTTCCCCACAGTATTCTAAACATGAACTGTTTATTACGTTCGACGCTCGCGCGAATGCATTGATTGAGCACATGGCCAACACAAGCATCCGAAACAGTACCATTTGCATTAATGCCATCAAGATCTCTTTCTCTGTGATGATTTTGATGAATTATTAAGGCAAAGGCCTCGATCGGTTTTATATTGTACGTAGTAGTTGAGATAATTCAAAGCTGGAAGTTGCCATGAAGGCCGAAGACGCCGGCTATGTTTCGGGGCCTAGGCTAAAATTTTGAGTTATGTTTTTTTTTTTAAAGGTAAAATTAAATAAATTTATTTTTATTTTTATATTATATTTTTATTTAAAAATAATTCTTATCATTTTGTAAAGTAAAATTATTGATTAAGATTTTATATCATATTTTCAATTAATACCTGACTTAATCTTTATTAAAAAAATTTTGATTTAGAGAGAATTTTATTAAATGTAGTTTTACAAGTACTTTAAACTCTTAGATCACACACTTATAATTTTTATTATCAATAAAGTTTTATAAACAACTTACACGTTCGAAAAAAAGTAGACCCTTGCCTCTTCAAAAGATTATACCAAAACTTTTTATGAATACTGAAAAATTAAAATTTATTATTTATAATTTTCACATTAATTATATATTAAACTAATAATGAAAAAAGATAAGTGTATTCTTAGAAAGAGAATAGATAAAATAATTATTATATGTAATACTTTTAAAAAATAATAATGATATAATATCTATTTGATCTTATTTATATTTTTTTTATTAAATTAATTAAAAAAAATTATTAGATATATATATATATATATATATATATATATAAATTGTTTTAGGAGCCTTCTTTCGTTAGTGGCTTAGGCAATTGCCACTTGTCTAAGTGGCGTAATGGAAGAGCCGGCACTGACGGTATCTCAGATAAAGGAAAAAAACTATATTTGTAAAACCAAGTCGTGTTCTCTCTCTCTAGATCTCCAGACTAGGCTTTTTTATTTGGTGTGGAAAAGTCTCTGCTGCAACTCTCCAGGACGTGATCAATTTATGACGAGCAATGATATCCAAACATATTGTTTTAAAATGAAAATATTTTTATAAAGTGATATTATTTTTATAAAATATTTTATTAAATTATTCTTTTTTTTGTTATAAAAAAATAATATTTTTTATTTTAAAATATGGTATGTATAGTGATCCGTGTTTATATTTTTCATTTCAAAATATTTAATGCAAAACTTAATACTAATGAATATTGGAGGAAAGTTTAACTTTTAAACTCCAAAATGACTTAAGAGTTAAGATATAGTTAATTGCTATCATTTCAAAACTTAATTCTATCTAATAAAGAATTATATTTATGAAACTTAATTACCACTTTAATGAACTTTTATTATGCATACTTATAATTTGCGCTTATCGTGTTTGGCCCAATTTATATAAGATTTTTAAATAAAGAGAATTAGTGGTATAGAGCAAAGTTTTGAATTCCGTTCAATAAAAAAAATTAGAACGGAATATTTTGATATCGATACGTTTTAATATATAGAGATGGATTTTATATAGATAAATTCAATATATATATAAATTATATTCCAAACTAATTGGAATAATATAACTATAATATATATTTATAGTCTTTACATAAATATATTAATTATAAAAATGTATTTTTTTTTATTCTTTTAAATCGGTGTTATCATTTATAAACGACATATAGAGCAATGTAGCTTTACAAAAGTAGATGAAACTTTAATAAACAATAAGAAAACCTGAGGAAAAATAGATGGAACTTTAGTAAACAATATACAAAAGCAGATATATGGAACTTTAGTACGTAGATGTAAACAATATAGAGTCAGGTTCATTTCACAGCTAACAAATTGAACGGAATAATTAATTAATCGTCGCAATAAGTCGAATTAATTTAATAATCCACAGGCAATCGCGACCAATTACCAACTGAATGTTAGAGCAATAGCAAAATATCATTCTAGACTTTGTCAAGGATGTTGAGATCTAGAAAAATAGAATATTATATATATGATCGGCCACAAAAAAAATATATATATATATATATATTTTAGAATAATCTAATATTTGACTTTGTCAGTTGAGAGGAAAAGTGTACAAATGCTTGAAGCACTTTGAATTTAAGACATTAATGAAACATATAAGACACTAATTCAAGTTTGAAGTACTACTGATCCAACGCATGAAGTAATCAACTAAGTTATTGGCCATGCTTGTGATGTCAAATTTTGACTTCACATATTGCAAAATGATTTTTGAATAATTCCATATTACCTGAAAATGTTGTTATTTGTTAGTTTAAGAAAACTTTAATCAACTTTAAGAATATAAGCCGAAATATGATTTGGCGATCCAAGAAAAAGGAAAATTGTTTTCATAGTGTTGCAAACTTGCAAGATATTAATGGTGGAGGATAGAAAATGTGAAGGAAGATATCATAGAGTGCTGTGTTAATATTTTTGAAAAATCTCACAATTCAAAAACATGAAGATTCTCTTCAATATGGGAAAAGTTTAAGATCTCTCCCCTTCTTCGAGTTAAGATGTTTTAGTGGATTTAAAAAAATGAAAGAGAAAAAGTTAAATAAAAATATTATAAATTAAAAAATTATTTGAATATAAATTGTTAATATAATTTTTATTTATTAAAAAAGTTGTATTAGTTTTTATATTTTGTTTGGGAGTTTGAGAAAATTGTAATGATTAGGTAATAATTGGGTAAAAAGGTTGGAGATTTAAAATTGAAAAGTGTTTTGTATTTGAGTGAAATTTGAGAAGGAAATATTTATAAATATCTAAGAATAACTGAGAACACTTACGTTTCCAAACTAACCCTTTTTTTTTTTTTTTAAAGAAAAGTTAGGGTCACCTGTACACTAGTGACCCCTCCCCAATTTTATTAATAACCCTCACTTGTGGCGGAGGAAAACCGTGGTTACAAAGACAAGCATCTGGGGTACAAACGATAAACCCAGCATGCGTGAAACACCTAGCCAGAAAAAAACTAACAAAAACAACAAAATAAACGACAAACAACAAATACTCGAAACTAACTAAAACGTAAAAGACGGTAAACAGGAGTAATCCATACGGATAAGACCACGCAATGCACGGGGAGTCTCCGTTAAATGCAAAACTGCTAAGTCTTTTCCAGAAGCTCCCTGTTTGGCTAACCAATCAGCAACTTTATTTCCCTTTCTAAAAACATGGTGTATCGAGTAGGTCATGGAGTCCATAATGTCGATAATTTCCTCCCAGAAATCCTCCAGATACCACACCCCACACCTCTTGCTCTTCCACCAGGATATAACATTCATAGAGTCAAGCTCGATATGCACAAAATTAAGAGATAAAGATTTACAAACCTGGAGCCCATGAAGAAGAGCTAGAAGTTCTGCCCGATTATTAGAACCTATGCCAATGAATGAGGAAAAAGCATGAATAAGTTTTCCATGA
The DNA here is from genome assembly GCF_001411555.2 of Juglans regia. NCBI lineage: Eukaryota > Viridiplantae > Streptophyta > Magnoliopsida > Fagales > Juglandaceae > Juglans > Juglans regia. Next base: position 7,239,521 of record NC_049910.1, on the reverse strand, counting down.
TTATTTCTAATGATCCCACCTATCCCTGAGGCACCAGGGTTACCCAAACTGCTGCCATCTGTGTTAAGCCTGACCCATCCCACCGAAGGACGATTCCAGGTGATAGTTTTGCAATGCCGAATTGGGATAAGAACAGTCTGGACATTCAAACTTTTCAATACCTGCAAATAAAAACTGGAAATGTGAGGACTAGCATGCATATCACATCATATAAGACTAATCTACCGACGAACAGAATGAATAATTTCTGAGACAGGTTCAAAGCGACCCTCCATACGCGCCAAACAACGCCTCCGCCATAGTCTCCAAGTTATAATCACCGGAAGAATTCCCAGAATAATGCCAACTTGAGACGTAATATTAGCTCGACGAAACCACCTCTTCACTGTATCTTTCCAATTTTGACCTATCGGGATCCCAAGATAAGCCCCAAAATAACGCCAAGTATAATTAGCAATATCACCTGCAAAAAGAACATGATTTTGGTCCTCAAAGTGACCATTAGCACAACAATCACAACGAGAGGTAATAGGGATGCCAATACGACGAAGATGATGATCGACACTAAGGGCCATATACCAAGCTTTCCACATGAGAGACGACATTTTAAGAGGGAGACTTTTATGCCAAATCCAGGAATGACCCTCAATAGTATCACTTCTAATGCGGACTCAATCCCAAGCCGACTTAGTAGAAAACAGACCATTATCATTTTTAGTCCAAATTAGAACATCCATACCAGGCTTCGCTTTGCAAAGATCCTCTAAAATTTCATCAATTTGATCCGGCCCCACTAACTGACGAATAAAATCGACATCCCAAACATTATTTAATTGACAATCCTTCACGAGAAGATTGGGATGCCCCACAATATTCATATCATTGCTTAAAGGACCTCTATCTCTCCATTTATCATACCAGAAAAAAATCTTACCATCCTTAAGATGCCATTTAGAGTTATCCAAGATCAAAGGAAGAGATTTAGCAATCATTTTCCAAAACCTAGTACCCTTAGTAGGATCAACCAGGGCCCAAGGTTTCAAACCCACATATTTACTCTTAAAAAAATTAGCCCATAAAGAATTACCTTGAATAAGATTCCAAGCAAATTTGGCATGAAGGGCTTTCTGCATATCATCGAGGTTTCTAAGCGCCAAACCTCCTTCCTCCACGGGACGGCAGATAGAATTCCAGGCCACCCATTTTTTCTTATCTTTGCCATTATGCTCCCCCCAAAAGAAAGTACTCATCATCCGGTGAATGTTTTTAATAGTAGCTTGAGGGACTTGAAGGACAGCAAAAAGATGAAGAGCCATACTAGAAATAACATGAAGAAGTAAGGTAAGACGGCCACCCGTCGACAGAAATCTCATCTTCCACCCCGAAATTTTCTTTTGGATATTAGCCAGCATATCTTCCAGATGAACCTGTTTGAGATGACCCAAAATAATAGGCACTCCAAGATATTTGAAAGGAAAAGATCCTTCTGAAAATCCAGTCTTCCGTAATAATAAGCTTTTGCGAGCAATAGAGATTTTTTGGGAGCAGAAAATGGCAGATTTAGAGTGATTGATACACTGACCCGACCAGCTCTCATATTTATGGAGCACAGATAAGATCTCCCTAATAGCTTGAGAGCTACCATTAGAAAAAATAACAACATCATCAGCATACATAAGATGAGAGATTCTGGGCGTACCTCGGGCCTGGGAGAATTGACCAAATTTTTTAGCCTCCACACTTTGCATGATCAATCTAGAGAGAATCTCTTGAAGTATAATAAAGAGATAAGGAGAAAGAGGATCACCCTGACGTAAACCTCGGCCAGCTTTGAAAAATCATTTAATAGTGCCATTCATCATAATAGAATACCAAGGAGTCGAGATGCATGTTCTAATAAGATCACAAAAATTAGAAGAAAACCCAAAACAACGAAGAACCTCCAGAAGAAACAACCAATCCACGCGATCATAAGCTTTAGCCATATCTAATTTAATCATGATATTACCACCATGGGCCTTTTTATTAATGGAGTGAATCATTTCCTGAGTAATGGTAATATTTTCAAAGATACTTCTCCCTGGAATGAAAGCTCCTTGTTCCCACGAAATCATTCTTGAGAGGAGACCTGTCAGCCGATTAACAATGATTTTGGAGCATATTTTATAGAACACCGAGCAAAGGCTGATTGGCCTAAATTTATCAAACCCAGAGGGAGTATCAACCTTTGGAATTAAGACCAGAAAAGATGCAGTGAAAAATCTTGAAAGATATTTTGAATTAAAAAATTCAGAAATGGCTTCCAAGACATCTTCTTTCACAATATCCCAACAACTTTTGAAAAAGCCCAAGCTAAAACCATCAGGTCCCGGAGAATTGTTAGAAGGAATAGAAGAAAGAGCAGAAGACACTTCCTTCATAGAAGGCATCCCACACAACATCGAATTGTCAGAATCAGAAATAATAGGAGAAATAAGAGTCGATAAATCAGGTAACAAGCTAATCTGGGATCCCTGCAAAAAAGAAGAAAAGTAATCCACAGCACCCTGATGAATACTCTCCGGCGAGTTAAAGACCATACCATTCGATGATCTCATGTACATCACTTTTTTACGCCGTTTATTAGCAAGGCATGCATGAAAAAATTTAGTATTCCGGTCTCCTTCCATATGCCATTTTAACTTGGCCATTTGAGCTAGTCTAGTATCTTCACGACGGAGCCAATTATCCAATTCCGCTGAGGCAGCAATAAGATCTCGCTGCGTAGAATCATCCCAATTTTGTGGAAGTTTCTTTTCCAACTCCTCAATTTGCTTCTCAAGGGATATAATATGCATTTTAGTATGACCGAAATTCTGTTTATTCCATTCACGCAAGGCGACCTTAGTAATCTTCAATTTAAAAGCCAATTTAGAGAGCCCATGGCCATCAAAAGTAGCAGACCAAGCCTGCTTGACGCACGACAAGAATTGAGGATGATCCACCCACATTTATTGAAAGCGAAAAGGCGAAGGGCCATAAGAAGAAGGATCCAACTTGAACTCAATAACCATGGGGGCGTGATCAGAAGTTGTTCTTGGCAAGTAAGAGCAAACCGCATTCGGGAAATACGAAAGCAAAGAAAAATCCATAAGAACACGATCCAGCTTAGCCCAAGACCTAGCAAGACCCGACTGCCCATTACACCAAGAAAAAATACTGCCTTTAGAATTCATCTCAACCAATCCACCTTGGTGAATCCAATCATTGAAGTCCGCCATCGCCGCATTAGATCTAGGAGATCCACCCCTTCTCTCCGAATTATTCTGAATAATATTAAAGTCCCCAGCAAACAGGCAAGGAGCCGGCCCCATAACTTGGGAGCTAAGGTCCTCCCACATAAGTTTTCTCTCGTACATACTACACTTAGCATAGATGATAGTTAATAAAAACTGAAAAGACCTAGTGTTGACCCGAAGCGATACAAACTGCAAGTTGGATCTCACCACTTGAATATCAAGAGAATTAGCCCAAAAAATCCAGATTTTACCACCAACATCCACATTAGAAGAAAATGAATCAAACTGAAGATAATGCTGCAACTGGATGGCTTTGTCCACATTTTGAAACGGTTCAAGAACCGCAACCAGTTGAGGTTTGAACTTGGAAACTAAATTCTTTAATCTGCGACGAGAGGTACCAATACCACGGACGTTCCAAACAATTATAGAATTATTCATAAAGATAAAGTAGAGGGGCGGGTGATGACCTGAGTGGAGCTTCTAACTTTCTCAAATTTTTTTTTCTTATATTTTTTCTTAACCTGTTTATCTTCAAACTCCGAATGGTACTCCTTATAATGAGGTAACACATCTGGAGGAATATCAGGGTCCGGCTCAGAGACAATATCTTCAGGATAATTGTCAATATTTTCCTTGCTACTTTTGGTAGGTAAATTTAGTTCATTATCCTCAATCGTAATGAAGGCAGATTCCTCTAGTATCAGTGTAGGAAGCGATTCAACATTAAAGGAGAAAATATCATTTTGGTTCAGAAGGTTACTTGCAGCCTCCGAAGGCTCTATCACTTCTCTAATACGATGAGCATTGAATTCCATATTCTTCCCCAGATCAGAGTGAAATTCCAAGCTGTTCCCAGGCTATTCCAGACCGACATCTGAATTCGGTAGCGCACCAGTTAAATTAACGGACTCAGTCTCAGGAGAACTAGAAACTGGAATCTCACCGCCCTTTTTATTATCAATACTTGGTCCACCAGAATCATATTCCCCTGTCATACGTTCCTGATCGTGAACCCCATGTTGAGTTTTTCCTGCATCCTCACACGGCGCCACGGGTTCAGCAGCCTCTGTTTCGGGAAGGAAAAACAGAGGATTATTTATTTCACCATCCTCTTTCTGAGATGAAGTGTTTCCACCCGATTCATTCTTTTCTTTGTTCCGTCCCCGGTTTCGTTCCTCCTGCTTGGGTTTACCTGCTCGACAGGTCTTAGAGTTATGTCCCTGCACTCTGCACTTACCACAATACGCCGACAACATCTCAAAAATAATCTCTTGTTTTCTACTCGTAGCCAGACCAGGAGTGCCAATCCAGAAGTACGAAATCGGCTCCTTAGCAGCATCCATCTCCAAGCAAAGACGAGCTCCATCAGTTCGGGTCGCACAACGCGTGGAATTATCCCTGCGTATGAATCGACCAAGCGGAGCTGTGAAGATCAGAAGGAACGATTCTTGATAAAAGTGGGGGGGTAATCCGGGAAGGAGGATCCACACCGGAACATTAGAAGGTTCATGTTCCTCATTAAAATCAGGAGACCAGTGGAACGCACGGTAAGCCACTCCATTCACTTCACATGATTCACGGGACAGGGTTTTCACAAAGTCTGCTTCCGTAGCCAATCTGATGAAGACGTTTCAGGGCAATTTCATAGAGGAAACCACCGGGGTAGATGACAGACCCCACCGACTGGCAATGAACGCACGAATCGCATCCAGAGAGGGACGTTGGCTGAGGAACTTGATCACAATCGAGAAGCGGAAAGGTTCCGCAGATCTGTTGATTTCTTCCTTTGAGAATTGAAAAAATATTTCTCCGTCCATTACTTTTGGAACACGATGGGCAACTGTGATTTCAGGGAGGGGTTGCGGGGCCGCAACAGCCATTTCGGCGAAGGATGGACGGCCAGAAGAATGGCCATCCACGGCTGCCATGCAGCCACAACAAACAAAGAGATGGAACCCTAGCAGAGCATGTAAAGGGCAATATCGTCCGAAAACTTAACAGTAACCCATCTTTTTTCCAAACTAACCCTTACTCGTCTACAAGAATTTCATTGGGTTTTCAATTACCTTATACGTATGTATAATATATATAAAAAATTCTATTTATAAATTGGTATGTAAAGCACACCCTCCATGTCGTTGACATAGCAAAACTTGATTTACAAGCTAAATATAAAATTCAAATACCTTACAAATTAAATCATGTCATGTCAATGGTGTAAAGAGTGTGTTCTTCATATTTCGCATGTTACATTAATTTTTTTATTTTAATCTTTTATTTAAAATGGGTTTCTTAAACATTTTTTAATAGTATTTTTCTGTCGTTTCGGTTTTTTACTTGTATAGGCTAAATGCAGCTCTATTCGTAGACAAAAGAGTTGTGGGAATCTCTTTCAAGGTTGGGAATTGTTGATAAATCTTGGCTGGTCGTGGGAGATTTCAATATCATTAAAAATGATCTAGAGAAGGTTAGGGGTGTTCCTGTGTCGACTAGTAAACTCCTTGTACGATCTTTCTTACTCTGGCTCTAGATTCACATGGCATTATAGAAGAGATGGGCATTTCATTTGGGAAAGATTGGATAGAGTTTGTTAGTCAATCTTGATTGGTTCTTTTCCTCATGTTGTTTTATCACGTTGGGAATGATTACATTCATATCATTGTCCTATGTTGATTGAAAATAAGGGGGCTAAAAAGCTAGGCACTTCTTCTTTTGAATTCCAAAAGATGTGGATAACTCACCCAAATTTTCTGGAGTTTGTCATAAGATTGGTTTAAATATGATGGCATTTAAATTGAAGAGGTTGAAGACAACTTTGAAGAATTGGAATGCTTCAGTTTTTGCTGATATTTTTCAGAAGCGATTTGAGTTAAGGGATAGTATACAATTGCCCGAATCAGCATTACAATCATCAAACTCAGAGGCTAATTTAAGTCATTAATTTGCAGAAGTTAGAATCTGAGTATGATCAAATTTTACTTTAAGAAGAAATGTTTTATAAGCAAAAGTCTAGAATCACTTGGCTCAAAGAAGGGGATAGAAATTCGAGATTCTTTCATCAGATGCTTTTATATAAAAGGATAAAGTCAAAATGTTTTTTCTCTATCCTTGCCTAATGGTATGGTTTCTACCAATCATGGTGATATACCATATGTTGCAGTTAGCTTATTTCAAATTCATTTAGGCTCAGAGCATATCTCATGTTGCTCTGAATTATACAAGTTATTACACACTTGGTTAATGATGATGACAATTTGTACACGTTGTGGTCACCCACTTTAGAAGGAGTCGTTGTTGACTCCATTCTAGTTGATTCAACTCCTGGACTAGATGGATTCTCATCCGTTTTTTTCTCTAGTTGATGGGACATTGTTAGCAATGATGTATGGGATGTTGTATTGGCTTTCTTTAGGGGGTCTCCTCTTCCTAATTCTTTCTAGCATTCATTGATTACATTTTCGGCCAATAAGCTTATGCCAAGTTTTATACAAAATAATTTCCAAGATTCTTGCAACAAGGCTGGACTCTTTATTGCCTGGACTTGTCTCTCCTCAACAGGGAGCTTTTGTTGAGGGAAAATAACTTTGATTATGGTTATATTATCTTCTATTCCAGTGCATATTCTTTATGTAATATGCCCTCCCAAAGAGGTGCTAGATTAATTCAGCAAGATTTTGCATCTTTCTTTTTCGGGGGAATGCCAAGGACATTTAAAAAAATGGGTATCCTGGGCAAAGATAAGTCAGCCTGCTGAAGAGGGTGGCATGGACATAAGGAATTTATATGTTGTAAAAGCTTTGCAATGCAAACTTGCTGGGAATCTGATAAATTTGACCTCTCTTTGGGTTTTTTCTATGAGATAGAAGTATCTCTCCAATATTGTGTCTCTAAATTTAATTTCATCTAGACCAGGGCACTCTCATATATGGAAGTCTATATGTGTTAATTTTCCCTTTTTACAATTTGAAATCAGTGGAAGATTCATTATATGTCTAGCATGATAACTAGATGGGTGATGGATCCTCTTTGGGTTTTTCTATCTCTATGCCAAAGCTTCAAATAAAAGATCTATGTTTCTAGTTGGCAGAGGGATAAGCTTGAAGCGCTACAAAATCCTATGTTGATAAATTCCTAGATTCAATATCAAACTAAGAAGTGGTGATGATGTTCGATTTTGGAAGCATACAAATGATGAAAAATCTACTACAAAGTCAGCTTGGGATTTTCTTGGAGTTCACCATCCTTGGTTTTCTGCATCAAAGTATATTTGGAGCAAAATTCTTCCACCAAAGATATATATTTTTGTCTAGAAATTGTGGAATAATGGATCGGCTTTGGACTTTAATATCCAAAAATGTGGCATAAGATTGGCTTCAAAATGTAGTTGTGGTTTTGAGGCTAAGTTTGATTTACATATTTTTTTAATGATTGTTCCCTTATTATATCTGTCTGGTTTGATTTCTCTCAGATTTTTGACAGCTCAACCTTGTCAACCTTGGCCTAGAGAGATAAGTTGCTCACTTGGTGGTCGGTTTTTCATGGTTCAAATCAGCTTCATTTTCTAACTCAATTAATTTCTTGGTTGGTTGATACTCTGGGAATTATTTTTTGCTAGAAATTTAGCCTAATATGAAGGTATGATTAAACCTGCCTCATGCATTATTTGGAAAGTTGTGAAATGGTTGAAAGAATTTAATTTGATGTTAATCCTCCTACTGGTAGAATTAAACTCAACATTGATGGAGTCTCAAAGGGCTAACAGGAATTTGCTGGTTGTGGAGGGATCCTTCGTAATCACTGTAGTCATTTCATACATCGCTTTTCCAGTTATACAAATGATTTTGCAGAACTTCCTATATTTATGAGAGGTTTGGATTCAGAGATGAGTTAAGATGAGTTATGAATGATAGAATAAAAGTTGAATTATTTATTATATTTGGTGTGGAAATTTGAAAAAATTAAATTATTTATTATATTTTATGTAGAAATTTGAGAAAGTTATAATAATGAGATGAGATGAATTGAGGTGGGTTTTAAATCCAAACCTCTCCTTAAAGTTGGCATCTCTTTATGTTACCAACTGGGCTTTTATGGCCTCATTGTTAAATCAAATGCTTTGTTGGTAGTTAAATGATATAAAAATAAGCAAAGCTCTCCTTGTAGGTATGTGTATCTCTGGGAAGATATACTTGAATTTAACAAATTTCAGTTTTGATGTTTAGCATACATATAGAAAAGGCAATGGAATGACAGATGGTTTAACTAACAATAGGTATGTATTACTTCGTGTTTTTCTTCTACTTCACAATTGTCTCAACAATTCTATAAAATCTTTGTTATTGATAAATCTAGTTTGCCAAACTTAGTTCGACATAGAAGTTTGCCAAATTTTAATATTATTATTATTTTGAGATTTGAAAAAATTGAATTATTTATTATATTTTTTTGTAAAAATTTAGAAAAGTTGTAATGATGAGATGAGATGAAACACTTTCACTATCCAAACAGGATCTTAGTTTTGGTATTATATTGCCTTTTTGTTCCTTTGTAAATAGTTACTGTTTTCATTGCTTACATATTATAAAGCTTAGTATAAGACTTTTTGAAACTTTTGTTAGGGATTTTTGTAACCCCCATATTTGTTAATTGAAAATTTTTTCTCATCGGTCACTATTCATCACTCCACATCTCATACTTCATACCTATAGCTTTTTCAAAAATTATAGATGTGTGATGTGGGAATGAATAATAGCTGATACATAACATTCTTTCTGTTTATAATATGGTATTTATTTGTTATAATTAAGGGTTATTAATAAAATTGAGACTCTATCAAAAATAAAATAAAATAAAATTGAAATACCATCCTATTTTACGAAAAAGGCAATGTTAATTGATTGTAACATTAATATAGAATTTGAAGAAACAGTGATGGGATTGTCGTTCGATCTTGAAATGTGGCCCAAAACTCTACTAACTCGACCACACCCTTCGCTCACTCAGCCCACTTCCAGAGGTAAGAAAATAATCCATCCATTTTGGGTCCAAATCTAGGAAACCTCTATTCCTTCCCCTTTCAACCTATTGGACCACCTCGCCCCTCGTTTGCCTCTTCCTTCTCAAACGCAAAACTCATCTCACACTGGCCAGGGGAGCGTCCCGCTCAAGGGAAAGAACAAATTCCTTAATTTCTGGTTTACGGTGTTTTTGGGTAGATGGCTTTTCGAGGTCGGGGGCGGGGACGGGGATATGGAGGCGCCGGTGGCTATGGATTTGCCAAACAAGAGCCATTTGAGCTTTTCCCTGTACGGTTGTCTCACTGTTTTTGGTTTTTCATGCTTGTTCTTTTATTGATTGAAGTCCCGGTTGTGTTTGGTGCTGGTTGTTTGACAACGGTGGATTAGTAATTCTCTAATCAGATTTCCAATGAAGGTGGATTAGCTGGAAACATTGATTATTGATATTGATGTTGAATAAGTTTGGAACAGTATACGTTACGTTCCGAATTAGATACATTGCGTTAATCTTGGGACTGAGTCATGGAGTCAAAATCATATATATATATATATATATATAGATAGATAGATAGATAGATATATATAGCTTATTCTTGCTTAGCCTTGTAAGTGATAACTGGGTACAATCTTGGGGCCATTGTTTTGATTTTTAATGGAATGGGATAAAAAAAATTGTGGTGACTTAATTAAAATATTTTCATTTTTCTGCATGGAAGCTGAATTCTTAATCGTGTGAAAGATTAAAACCTGAACTTAGACCAATATTTTCCATTACCTGTTTTGGTTTTAGACTTACTACTCATTGTTGTGCATGTGAAAGTTTTCTCGATGCAATTGTAGGATATTGAATTGCCTAACATCAAAAGCGTGCATAAGGAAGAAACCCTAGTTAGGGAGAGTGTAAAGTTGCAAAATTTTTGGAAGGCCTCTGCTTATTATCTTGACGAGACTGATTCTAAAAGTAAGCATATTTGATTTTGTGTTGGAATGGCAGCTTGCTTATAAGCAAATATATAGCTACCTCTAGATTTTCACTAGATCATATCACTGTAATTTTTTTCAATTCTCGGATTTCTGGTGTCAGATAGCCGAAGCACAGAGATAGAGAGATATTCTGACATGACAAAACCAAAGACTACAATAACTCGTGATTCTCTTTCACAAATTTTAGAGCTTAAAAGATTTCCTCAAGAACTGATCGGAGGTGTGTAGTCTAAGCAATGAATTAAAAATGGGTGGTGGTCTTATAAGACTATATGCATTAATCTGCCTTGTAGTTTTGTCTTACGTATTTCATGATGCCTCAATAGACCTTTCTCATGGCACAATGAAATTCCCAGGTTCAAAGGGGCAACGGCCAAGTCAGAAAAAAGTTAGATGGAATCCAGAGTCAGGTTTGATGAGATAGAATGCCTTTCTCTTTTCGTTTGCTTTAGTATTTTGGGATGTATGCCTTCTAATTTTCATATTTTTGCAAGTCTCACGTGCCCAATATTGATATGTTATTGATGGAGATCAGTCCCTCAAAGTGTTTGTTTGTAAAAATTTGTCCTTGCAAGCATTTCGATTTCTTTTGTCAATATGAAATCACTTGAGTTTCAGTTTAATGAATGGAAAAGGCAAACAGCTACAGTTTCCAACTTCACATCAACCCATTGTTTATGATAATTTCTTGAGTTTTTGGAGATTTTGGTTACTCGTGTTTTTGATGATTTTTTATGTATTATATTTTTAGCTAAATGCGTATGACTAGTTCTGATATTCTCAACATGGTAAAATGAAAATTTGAGTGCACCAACTTTAATATATATATATTTTTTGGAAAGCATCATCAACTTTTATGTTGAGATGACATTTCTATATACCATTGATCTATATTTCTTTGTAGATAGTTGTGTCCTACCAAAGTATGTTTCTTTGGATGTTATGTTAAATGGAGTGAAATCTTTTCTCTGACAGAGCTGCAGAAGCTAGATTATTTAGAAAAGCTTGAACAAAGGGCTCAGGTAAACGACTTCCAACTTTTGTAACTCTACTACATACATTACTTGGTCAAAGATCATTTTGGTATCACTTCTTAGAACTGCATACATGAATCAATCTTGATATGCTCCTTGATTAAGGGGAATAATCACAGAAAATAATGTTTTACCTGTTCCTATTGGTTCTTTGTCAGCCTATATTGTTCAAGGTCATGCTCCTTTTCAGTTTTCTCTTGATTGGATTCCTATTTTTCTGATCCATGTAATTATGTAGGGCCAAGAGAATAAAGATGAAAAGGAAAAGAAAGAAGGCGAAAATGAAGATGAAGATGAAAACGAAGGAGAAGAAGACATTGAGGAAGAACCTAGTGATGATGATTATTTTCAGGTTCCTAAAAAACATATGCTCTATGTTCCGGATTTGTATTGGTTTGCGTTCCTAGTGATGCGTGGTGTGATTATTGCCTTTAAGACCCACATTGGCTTTATCCATGATGTGATGGCATTATCATCACAATGCTGTTCGGATGAATTCATTCTAAAATATGAAGGCACAAATGTATTCCTAGGAACTAAATTAAATATTGAGGCATCACGTAAGTTGTTAAAAAATGAGGTAATGAGGTTGAACAAAACCTACTATAGGATCTCTGCATAAAAGGGGATCCATCCTTGGTAGATAGTACATTACATGGTAATCAAACTTTCTCGTGGAACCTCTGAAGGATGATCTTTACAATAGGCGAAAAATCGAGGATAGAACTATCTAAATTCAGCAAAGGATTCCTATCATAAGGCAATTAATGTGGCAGATTACCTAGGTATGATGAGACGTTCACTCTTTCTCTTCTGCGTTGTTCCTATTTGGAGAATTAGCTTCCCTTACCAACTTACAATGCTTTTATTGGGGCTTTTGTGTAAGGTGGAACCCTGGCCTACCAGACTAGCAGTATTCTGTTGAAGTCTACATGATAGCTGCCATTTGGTCGTCAAAAATCAAATAGAAACATATTTCTTCTGATATTATCTAGCTGTAGGATAATGCAAGTATTGAAAATTTGAAAGAATTGTGTGCAATTGGATAACAAATTTGCTGGATGAGATTGCAGAAGAAAGCATCACTTAACCTAATGGTTCTTTGAGGCAACTTTTTCTTCACTTATTATTATTTTTTTCGGCGGGGAGGGGGAAGTTTCGTTTTTCATTGATTTTTCTCCTGGTATGGGATCGTACTTGACCATTACAGGTTTTCCCATATACTGAGAAGTGAAAATTCACCATTAACTGCATTGATATTTGTCATCTATTTTTCATATACTATGCAATCCTGCAGAATGTCGAGTTTGATGATGATGACGATGATTTTAACGATGTTGATGATGGTGGTGAAGGTATATACCTTTGACTGATGCTAAACTCGTCTAATGCTTTTGAAGTTTTCCTTGTACTTGAATCGCCCGGTTTTTAACATTTATGATAGATAATTGACTCCTCAATGTTTGCAGTACCTAAACAATACTAACGGTTTCAAAACATTGCAGATGAAGGTACTTTTTAATAGATACGGGAAGAATTTTCTTCTGGTCTTCTTTAGCAGCTTGAGGCAGGTTTCGCGTATATGGAAGTATTCCTTTTCTTAATTGGATTAATTTGGGATCTTAAATTTCACCTTGTCACCATATGAGGCTTCTAATGTATGAATTTCCTGCTTGACAAAGATGTAGAGAAGTGAAGTTTTAGTCAGCATTTTTTAGTCTTGGTGAAGTGTGTTACTTGTGTTGCTAACCGCAAAGGGTTAGTCTAAGTGGTGAAGGCCTTGGTCTTGGAGTATCACTCCCTTCAAGATCCAAGGTTCAAAATCTCATGGATGCAAATAATTCTTTAGGGCCATACTCCTGGTGAAAAGTCAGCGATTTAACCAATTTTATGTAGGAAAACTTATGAGGGTGCGGTGCATGGGACTGGGGTTTACTTTGCATGGATGGGTTCAAAGAGCCCTGCCTTGGAGAGGTTTCCCATTACTTGTGCTATTTAGAGAGAGAGAGAGAGAAAAAAATCTACATGTAACTAATTTTGTTCAAAATATATCTGTTAAAGCATGATATAAACACCGGAGAATTTCGATTTTTTTAGTCAGTTTTTTATTCTTGCCATGCATCACTTGTGCTGAGTTTGCCAAACTTTTTGTTTATCGGTCCAAAGCTTTAGAACGTTTGTTCCATGGTCGAGCAAATAGAAGTGAGAGCATTTTTGTTAATTGGTAACACAAATTACAATTGCAAATTTCAACCTAATATTAATATAAACCAACGTGGGATTGGCAACTTTTGTTGTTTTTCATACTACAGATATATATATATATATATATATATATATAATATATACTTTTCCTTTGGTTAAGTCCTAACTATAAAAGTTGAAGCCTCAAGTGTATTCTAAGTTTTCATCACAAACTTCGAGTGCATTTAAAATTTCTAAAATTAAAAAAGAAAAAAAAAATCCTTTAAAATACAAATATATTTTTAATCATTTAAAACACCAATTTTTTAATTTTTTTAAAAAGAAATATTTTAGATACAAATGAATTATATAAAAATAATTCTACAAATTAAAGTAGTTTTATGCAGTTTATTAGATTATAAAATTACTTTTATTGTAAAGTAGATCTAACAGATCACATGAAATCACGTTAGTTTATGAGATTATTTTTATATAATCTCTTTATAGTTATAGCAGTCATCTTGTGATTTACTCAAGTTGGACCACACACTCAAGTCTACATGACCATGCCCATATCTATTCATTGTCGATCCATCTCTCACTAACCCTACCCTAATTCTTTGGACCTCTGCATATTTTTATCAACTTTTTGGTACACATTTAAGCACCGAATGCTATTGCATTTATTCTTAAAAAAAAAAAAAAAATCCGTAAATGCATCAAAAGATCTGGTTGGATTCAATCTTGAAATCCGAGAGAAAAATGACAAGAACTGAATCATAAAAATAATGAAGCAGATGTCATGATCGGCTAAAAAATAAAACATAAATTAGGAGGAAAGGACAGTGTTCTCACGTTTGCACGCATGTAAGGCCGGTTTGGTCGGTCATGTATACTTTGAGACCAAAAAGGCCTATTAGATTTCTTGTATTTGCTCGATGACCAATCCATCCTCCCTTTTGTCTCAAATCTCCAATGTGGTATTCTTGAATGGCAAATATTTCGTTGTATCTCTTCAAAAATAAATTTATAAAGATGTAATTTAATATAATATATCAAATCTATTTTATAGTAAAAAAAAAATTATAATCTAAAATATTAAATTAAATTACGTCATTTTGTGAATTTATTTTTATGAAAATTCTTTACAAATAGAAGTATTTTCTTGAGAACATAGTGATGAAGGGAAGGTGAACAAATGAGAAGTAAAGAGGAGAACAAATAAAAAGAGAAATGATATTTACAGTTATGAAATGTGTAAGTACTACATAATCTTTTTAAAAAAATGAGTAAATATAAAATTTAATGAAAAAAATTTAATTTTGTAAGAATAAAAACGATTGCGAATGAAAAGAAAGCAAAATGAATTAGTGGGTTTATGCCAATCATTGCCACCTTGCTATTCGTTTACCATCCTTTTCTTCGTTCATCACTCCTTTTACTATCATCATGTGAGCATGTTTTGTTGATTTCAGCGAAACTCTTGTTACCATCGAACTTAACATTGTTTTGCTTATACTGTTGGATTAAATGTCAAATAATTATACGAGGATTTGGGCAAAATGTTTTTTGTTTTTTTCCCCCTAGCACAAATAATGCTTTCATCATATTTTTATTTTTATTTTTATTTTTATTTTTTAATTCGGTCTATCCTATAATAATTAATCCTACAAACCATTGTTACTACAAAATTAAACATAAGGCACAATTTACTTAGATGTTAAACATAATGGAGTTATATAATTTATTAGAGTAATGCTCCGCACACTCATTTTAAGAAAAATTAGATCTATTATTAAAAAAATAATCTTTTTATATATGAATCTCAAATTTATATAATTTTTTAATAAAAAACTTACGAGACTCTACATTCTAAAATTACAAATATTATTTCTTAATTTATTGAGATGTTCTCACCTAATTATTTATTTTCCACTTTCCTATGCTAATGCTATAGCCCTAAAAGGATCATTAAAGCACGGCCCTTTAAGTTTTTTTTTTTTACACGAAAAGAGTAAATTCACCAATCTTTCTCAAAATCAATAAAATGGGTCTTATTAACAAAATACCAAAAAGATTATATAAATATATTTTTGAAGTTTTATTGCATGTGGTTAATATTAAATTTCCCAATTTATTAAAATAAAAAAAATAAAATAGGTTTTATTATAAAAATACAAAATATATTATACAAATATATTTTCGAAAAATTTTATAGTGATTAATATTAAATTTCCCAGTTTATATTTTTGTATAATATCGTAGTTTTAGGACCAAATAAAGGCAAAAGTTCGAATTAAAAAAGCGGCAGCGTTCGGACCAAATGGTAAAGGGCCCCACGTGCTGTCCCACAGCGCACATAAAAAGTGGACTCTCCTACTCCTTCGACTTATATACCAAGAACCTCTCTCTCCTCTGTCATCAAATTTCTTTCCTTCCCTTTCGCCATTGATGATCCTCAATCATCTTCATCATCAGTTCTTCTGCATCTCCATCTTTGTTTGTTTTTGAGAAAACAAAGAAAAGTGTTTTGCTGAAAAAAGCAAAAGTGCTCCCCAACTTTCTCAGGCAAGCGGCCTCTCTCATCCCTTATCTATTTTCTTTTTCTAGCTCTCGTCTTTTTATATTTATCATGTTTGAAGAATGATCAGGATTCAATACAGGCTTTGTCACTGTGTTTTCTATGTTCTTTATCGCTTTCGTGAATAGAAAAACAAAAAAGATTAGATTGTTTGTGTTGTGATTCTCGCTCGATTCTTTTGGTGAAGACTGTAAACCTTTGATCTTGGATGCTGATCATGAATCTTGGGTGATGTATTTTTCTTAAGAATCTGATGTAATTCGACCTTTTCTTGCATATGTGCTTTGATCTTCTGTTTTGTTTCATCTGATATGATCACTATGATCATGATCATTTCATCTGACATCTGCTTATATATATATTTCCGATCAGTTTCTCTCATAAAAGAAGGAAGAGAGATCTGGACTTTAAATAATTATTTAGTTGCCCCTTTTTTCTACTGCGTTTCTGGGATTGATGGATGCAAATATTAAGACTTGAAAGCTGTTTACTGCAATATATTTAATTAGATTATAATATTTTACTCCAAGCTTTTTCTCCCTCACTCCTCAGTACTGTTAAAGGTCAAAATGAAACATTATTTATATATTGGATGGAAATTGGAATAAGCAAAAAGGCTTGGGTTCATAAATAAATTGGTCAAAATATGGCCATTTTCCGGTTGACGGTTTTCTCTCATTTTCTAGAGTTTGTCTTTATGACGTAGTAAATTAAATTGATAATAATAAAATATTAAAAAATATGAATAAATAGGATGGAACCTCTAATTCATATTTTTTAAAAAAAGTTATTTTTAATAATAAAATATAACTATAATGTAATAGAGGCTATAGACTATATCTGTCCAGATCTGATTTTCAGGATTGAAAAGAGTCAAAAGAGTATGGATGGAGTTGCTAAGATTAGCTTGGTAGTGGCTCCCACCCGCCATGTCTTTTGCCTTTAGTGTCATTTCGATTGGAAGCCTTTGATTTAGAATTAGAGCGGTGCTACTCTGCCACCGCTCGTTTATACCGCTTATTGATTTTTAGTTTTTTATTTTATTTTATTTTATTTTATTAATATTTTTAAATATTTTTAAAATATAAGAAAAATACACTTAAAATCATTTTTTTAATCATTAAGCAGAAAAAAAAAAATTATCTTTGAATGCTAGCATATAGTGGGTCCCAGATACAACGAACGGTCCAGATACAACCTTGAATTGAAGTTTTCACTTGATTGTAGGTCGTCAATAGTTATAAGGGACACATCTTTAGCTGTCATTATTATTCACTGTTCGAAAAAATGTCTTACAAAAATAATGTTAATAAATAGATGTGTCTTAATATCGTCATACGTTAAATTTTAAAATTATTTTACTGTAAAATAGATCAAACCCATCAAGTCTTGTCAATTTATAAATTTATTTTTATAAAATGTATTTATGGATCCATCACTTCTGGCTTATGATGCTGTTCTTTTGTTTGTTTTTTTCCTTACTATTGTTTTTTTATGGGTCAGGAGGCTTAGATAATGAATGACAGGTAGGGCACTACAACTTTTCAACAGCTGTACTTTATTTTTTTGACAATTTCACCTGACATCTAGAAGTTTTTTAAAAAAAAAACAATAGAAGTCAATGTTTGGATCAAATGCCATGTTTGAATCTCAAACAGTGTAGCATACTAAGGTTGCTGTAAGACTTTTGAACATTTTGTGGTTCTTTTTCTTTTTTCCTTTGGATCAAGTGCTTTTATTTAACATGTCTTCTCTGAATGAATTTAAAATGTGAAACCGGTGAGCAATTATACAAATGAAACGAGAACTGACTTGGAGGTGACAACAAATGCAGCCATTCTTTCGATTTTTAATTTTGCTTTCTTGTCTAGAAAACAGTATATTTAAGTGAGCATACGTGCATTCCTCATATGTTGTTTTCTTATTCTATATTTGGATAATGCTGAATTTGTGAAAATAACAGACAAGCAAGTGTATTAGCTGCATCTTGGTTTTGACATGGAAGAAGGCACACTAGTGAGTTCAGAAGTTCCAGTGATGAAGGCTGCTGAGGATGTTGTGAGTAAAGCCGAAGCCATCAAGGTAACCACAATCTTATATTTGCTGACTGTACGGTTTCTACTTGTGAGCTCACACTGAATGAAATAGATTTATTGATAGTATTCACTGTATGTTACCTATTGAAAGGGTGTTATGCAAATTCATTGCATTCCACCATCTCTCAATGCAAACAACTTTAAGAAATGCACAGAAAAATCTGCTTACTTCTTGTTTACATATCATGGAAGTTCATATAGAGAATGAATTTCTGCGTTTCATACTTTTGATCGCAGATGACATGAGCATGGGATGCATGAAATCTCTATTATTGGATCTGTGAATTATCTTTTCCCCTGTTATACGTCCTATCAAATAAGCAAACTTCCAAATGTTCTAACATCTGTCGATCTTCTTATATATAAATTTGTGCTTCCTTTCCTACATTTTCACCAAACTATACTAATGTGACTTTCATTATATTTGTCAACTTATTGTTATAATGTGCACACAAAAGTGAAGTGTCTCTAATGCATGTATAAAATCAAGGGTTATGGGTCTATGGGAAATCCTGAAGTTAAAATTATTCTAGTTCGTTAGCTGATCATTTGAAAGCAAAAATTTAACCTGCTACTGGAGCTAGTATAATTTACAATTGCAGACTCATCTGAAATTATGCTGATTGAAAGGAGATGACTTGGTAAAATTCCAAATTCTTGATTGTATCAGAAACAAACAGTATGATTTTTGTGCGAAATCAATTATGCCAATAGTAGATGCATTATGTAGATTGTTTTGTACTTGATGTGGACTTCAATGATCTTGTAACAGGTAACAAATGGAGAATTGCCCGTATTAGGAAAAGAAGGAAAAAGAGAAGAGGAAGAAACCGATGGAGAGTTTATAAAAGTTGAGAAGGAATCTATAGATGTGAAAGATGCTTCGCACAGAAATGTAACAGTACCTGTAGTGGACTACCCATCTGTTGTTGAGAGAAGCACAAGCAATCCAAGCAGAGAATTACTAGAAGCGCAAGAGAAAATTAGAGAACTTGAGTTTGAATTGGAAAGAGTAGCTGGAGCATTTAAGCATTCTGAATCTGATAACTCTCAGCTGAAGGACGATGTCTCTCTGACAAAGGAGAAGCTGGTTGACAGAGAAAAGAAGTATGAAGAGCTTGAACTCAGCCACAACAAAATGAAACAGCATATTGTAGAAGCCGAGGAAAAACACAGTACACAGACAAACATTTTGCATGAGGAACTGCAAGCTCAAGAAGCAAAGAGCAAGGAGCTGATTGAAGTGAAGGAAGCACTTGATAGTCTCAGCCTTGAGCTTGAAAGCTCAAGAAAGAGGATGCAGGAATTAGAGGATAATCTGCAATGTTCTGCAGGTGAGGCACAAAAGTTTGAGGATCTACACAAACAAAGTGGATCGCATGCCGAATCCGAAACAAAGAGGGCCTTGGAGTTTGAGAGATTACTTGAAGTGGCAAAATTGACTGCAAAAGAAATGGAAGATCAGATGGCTTCCCTACAAGAAGAGCTCAAGGGCTTGTATGACAAGATTGCTGAAAATCAGAAGGTTGAAGAAGCACTTAAGACAACTGCAGCGGAGCTTTCTACCGTCCAAGAGGAATTGACGCTTTCAAAATCCCTAGTGCTGGACATAGAGCAGAGACTTTCTTCAAGAGAAGATCTTATAAATGAACTGACCCAGGACCTTGACTTGAGGAAGGCTTCAGAATCTCAGGTGAAGGAACATGTCTCATCGCTTGAAAATCATCTAGCCTCAACCAAAGAAGATCTTCAATTAAAGGTTTCTGAACTGGAAGAAATCAAGTTGAGGCATCAGGACGAAACAAACTCGAGGGAATTGGTTGAGACTGCATTGAAAACCCAGGAAGCACAAGTTTCAGCTGTACAGGACGAACTGGCCAAAGTGCTCGAAGAAAAAGAAGCTCTCAAAGTAGCTGTGGCAGAAATGGCTAGTAATGCAAAGCAATTGGAGGAGTTGCACAGCAATCTTGAGGAGAAATTGAGGCTCTCAGATGAGAATTTCAATAAAACAGATTCTCTTTTGTCTCAAGCTTTGTCCAACAATGCAGAGCTTGAACAGAAGTTGAAGTCTCTGGAAGAGCTTCATAATGAAACTGGAGCTGCAGCAGCGACAACAACTCAAAAGAATCTTGAGCTCGAGGATATAATCCAGGCTTCAAATGCAGCAGTAGAAGAGGCAAAATCGCAACTAAGAGAGCTTGAGACACGATTTATAGCAGCAGAGCAGAAGAATGCGGAGCTTGAGCAACAGCTAAATTTCGTGGAACTAAAAAGCAGTGATACTGAGAGAGAAATGAAAGAAGTTTCTGACAAAATATCTGAACTAAATGCTACATTGAGAGTGGCTGAGGAAGAAAAATTTCTGCTGAATGGCCAAATGCTGGAATACCAAGAAAAAACTAGTCTGCTGGAATCAGCTCTAGATCAGTCCTCATTACGGAATTCAGAGCTTGTGGAGGAATTGAAGATTGCTGTGGGGAAATGCACTGAACATGAGGATCGAGCCAGTATGAACCATCAGCGTAGCCTTGAGCTAGAAGACTTGATCCAACTATCTCATTCCAAAGTGGAGGATGCCAGTAAAAGGGCGAGTGAGTTAGAGTTGTTACTTGAAACAGAGAAGTATAGAATTCAGGAACTTGAAGAACAGATCAGCACATTAGAAATTAAATGTGGGGATGCAGAGGCAGATTCCGAGAAACAATCTCACAGGGTAGCTGAACTCGCATCAGAACTCGAAGCATTCCAAGCCAGAGCATCAAGTCTTGAAATTGCACTTCAAACGGCTAACGAAAAGGAAAGAGAGCTGATAGAGTCCTTGAATATAGCAACATATGAGAAGAAAAGGCTAGAAGATGCCTCGAGCAGTTCTGGCAAGAAGCTTGTTGAAGCAGAAAATCTATCGGAAGTCTTGAGAAATGAATTGAATCTGACACTACAGAAGTTGGAAAGCATTGAAATTGGTCTTAAGGCTTCTGGGATGAGAGAGAGTGAGGTAATGGAGAAGCTTAAATATGCAGAGGAGCAACTTGAGCAACATGGAAGAGTGATAGAGCAAGCTACTGCAAGAAACACAGAGCTTGAATTGTTACATGATTCCCTATCAAGGGATTCCGAGGGTAGACTTCAGGAAGCTATAGAAAACTTCAACAACAGGGATTCTGAGGCAAAATCTTTGCTTGAGAAACTGAGGATTCATGAAGACCAAGTAAAGATTTATGAAGATCAGGTAGCTCAGGCAGCAGGGAAAACTGTATCTTTGAAGGCAGAATTGGATCAGACTTTATTGAAATTGGCTTCTTTAGAAAACATAAATGAAGAACTCAGAGAACAGATTTCAAATGCTGAAAATAGAGCTTCTCAGTCTCTCTCAGAGAATGAGCTGTTAGTTGAGACCAATGTTC
Source organism: Juglans regia (assembly GCF_001411555.2). Lineage (NCBI taxonomy): Eukaryota > Viridiplantae > Streptophyta > Magnoliopsida > Fagales > Juglandaceae > Juglans > Juglans regia. Next base: position 7,217,940 of record NC_049910.1, on the reverse strand, counting down.
AGCTCAAAAGTAAGATTGATGAACTTCAGGAATTGGTTAATTCTGCTCTTTCCGAGAAGGAAGCCACCACCCAACAACTTTTTTCTCATAAGAACACTGTCACAGAGTTAACAGACCAGCACTCAAGAGCCTTGGAACTACATTCTGCAGCCGAGGTGCGCATTGCGGAAGCAGAAAGACAGTTACAAGAAGCCATTCACAGATTCAGTCACAGAGATTCAGAAGCAAAGGACTTGAGTGTGAAACTGAATGCTCTAGAAACCCAGATAGAATTGTATAAAGAACAGGCTCAAGAATCATCTACGATTGCTGAAGCTCGAAACATTGAGCTGGAACAGACTCTCTCTAAGTTAAAGCATCTGGAAAGCATTGTTGAGGAACTGCAGACCAAATCAAGGGACTTAGAAAAAGAGACTGGAGGACTGGCTGTGGCAAATATGAAGCTTACAGAGGAAGTGGCCACGTATGAGTCCAAACTGAGCAATTTACAGGCAAATCTATTGGCAGCTCTTGCAGAGAAGGACGAAACAGTTGAACAGCTTAACTCTTCAAAGAAGGCCATAGAAGATTTGACACATCAGCTTGCTTCTGAAGGGCAGAAACTACAATCTCAGGTTTGGAGCAAAGTTCATTAGATATCTTGGTAAAAAGTGCTATGATATTTTTTTGTCCCATGATGTCCTAAGCATATTTTGTTACCACAGATATCTTCAATTATGGAAGAGAACAATCATCTTAGTGAAACGCATCAAAATGCCAAGAAGGAACTTCAGTCTGTGATATTGCAGCTTGAAGAAAAGTTGAAGGAACAGAATGCAAAAGAAGATGCTTTAAAATCTGAGATTGAAAATCTCAAGGCTGAGATTGCTGAGAAACCTGTGTTGCAGACTCGTCTTAAGGAACTTGAGGAACAGTTAATGAAATCTGAAGATCAACTGAAACAAGAGGTATTCCAGTCTCTCAACTATTGCAACGATCAGGAATCTTGAGAATAAGCTTTTCATCTTCAGTTTGTCCGTTTCACTTTTTCAGTTAAAAACTTGATGAACTTTTGGATAATTTCTGACTGATATGATGGTTGTAGGTTCAAAGCATTCAGTTGGCTGCGGCTGGAAAAGAGGCAGAATTATTTTCAAAATTAGAGGATCATGCTCATAAAGTCGAGGATAGAGATTTATTACATGAAAAGGTGTTAGAACTTCAAAAGGAATTACAACTTGCTCAGAACACCCATGCCGAACAGGTTAGGCAGTGGTCATAGTTTAAGACATATATTCATACTTGATTTTACTTGTGTAGATCTTTTAATATTTTTATTGCCTGCGTCACGATTCTCTATTTGGAGATTTTTATATGGATATTCAATCGAAGGATTTTAAAAATGATTGTTCTTGAACTTCTCCTGGTTTGAACTTCCCACCAGAATGAAAAGAACTCTCAGAAGGATTTGGAAAGAGAAGCAGCCCTGGAGCATTCTCTTGAAGTGCTTGAAGCAAAGAAAAAAGAAATCATGCTACTAGAGAAGCAAGTCAAAGAGCTTGAGCAGAAATTGCAGCTGGCTGATGATAAACTGTCACGAAAGGTTATTTCCGTTCCACTTACCATTTCATTGTACCCACTATAGAGACCAAAGTTGGATTAAATCTCTTATTCTCTTCAGGCCAATTGAGATTGAAAACTAATTCTGTATCATAGCAAAATCATGTATTTAATACTGAAATCTATTAGCAATTCTTAACCTAAATTCTTATTGGTTGTATCAAAGATGAATGAATTGTAGTAATTATGGAAAAGAACACAGTCAAGGTTGGAAGCTCTCGATTAGCCACCTATGAAAACGGAACCCGTCATCATCAACAGCAGGAAATCCTCTTTGTTCCACCAATTTCGCTTTCCACCTTTACTTTTTGGTGGCTTCCTTTTCTATTTATTTCTATTTCCAAGATCACCTTGTGCTCAAAAGTCATTGATTTATATTGAAATTTAGAATTTATGACCATACACCTAACTGTGCTATCTGTTTCTTCAATTTGTCAAAGTGGAATAACATCCACTCTAGCTACACCCTGTAACATTTCAAGTGAACAACAAATTATTGCAGTACTTAAAGAGTTGCTGATATGTAAATTATGTTGCAGGGAGATGTTGGCAGTCCAACTGAACACAAGGGAGGGATGGAGGTTAAATCCCGGGACATTGGATCAACCGTTTCCACTCCATCAAAAAGGAAGAGCAAGAAAAAGTCAGAAGCACCTTCTGCTCAAACCTCATCTGCTTCAGAGACCCACATTCAAACTGCTGAGGTTTCTCCTCTCTCGAGCTATAAGTTCATCTTGGGAGTAGCTGTGATCTCTGTGATCCTCGGCATAATTCTTGGGAAACGATATTAGCTTGGGTAGTGTGGATTTTGGTTTTGGTATTCTTCTTTCTCTTATTTTGTTTATGTTTTTCTTTTCTTTTTAACTTCAAGCCAAATAATGTGCAACAGATCCGAAGCCTTTCTTTGTATGCTTTCAAACTTAGGTCTTGAGGTTGGTCAGGGAATTTGTTTTCATTTTTATCCCTTCGTCACATGCAGAGCAAAATTATAGCTCATGTATTATTCAAGCTTGTATTTAATTTGTTAATGGGGTGGAAGTTTTTCCAATCTTGTGTTCTTTGAAGTATCTCTTAAATGCCAATAAGTCCTTGGATAAAACTCGTTTTCGTTTGTTTTTGTAGATGAGATGAGATGAGTTGAGATAAAAGTTGAATAAAATATTGTTAGTATATATTTTTTTAATATTATTTTTGTTTCGGGATTTGAAAAAGTTGAATTGTTTATTTTATTTTGTATGGAAATTTGAAAAAGTTGTAATGATTAAATGAGATGAGATGAGATGAAAATGGTTGTGAAAACAAATGAGACTTGTAAAAACGAGAAAATAGTGTCAAATAGACTAATCAATTCAGAATATTTGGAGGTTTCAGTTGATGGTAAAAGCTTATAAGCTGTCCTTTGCAGCTGGCTACTCCCCCTCTCCAAGGCTCTGGTGCAGATACAGGAGATGGGGTTCATGGGAAAAGAGTTTTGCATTTTCACTATAAACTATCAAACTAATACATTGCGCCCTTTATTAAGATCTAACCTTCAAAATTGTGCCACGTCAGACTATTTTTCATTCAAAGTAATGCAAAGTATCAATTTTTGGTAGTTTAAAGTGCAAAATGCAAAACTCTTAATAGTTTAAAGGTCCAATATATACTTTTTCTATGAAAAATATTATGGTGAAGATCATACTTGATTTTTAAAAGGCAATGGCCTTTATTCACTGTTATTTCTTCGTTGAACAGTAAAAAAATGGAATGCAAAACTTCCAAGAACAACACTAGAGCCACCGCTGGGAGCTCCTGCTAATGTATTTTATGTGTGTTTTTTTCTTTTTTTTCACATACATTTTTTTAACACTTTTTAATATTTTTAAAAAATAAAAAATTCAAAACATCATTAAAAATCATTTCTATAATCACGAAGTAAAAAAAATAAAAAATAAAAAATCCCAGGCGGGAGTCCCAGCGGAAAGACTAGTATTGTTCAACTCCCAATTACCATTCGAAAGTTTATTTTCAAACCATAGAGTCCTTTGGTCATTATACTATCCGAGAAAACTTTGGCATAATTTTAATCATTTTCTTTACTGCACAATGTTTGTTGTTGTTACGACCTATAAAAAGGTATTCTTTCTAAGTCGTAAATGGAAAGATGAAAACATTGACTTCATGATCTCGGGTAGCCATTTTTTTTCCTTTTGCATAATCAAAATCAATATATGCTACTGTTTTACCACATTCTTTCCAATCATACAAGTGCTATAGTGCTACTTTACATTGGATTTTGAAGCTACACTCAGTAAGTTGTTTTATTTGTGAAAGAGGATTTGTTCTATGCTTACAGGGACATGTCTGCCATCATGGGCTGAGTTTTCATATTCAAGGGTACACTTTTCAGGTGGATTTCCTTTCCTTTTCTTTTTCTTGTTTGCATGACAGTTCTCTCTTATACAAGATTTTTCCTTAATTTGTGTCAACTGCCCCCAATTCAATATGTGTCGAAAAGCATTGTCTCTGTACTAAGTTCTTGTATTATTATTACCATCTTCATCTTTTCAAACCCTTATGCACAAGGTGAGATAGTTTTGCATACTCAAAGCATTTGACAAAATGAACGGTTGAAAGACTGATAACAGTTTGAAATCCTTTTCCTCTTCGATTGCATCAATCGAAATACTATACGTACCGACGTGTCAGTTATTAAAATGGTGAAAATTTTGAAATTCAAAATCCAAAATTTGAATTAAGAAAAAAGAACTGATAAAATGAGATGAATACTCAAAACGTTTAATATTATTATGCGTAAAGTTGTATGGCACTACTCAAAATAATTCCCAATGTGATTCAAGATACCACTTTTATTTCGAGAAGTCTAAAAAAAAGATCAAGAAGAAAGATACAAAACACGAGTTTCATATCCCTCAAGGCATCAAGCCCATCTCAAGTTTTTTTTTTTTTTCTGAACAAATTAAGGGTTGATTGGGTAGAGGTATGCAACTCTAAAAGCTTGTGCTCACAGATGACAGATTCTTTGAACCAACACGAATAGATCACTAGCTTGTTCAGACACTAGCTCAAGAACCAACTGTTTTCATATACCTTTAAAGACATGTATGTGCACTAGGGCTGTATATAGATGTAAATTCGCATGTAATATACATAGAGACCACAGTATACCTCAAAAGAATAGTGAACAGAAACCGATTCTTGATTCTCCTGTCACAGAAGTTAACTTCGACCACTGAGAAAATAGTAAATGAAAGCAGTTCTTCATCCGACACAGAAGCTCGAGCTCAAGAGTCGACCCAGTCATGCTTGGAAGAGAATCTTTGGATGTCATCATGTTTCATTACCATGTTGCAGACTTCTATCCTTGTGAAAGCTAGGATATCATAACTCTCATAAAAGTCTAGTGCGAGAGAATAAGACATATGAGAGCTATACAATATTTATTATTATCCTTAAAAATATTCTAAGCATCATTAAATGAGTAATAACTGTGAAAGATTCACTTTTTTTTTTCTTTTTAAAAAAAGTACGATACCTCAACTTTATTAATAACCCTCACTTATGACGGAGAAATACCATGGTTATAAATCCGGATACCTAGGAGTACAAATAATCAAGAAAAAAACCAAACAGCATCAAAATAATAAAAAACTGCTCAAGCACTATACAATATTAAATAGACCAAAAAAGAATTCAGCTCTACACAAATCAATTAAATCTAAACCAATAAAAATAAATCAGCCTATAAAACAGCCAGCAAAGAGAACCTATATCAAAACATGCATAAAACCTGCAAAACCGAAATGAAACTAGCCAAAACAAAAAAGAAGATGAAACGTGGAATAAAGATCACCAGCTCGCTACACCTGCACTAAGCAATTCTCAGCCTCAAATAAGGCAAAGAGCACTTGTCAAGACACAACAAACCTTTAAGTCTGCTAGGAATAAGACTATGAGCACGAAGATCCATACAAGAATTGCGGACTCCTTTTGCACAGAAATCTGCAGCCATATTACGCTCTCTAAAAACATGACAAATGCGACAGTTGAGATTTTGAATAAGTTCAATCACCTCTTTCCCAAAGTCTCATAAGTACTAATTGGAATATTCACTACGTTGAATCCAAGAAAGCACCATCATCGAGTCAGTCTCAACTATTATATCCGATATACCCAGATTTTTACAAAGTTTGAGGCCATCTCTTAAAGCCCAAAACTCAGCTACAATATTAGACTGAGTTTGGTAGTGATGAGACAAACCTGCAAATAAATTCTCACTATGATCAGGAACCACACCACCACCACCCAATAATCCAGGATTGCCAAGCGAACAACCATCTATATTTAATTTCCAAAAATCACAATCAGGAGGCTGGCAAGCATATACTTTTGCTATAGTGATCTGAGGCTTAATAATAGGGCATCTAATACCCCGCAACAACTCTTGGTCCCAAGCAGAACAAGACTTGACCTTCATAGGAACCACAAACATATTCTGACTCCTCATTTGAATAGCCGACACAATATGCTCTCAAGTGAATTTATCCTCCTCCATACGAATTTTACATTTGAAAAACCAAAATCCCCAAATAATCATAGACAGAACAAGGCCTCGCACAATCCCTAGCTGAGAAGAACCCTTCACTTTCGACCACCAAAGTGAAACTCGATCATAAATACTTTAGCCTCTCCTATATCTCACCTCTAACCGTGTAAGATTTACTTGATGTGTCTATATCTCTTACTTTGGTCCCTCAAATTAATTCATATCAGAATGAGAAATACTCTAACCACAAAGAGATTATACAAAATTAATCTCAGAAACTGAAGTGGTTTTATGTGGTTCGTTAGATTATAAAGTTAATTTTATTATAAAGTATATCTATAGATCACATAAACTCACTTCAATTTATAAAATTATTTTTATATAATCTCTTTATGGCTGTTGTATAATTGTAGAAGAATACAAGGGAGCTTGATAATATCTTGGTGCTTCCCTCAAAGGCACAGGCATACTGGACACCAATTTAATTATGGTTGTATTATGCCAAGAGTTTTGCTATTCAACCTCCACCACACTCCACACTCCACACTTTTTTAAATTTTTTAAATTTTTAATATTTTTTTTAAATTTTTTTTTGAGTTTATTCTTTTTAAATTATTTCAAATTTTTTATTCATTATTCATATAATAAATATTTAATAAAAGAAAAAAAATAATAAAAATTAAAAATAATGTGGAGTGTGGAGGTTGTGTGAATAGTAGGAGGTTGAGTAGATTTTTTGATTATGCCAATAGATTCTACTTTTAAGAAAACATGATCTTTGTCCCCCTGAACACGCATTGGATGCCCTCAGCTTGACTAGAAAGCTAAAAGTTGGGACGTATGATGAGAAAGGAGAAGGCAATCTCACATCACAAGCAGGCAGGTCTTTCACCTCAAGCAGGTCTTTCACGTTTTCATCCCGTGTGGGGAATTCACTCTCCTATATGCAATATAATTGCTTCATGGACTTTGTCATATATTTGTTCTTTTTCCGTTTTTAACTTTTGGCTAAGCTCTCCCCAATATGCCATCTTGATAATGCTATATATCATGCAGATGAGCTAAATCCCCATACTAAAAGGGTTAGCAGTGCATCAAAGGGAAAACCCACATCAATTAAATATAGTGCACCCATGATCCCTTGAGGCTACATTAATTGAAAGTTCAAATGATTTCTCTCTAAGCTTTTCCTTCTCCCAAACTAGCTAATTGATAAGAACAGTTTTGGATAAATGTTTTTCACTTCAAAAGAATTACAACCGAGTGAACAACAAAAGCTGTTTCACTTGGTGCTATCACCTTCAAAACCTCCCTTCGGAAGGCGAATGATTTCCTCGTCACATTCGTCATATCATCTGGTCACATTCGCCGTTATCATCTGATTTAATCAAAGTAATTCAGTCGGACGGCTGCCACGCCGAGGCGACGAGCAAAGACAGATCTTTCCACCCCAACTTCAAACAACCATTCTCCTCCACCAAAGTATAACCTTTCCATGGGAACATCCCGAGCAATAAGCTAGCTTGGGCTGCCGGGTTTCCCCCAAGCGAGACAGGCCGGAACCCAACCCGGCTCAATTCCTCACCCCACCTATCCACCTTGTCCTCTCCGGTTCTCTTGGGTCCACCAACGGCCAGGATGTTCCTAATCTCGCATCCAAACAACTGCTGCTCCACCATGTGCCTCTCTACACTGTCCCCACCCAATCCGTCCCCGAGCGCGTCGAACAACGCGCTGTAGTAATGCAAAGCCTCCACGAACCTGGCTAAAAAGCCGCCCCCGTGGCTCAGATCCTGTTCGACGATCGTGATCAGTTTGGGTCTCAATAAAGTCAACAATCTCAGTGTCCCCAAATCGCTCCCCGTTATGTCGTACAGGCAATGGTGCATCCAGTGCACCACTATGGCCTCGCTCGGCCTCACCCCTAGTCGACTCACGTCTTTCAGGTTTCCGATTTTGCCCACCAACGGATGGAACTCGAAGGGGAGCCCCAGCGAGGTGGCGAAGTCCCCGAGTCTCTTGCCGGTCGAGTCCAGCAACTCGGAGGAGGATCCGAACCCGGTGACCCGCATCGATCGAATCTTCTTGTTCCGAGAGGCGAGGATGTGGAACAATCCGGGCCATTGGAGGCCCTGCATTATATCGAGATCGATGATGTGGACGCGGTCTTCGCCGTCCAACGCTTGGAAGATGGCTTGGTTGGCCGTGAAGTGAGAGAATTTAACCGAGGGGCTGATGGAATTGTATGATTGGAGGGCGGAGAAGATTCTCCGGGACTGAATGAGATTCAGGTCATTGGAGGTGAGCGGAGAGTAGGTGCCGAGGTAGGAGGTGATGACGCGTGCCTGAAGTGCATGGGAGAAGTAAGCTGCGACGCGTTGCGGGGAAGAGCCGTAGGGAGAGGAGAGGTCGGCGATCTCGGGGAGAAGGTCGGAGGCGTCGTCGAGTTTATCCATGCCGACGCACTCGGCGCACTGTAGGAGGAGACCGAGGAGTCTAAGGCCGGTAGACTCGCTGTCGTCTAGTTGATCAGTCCTGTCGTCGACAGATAACGAGGCGTCGTGGGAGAAAGTTATACGCTTGGTGGTGGCCTCGTCTAGGGAGAAGTCGTCGCCGTAGACACGCTTCGTATTCATGGGAGAGGAAGTAGTAGGGTTAGACATTGGGGATTGCGGAACCAAGCTCTGAAGCATGATCGATGGAATGGAAAAGGTGTGTGTGTATGGAAAAGCTTTTAGGGATGGGAGGGGCAGGAGAATGGTGTGTGCAGAGAGTCGGGAGGGGAGGGGAGGGGAGGGGAGTGGAAAAGAAATAAAAGAAGGAAAAAGGTGGCTAGAGAGAGAGAGAGAGAGAGAGAGGTAATGGTCGTCGACTCGTTAGATACTCCGCGGTGTCGTTTGGCGGTAGTTAGTTTGTTGGTTCTTTGTTTGGTTGGATGTGGAGTAATTTGGACAGAAGAAAGGTGGTGGGGGAGGAGACTGGAGAGGCTTTGTCTTTATTTATGTTTGGATGATGGGATATTTTAACCAACCAAAAGCAAGCGTCCGACCCACACCCACAGACACTTAGGGCAGGTTTGGGGCCAAAACCAAAACATAAAATTCTCATCTCATCTCATCTCATCATTACATCTTTTTCAAATCTCCATACAAAATATAATAAACAATTCAACTTTTTCAAATCCCAATACACATTTTTCAAATCCCAAAACAATAATAATATTAAAACTTAATATTTTAAATTTCAAAACAAAACACAAAATTCTTATCTCACCCCCCAAACCTACCCTTAATCTTATCTGGTTATTCTTTTTTCTTTTCTTTTCGGTTGGGGTTCAGCTTGGCCCATTTTACATATATATATATATATATATATATATATATATATTTTTTGGGGCCTTCTTCCATTAGGGGCTTAAGCAATTGCACCCTTCACCAGGTGCTCCAACTCCGCGGTGGAATGCAGATATTCATGAAGACCCTCACTGGGAATACCATCGCCCTGGCCTGGAGGTGGAGAGCTCGGACACCATTGACAACGTGAAGGCAATGAATTAAACGGAATAATCGTTGCATTTTTATAGCTGAGAATGAATTAAGATTAAAATTAAAAATTAAATAAAATATTATTAAAATATATTTTTTTAATATTATTTTTATTTTAAGATTTAAGGGTGGTTTGTATTCGCAAATCACCTCAAGTCATCTCAAGTCATTTCACTACTATTCACTTCTATTCATCAATTTTAACTCACAAATCTCACTATTATTCATAACTCATCTCATTACTATTCACAACTCATCTCAATTCATCTTCGAATCCAAACGACACCTTAAAAAAATTAAATTATTTATTTTATTTTATGTAAAAATTTAAAATAATTATAATAATTAGATTTTATTGAAAAGAATTGTAAAAATAATTGAGGCAAATCTCGGGAACCCAGCTTCTCAAACATCCCATCATATCAAATTGATCGATTCCCTTTCTACTACTTTTTGTATCAACTGCAAAGACATGATTGTTGAGCAAAAACAGAGATTTGTGAAGCAGATTCTGATGCAAATGTCAAAACTGTCGCAAGAACATAAAAATTCTCTCCTCGCTCGTAGAATCTATAGATCACACAGTTAAAACTAATAGGCAACCAAGAGTCCTCGAACACTCTCACTACTATTATTAAAGCACACCCACATCAGCCAAGAAAGGAACAATGTCACAATCTGAAACCAGACCAAATTCTCTTTCCCTCCAATGAATGAAAGAAAAGGCTTTAATGAGAAACTGCAAAACCATGCCGAATAATCCAGGACAAATAGATATTAACAACAATCTTCACTATCGCTCTATTAACCTACTAAACGTTCCCAACATAGATAAAAGAAAAGTGCTGCAGCTCAAGAGAGTTTACACAAAAGTAATCTCAGGCTAACTATCGTGACTTTATACAATCCTGCTATATTTACTTTATAATAAAAATAATTTTATAATCTGATGTATCATATCAAGCAAATCACTTTGTGAGTTTATTTTTATATAATTCATTTATGGCTTACGTATTTATCTAGATAAAAATATATGAACATATTCGGAACTAAATTTATCAAACTCTCTCGAGGACGTTCACATCCACGAAGAACAATGTCAGAATGCAATGAAACATATCAGACCCAGAAACAAACTCATCACTTAAGCCCCCTGCTTAATAAAGTACATTTATAGGCAGAAAGCGAAAATAAAATCGGATATACATGAACAAACCAAGAGCAACCAAGCAAAACAATCGCTGGTGAAATAATAAGGCTTCTGTATAAGCTTAACTCCCAGTAATATCATTTGACATGTGCATCTTTTTTATTAATCTAAATATCCAAAGAAACATTATTTAATCAACCGAAAAGTATCTAACATGAAGATATCCACATTATCAACAAATTCATCGGCTAATATGCCACCTTTCGAACCAAATCAAGCATAACTAGAAATCAAAACACAAACGTAATCAACAGCAGATCCAAGCCCAACCTGTACACGAGAAATGAGGATCCATACAATACTAGTCAAACAATCAATAAGACCAACACCAGGAGAATCATTATACACAGAAATCAAACATATCAATTTTAAAATGGATAAAAAAAAATCTTCAAAAAAGACGAGAAAATACTAAATCAAACCAAACCCCACAGAAACATAATATGCGAAATCTCACTAATCAATGAGAATCAAATGGACATTACGCAGATCAGGAAACACCCACTACAAAACCAGCAAAAATAATAGCAAAAGACTTCGAAACGAATCAAGTAAGCTAGAAGTCATAAAATTGTATAATCTCGGCGTTGAGAGAAGAATCCATCGAATATCTCATCCAAACATGTTCAAAGCGGTTCAGAACAAATCAAATTAAACCCAAAATCTTTCTTAAGACAACTATTAAAATACTTGAAGAAACAGCTGTCTTCTTAATAGACAGATAACAAACTAACATGAAATACGACCAAATAGAAACGGACCCAGCTCTTCCAAAACACACTAAACGATACCGACCCAATTCAGAACCTGAGTTTGGTAAAGAACCACCTATTCTTCCCAGACTTGAAGCGCTCCTCTAGCCTCTTCTTGGTTTCCTTGGCAGCCGTGACCTTCTTGTCCCTGGACTGGAGGGACTCGACGGAGACGATGTCTTTGAGATCCACGTCGAGGGTGTAGCGCGTGGGCATCAGATGCTGGTAGTTGACAAGCTTGACGAAGGCCTTGACGCGTGATTTCTTCGCAGTCTTCTTGGACGAGTCCTTGCGAATGACCTTGCTGGGGTACTTGTTGATCCCGGCGACCAAACAGTGGCCGTATGGGCGGTCCCGGGTGCCGTCATCGAAGGCCCTAACGATGACAGCCTTGCGGCCGGCATACCTTCCTTGGAGGAGGACCACCGCCTTGTTTGGCTTTAGGAATTTCACCATTTTCCCCGGACAAGCTGTTCTCGCAGTTTCGCAGACTCTTTCACGCCCCCCGCGATGTAAAACCCTAGAGATCTAGAAAATGACACATTATATAACGAAGCTTTAGCTCTTGGTCGCTCAAGGGATTAGGGTTCTTACATAGTGGGCCTTGGGCTGGACACGAACTGGGCCTTATTTCTGTAAATAAACTGTTGTTATGACGAAGAAAATATAAAAATAAATTATTTTGTACATGAATTCCTTGTTAAATATAGTGATCTAAATGAATTTTTTGAATAATATTAAACATCTAATTATTGTCGGATCCAATTCATTATCAGTCTTAGAATAAAATTTTAGACGATCTATCCTATAATTAAATTTCTGTAATAATTTTTTATTCCTTGTTATGTGGCCAAAACATTTACTTTTGTTTTCTTATTTTTGCATTTCTATTGATTTTTTTGATGGCATAAATAAGTTTGAGCTTTTTGAAGGTTTGGAAAGGGTTGCAAGATGTGAAATTATAGTTTGTTTTAAAAGTTTAATCTGATGGAAAATGTAGATTTTATTATTTATTTTATATTGTAATACTCACTCTCACTCTCACGTGCGAGTCAGACTCCTCCTCAATAGATGACTCAACACGTGAAATATTTAATTAGATGTGATAGATTGTAAAGTCAGGGATCGAACTCAAGATCTCTGCTCTAGTACCATGTGAAATCACTATTTGTTCCAAAAACTTAAACTGATGGAAAGAGGTAGATTTTATTATTTATTTTATATCTTAACACGAGAAGAGGTAATACCGTATTATTTTGATTCATACGTAATAACAAAATCCGTTGATCAAAAGCTAAAAGAGAGACTTGAATATTACTTTGAAAATGCATAATTTCTTTTTTATAAATGAGTTGAGATGAAAGTTGAATAAAATATTGTTAGAATATATTTTTTTAATATTATTTTTATTTTTTAATTTGAAAAAGCTGAATTGTTTATTTTATTTTATTTGAAAATTTGGTAACGTTACAATAATTAGTTGAAATGAAATGAGTTGAGAATAGTTGTAAAAACAAACGAGTTTTGAAAAAAAAAATAAGCACAAAGTTAAAATTGGTGCAAATGATTCATTGATCCTACAACATTATCCCCTTTTCACGGCGCATATTGTCGCCACAAATACTAGCTTTCTTCGCCACATTTTTCTATTTATGTCCAAATATGTTGCAAATAAGGGAAGTCCATGCCGCATATACAAAACCAAATAATTTAAAAAAACTAATTACGATTTTTTTTACGTCGCAATTGTGTCATTATTTTGCCCAAAAAAAATTAATTATTAGCAGCGCAATTCTCGCCGCCGCAATTGTATTTTGTTTAGGTACAGATATATCATTTAGCAGCGAAATTTTTATCATCGCAAATTGCAATTTGGTGCCGCAAATGTAAGTCAGCTGATCATCAAGGAATTATTAGTGGCTACCTGGTGTCATCGCAAATGTATCATCGTATGTTGCCGCAAAAAACAAAATAATAATCGCCGCATTTAACAACTATCACAAAAGACTTAATTTGAGAGCCAAACATTTTGGTGGCCCTTTCAGGCGATATTCTCATAGCAAATAAACTTAGACACAAAAAAATAATTAGCAACATCGTTTATTGCAGTAACAACGTTGTTAATATTTTTTTTACCCTATATTGCATGAAGAATAAAATTATAGTGAATATTTTTGGGGCATCTGTTCTTATACTAGTCTTGGTAAAACTAGCACAATTAATTTTATAGGTACACAGATCCCACCATACCAATTTGGTAAACCTAGAGTATGGGAAAATGAGACTATGTACACAAATCACGTATAAAATCTCAATTACTAATAAATAGCACAATGAACACATATGTCATATTATATTTATATTCCAACCATATAGAGTACTATACACAGATCTCATATGAGCATTGGATTAATTCCTACCATTCAATCAAGTATTGGACCAGAACTTAATATCATGTACACAAATAACTAGTGAAAGCAATATAGCAAACAACAATAAACAGTTTAACACCGACATTATAATTGCATATAGCACAATCCCCTTTGTCTTATTCATTGACGCATGGGAATTAGTTCATATTGCATAAATATAGCAAGCCCTCTTTGTCTGCAGCCCAAACATCGTAGTTTATTCCTGGTCATCAGAATCCTAGCTTTCAAGTTACCATTCTCGTGCAGCCCCAATTGGTGTATTAAGAAAAAACTATCAGCTTTGTTTTCATAACCTTTATACTTTTTATATAAATCTAGTCATACATATCACACAGCTTGGCTTACACATATCTTCCCCCTCAACAACACAAATTTACTAATTTATAGAAACACATTACAAGCATCAATTTCAGAGGCTGTGGAATTTAGTTACCTCAAACCCCTAGTTTCAAATTTATAAGGAGAGTTTGTGTGACACCAGAAGAAAACTTAAAGGTATGTCCTGTAGGAGATCAGTCCCTCTTCTGTGCTCCAACCACAAAATCATGAAAATTGTTCATGGCAATCCAAAATAAATCAACGTTCTCTATAGGAGTAGTCCTCCCATTACAATCAAATGAAGTCAACTTTGAACATGCCACCACAAAAACTATACAGTTGCTTCCAAAATAAAGCACCCTTCAAAAGTCCCAACTGCAATTTATAATACTAGCCAATGGTTCTGAAATCCACTTGTAATTGTCTACAATTGCTTCCAAAATGGCCTCCCATCTTGACCCTGCAAAATTTACAAAAATACCAAAAAACAACATTTTTAAATACTTATGCAACTCCCTTGGAGACTCTCCCTGGAATTGTTACTGTGAAATGGAGAATGTCAAGAATTTTTCAAACTCTACTTATTGCACTAAAATGTCTTGAACATTTGATCGTAATTCGTCATATTGGTCCTTGTAAAACTGAGCATCCTGCGATGCATTGTCAGCACTTTCCCCACATTGCTTTCTACTCGATGCATTAGGCATGACCATTTCACCCAACCCCCTCGCATATCATGATCTATGCCCAAGAACCTCCCTAAAGACTTCTACCGCTGCCTCCTCATCCGATTCTATGGGTCCATTTCATTTAACTTATCCACCATTTGATTCTTCAACAATAATAGAATTAGGTTATGGAAAATTATAATCATAATGGATAGCAAAAGTAATTATGAATGCAATGACGTTCCACCTCATTATAATAACATGCCAACTTAAGATATTTACAATACTCACATAAAGATATTCTGTCATGTTGGTGACAAAGTCATTTTTCTTCCTTAACCAGCGTGACTCTTTAAAGAAGTCAACAACGTTTCTTATACTATCACCCTGCTTGATCCAACAATAACAAATTAGTGTGAAGGCCATTAAGTTTAATAAATTACTTTAAGCTGCCACAAATTAAAATTACATGCCTAAAATACCGTCAATACACAATCATTACATTTTATTCTAGTAGCCGAACAAAGGACTTCCTTACAGCTGTGTGGTTTATTTGCTGCTTCTTCCTATTAGCCTTGTTTTGCTCAGACAATTTCTGTGGATAAACCATTGATTCCCCCCACAACCACCAATAAGCTTTGGACCAACACACTAAATATTCAGCAAAAAATGATGTGTAATAATTGATTTAACATAATGAAGGACTTCACACAAATCTGAGTTCTAAGGTGGCCTTTTTACCTTGAACTCCTCACTCCCTCATTGATTGCATAGCACTCGCCAAATGTCTTCAGTAACCAACAATGGGCAGTTATTGAGGGCCTCGTTTTTACTTCCATAGCCCAGGTATAGTTTATGTAGCTCATAGTGGAAGGCATGGAATCTCTTCTGCAGTGGTTTAAAACCATCTTACAATGGTTTGACTTTTCCCATGAAATTATAAAATCAGCCTAAATGCAAATGCCAGAGGCATCCATATTATAATGCTATAACAATGAAAATGTTTAAATGTAAACTATAGCAGGAAGAAAGAGTTTTGCTTACTTTGACACAACTACATAGCTCCTCTTGTTCAACCTCAGGCACATCATTCCATCGAGGGTAGCTCATGTCCACATGATGTTTCACTATCCATGACACATGTCCAGCAAATATTGATGCGCTCTCTCATGAGACCTTCGTATCCCCATCCTTGATGAGCAAAGGAATGGGACCTACCTTTCGAAGTTTGTCAAACAGTGTTGACTTTGCTGGTCCCCGGCCACGTTTCTTACCCATAGATACTAAATGTTTCATGTGGCAAAAAATACCGTTATAAAATAATAGTGGTCATATTTGTGTACTAAAGACAATGTGCACCTATATAGCAACTTCGACCTCAAATAAAACAACTTCATCTCACGTGTTAAGCTATTTTATAATGTATTCAAACCTGCACAAATCAGGCTACCTGGATCCACCCTTTGGTTTGGAAACTCGGTTTCAAATACAACATCTGGTGGTTGACTTGAGTCATCGGATGACTCACTCTCATCTTGCAGTCTTTGTCCATTATGGGGTGGCAATTGCGAGTATTGTATTGTTGACGAAGGTCCAATACCTGTGTAGTCTCTACCCCTTCCACGTCTTCTTCCTCTAATAGTTCGCGCCATTGTCACAAAAAGCAGTATTAATTACTGGTTACTTTTGCCGCATCCAAATAATATATCAATTAGAAGCCTTATAATAACTACAAGAATTCCCACTTAGAGAACCGACTGTAAATAAGGTACTACCTTTTTACCAAAACATTTTTTTAAAAAGGTATTGTAAACACACAAATATATAAACTCTCTACTACCACCCATACTACAAAAATAATTTTGAAGTAACTTTTGTATATATAACCAATCAGTCTTTTACTACTCAACCCTTATCCCTTCCAATGAATCTCCCCCCTTAAAGTACAGCTGAGAGTTGTAAGATATAGCTCTTATAAGCTCAACATGATCTATTTCAAACATTAGCAAAGATATAAAACTGAACTATCGAAAGGGCAGAGATTATCTTAAAAGGGGGACATCGCTTTTTGCATCAGCCCACTGTCGCCGCAACCTTTAATAAAATCTCTATTGGTATTAGCGACGCAAGAGCATCGCCGTAATAATGTAATAGATGCTCCAAAAGGCTTTTCTCGACAATGTCTTTTGAGGCGATAAGTCAATCGCAACAAAAATATTTTTATTGCTATGGATATTCCTTCACAATGGATAACACCTCGCAAATGCTGAAAAAGCATTGTTAGTGACGATAAATATGATTGCCGCAAAAAGATTAGACGCAAAAAGGGGCATCTGTTGTAGTGTGATGAAGAAAGGGACTCCTGAGCTATGAATTAGGATTGTTGAGAAAAATGATATTTGCAGTTGTGGAGCACACAAACGTCACGCAATTCTTTTAAAAAAAGTGAGTAACTACGAGACTCATGTGAAAAAAAAATTAATTTTTTAATAGTAGATTCCACTCTTTCTTTTAAATGATTGTCTGACGTTTGTGCACTCCACAACTATATCTATTATTACTCATAATAAAAGTGATTTGTTCTTTTCTTGTATACTTTCTCAGGGATTTCAAAATTAGTCATTTTTGTTACAAATAATCATTTTCATTATAAATAATTCGTTGTAAATAATCGTTATGTATATATAATGCAATTCCTTGATAAATTTTATTTGCATGTTTGGATTTTACAAAATTCCATATATAGACGTGTATATAGAAGGGGACCATAACATGGATTTTTTGTAACGCCCCGTACCCAAGGATCCGGAGAGTTAACTCATGTCACTTAAAAATAATTTTTCTTCCACATAGTACATACTCTAATTTTTCTCTATCGCACAAAATACTCATATATTTACATCACTTACTCCAGAATAACGATTCTAAGAGAAGACAAAGTCTTAATATAAACATCAATCTCCCGACAAATCACAACATCAGAACACAACAAGCTTACTGAATGAAAATTTTCATTACCCATATAAACCTTCTATATATGCTTAAACCATCATTCTTAACTCTTATCACCCTTGCTCCAAATCCTTGATCCTCAACTGAAACATTCAAATCATCTGAAAAAGATGGTGGAGATAAGGGGTGAGTTATCAACAACTCAGTAAGCAAAGAACATATACTAGCATGTAAACATGAGCCTTTTCAGAAAGTTCAATATGCAGAAACAAAACATTTTATTTTTATATGCAGATCTCAGAAAACGTGTTATCAGAAAATCAGAGCGACTTTTCAAACATTTCATACTAAAGTCAACAATTCATATTTGAGGATCCATTTCATATTCAAAAACGCTTTGGCATAACATAACTGAACATCTTCATCTTATCATATCATATCATATACCATGTTTAACCCCCGTGGTAGGGTTGTGCTATCCCCGGTGGCCAAACCAGGCAGTATCATGTAGTGAACTTCCCCTTTTTCAATCTCGGAGTCCCGAGTGTGCACACAGAAAAGAACACGTAAAAAGACCACTTTGTTTCCAAAGTGAGTGCACTCATATCATATCATGGTGGTACCAACCATATCACGTGAACAGTATCATCATATCAGAACCATATTCAGAACAGATAAGTATGCCAAAATTTTATCATATCCATATCATATCAAAACACGTGCGAAACATATTCATATCATTTCTATTTGATCAAAAACAGATCCAAATCATTTCATATCACATGCATAAAAATTTCAATGATATCATATTCGCTCTTTTACATATTTCATAAACATGTCAAATATTGCTCATGTCTACACATTTCATATCAAAAGCATTTCTTTTCTCTTTCATACGTATTTCATGAGGGAATGCAAAACATATACTGAGGTTGTTTTTCACTTTTTCTTTTTAAAACAACATGCACATTTTTACAAACCAACCTCAGTTCGTTTCTTTTTATGCAAATCTAGCATAGGAACCCCACTTACCTGGACGACTTAACTTTTCCAGAATTTTCCTCAAATATGTCGAGTCGACTATAAATCGTCACCTATAAAGATAATCACATAATTTCCGTAAGTTTCCAATCAATCATGTATTTCGATATTTAAACCTAAGTTTCTTAAATAACCTGTTTTAAATTCCTCAAAACTTAAAACCTTCATAATCCCAAAATATATCATCACTTCTTAAAATCATCAATATCCGCCACAACCCACGTCATACACAAAACACCAATATTTAAACCCGAACAGCCAACAAATCTCATAATCTAAACCAATCATACTAACAACTCCATCACCCAATCCAATCAACCCCGTTACTCCTCGGACTCAGTCCGGCAAAACCAATCAGCAATTAAATACAGTGTAATGTGCATGTGCAAAAATACATTAAATTCACGAGAATTTTTCGAAAAATACTTACAATGCTATATAATAAATTCTGGAGGATCACGTAGGCGCAAGAAGTGGAAAAACAGCTGCGGAACAGTGCAAAATACACTGTGGCCGTGGGTCACAGATACCTACTTTCCAACGGGTGCAAACGAAGACCCGAGATTGATAGGGTAGGGCCTAGAAAGGTCAGTGAAGCCAATGGTGGTGGTGGTTTGCCGTGGGTGGCGGCGCAAGGGGTGTTTTTAGGCCAAAAATGCCGAAATTGGAGATGGGCTTGGTTGTGCTTCACCGGTGACAGATCGGAGCCGGGGTTGGGTCCATTGGGTTGCTAAGAGGTCGGGGATGAAGTGATAGGAAGATGGTGGCCGGAGGTGGTGCGACGGCGGCGCAGTGGTGCATGGAACGTCGCGGCTTCAATGGGTTCGTGGTGGCTAACGACGACACAAGGGAGGCTGAGATTGGAGGGGTGAGGTCACCGGCCGGTGGGGAGCACGATAGGGTGGGCGGTGTCGCGCACGGCGGCGCGACGGCGGCGGGCTGGGGAAGAGACCAATGCACGGCAAGAGAGAGAGAGAGAAGAAGCTCGCGCGCGGGAGATGGCCAGGAGAGAAGAAGAAAAAGGAAAGAAAAGAAAAGAAGAAAAAGAAAATATAGGGAAAGAAATGAGGTCCAATCCTCATAACTTGGGTCACAAAAATGATCCAACGGAAACGATTTTAAAACAGCAAGTGAAATAAAATAATTCAAACCCAGTGATTAAAATGAAAATAAATAATTAAACCCAACAAGTTAATTTAATTCGAGAAGAAATTTAAACGCATAACAATAATTAATTTAAAGAAAGCACTTCAAAAAATAACTTTCGTAAACTAAAAATCATAAAAATAGCCTAATTAAAAATCCAATAATTTTAAAACAAGGGAATAAATTCTGAATCAATATAAATAATTTCTTCATTAAAATACACTAAAATACGGGGTGTTACATTTTTACTTGTTCTAACAATTAAAGGATATCAGAGAGACAAAGCATATATAAGACGAGTCATTACACATTCTAATAAAGCAATATTTTTTTTAACGGAATCCCAATTTTATTAATATGGTTCCATGAGTTTCTAATTTCCAAATTAACGAGTGGTTAACGCTGCCTTTACTGATTTTATTGAACACAATGAATTAGTTACTGAATCTCACATTTAATATCCACTACAACAAATACTACTTTTTCTCGGGAGTGACAGTCGTGGGAAAAAGTATATCCTTAGTGAGAAAAAAAAAATTTCAACCAATTTGTTCCGCAGGAGACTCGTGTCATATAACTAGAGAAAAAAGAGTTTTTTCCATCAAACCACAAGTTCATGGGAAAAGCCTTCTTTTTCCTTCGACATCCAAGGCGATTAAAGGTTTTTTCTTCATGGCAAATAAGGTCTCATCTAGTATGATGTGGTAATAATATCATTCTCCATAAGAAGAGGTTGTGGCAAAAGTGTTTACTCATGACACTTGTTTGTGAAAAAAGTTGTCTAATAATGTTTTTCTCATGCACAATATTCATGGAAATAGATATTCTACCATGACGAAATCTGGTAGAAATTAGTATTTTTCACCAAAATTTGGTAGTCGGGAAAAGTTGTTTACCACTTCTAACATTGTTCAAAAATGTGCATTTACCATGAACACCAGTCATGTGTGATACTAACCTCATGAAGTTTCTTCGTGGCAAAAAGTTGAATCAACTTTATTTTTTAGGCACATCATTCATGGGAAAAGAGTTATTTCCATGACAAATTTTGATTTTGGTGGAAATAATTATTTCCCACCAATCAGCAAGAGTACTTGGTCAGTTGGGAATATACATTATCCATTACCAATATTAGTCACAAAAGGCAGTTTTTCCATGAATTGAATTTGTTGTGGGAAATACTATTGTGCAAATAACCTATTTGCGACCACATCAACTCTTCTTAATAAGGGAAATTCCTAGCAAAATCTGCTTGTAGAAAAAAACTTGTTTCCTACAATTTTTTTATAAGATAATTAATTATCCCACAAACAAATACAATCAAATCAGAAAACATCACTATATTGAACTTCTTCCAACTCAACAAACCATCAACAAATAAACCAACACCATATCAAATAATTCTAGCCAAAAATTAAGATAATCAACATTATATATAACATAATTAATACATTAATTTACATAGAAGTCCACTGGGTTAACCGGTCAATTAAGACCACGACAATACATCAATGTTTGCAAATAGAACTCAAGTACAGGAAGGAATTACCCAAGCTTGAATGGATTGTATGATTGTGGTTTTGTAGAGCCATGAATTGTAACTTATTAAGTTTTCTGGTTGTATGGTGTATGTGTATAAATTATATGGACAATTTCCTCTCTTAGGTTCTAATTAGAAGTTTTTATGTTAGCACAATTTTACATGTTTTTTTTTTAAATTATTATAAACGTGAATTTGGATCTCTAAGATTTCGATACATTTATTTTAGCCCATATTAGACTATTTGTTTTGATTATTTTTGGCTCAGTCTCATTTTTGTATTTTACAATTTTTTTTTTCTAAAATCTCTTAGCATTTGCCATGAATGCAACTCGTGGCACATAATATTTTTTTTGTCAGAAGTGATTATTTCCCGCGATAACATTTGTCTGTAAATAAGTATTTCTAATGAAATACTGTGTGGCAAATATCTATTTCCCAGGAAAGTATTTTATGGGCAAATAATTTTTTCCCACGAAAACATGTCATGGGTAAATACTTTTTGCCTTAACCTCTTTCCATGGAAAATGATGTTATTTCTCACCAGATGAAACCTTATTTGCCAGGAAGAAAAAAAGTTTTAACCACCACGATAGTTCATGGGTAAAAGAAAGCTTTTTCCATGAACTTGTAGTTTGGTGGAAAAAGAATTTTTCCCCACTAGTTTTATGCCACAGGTCTCCCACCACACAAATTGGTGGGAAACAAATCATTTCCCACGAAATCTACACTTTTTCCGACCACAATCATTCCCGGAAAAAACCAAGATTTGTTGTAATGAATGAATATAACAAATCCTTTTGCCAAGCACATGTATGATAATTTTGGGACGTTACACACATTACTCCAACAAACACATGTTGCTCTTGTGTTCTCCAATTCATGTTATTCTACAACCCATCTTAATCCACACAGCATGGTATCTCATAGTTACCTGAAAAAAACCATGTGCTTAACTGTGTTAGCCAATAGAAAATATTTATTTCTTAGCTAGTAGGACATTACTATAGCAAATAAAATAAAGCTGATGACTAATAAGTAATCCGGGAGATTAACCTACTGCCTAATTAAAACTGAAGCCATATCCAACCACTTTGATTTCATACACCTATTCCCAAGTGTTCATAACATGGTCCCACCGGTTTATCAAGCCTCCAAATACACATTTAAATAAGTATAATATCGATCTAGACTTGGCCAAGATGGTGCCAAGAAGAGGAAAAGATCAAACTTGAAGATAGTGGCTACTCCACTTGCACGGGAAAAATTAAACCAGAAAGCAGAAAAAATTGTGTGCATGGATCTAGGGGTGGGCAAAAACTCCTGCGACTCCGAATCCAACAGACATCAACTCCGATTCCGACTCCATTGGAGTAAGAAATGTCAGAATTCAGAGTCGGAGTTAGAGAGTAAAAATAGTCGGAGTTCGAAGTTGAACAATACTCTGGACAACTTCGATAGATATATATAATACATTTAATATTAAAAAATGAATAGAAGTTGCTCCATTGGCCTAATGGTTATTGGCCCTTTTATTCAACTCCATTACTGGAGTTCGAGGCCCCCCACTTCCCAACGAGAACCACTTTTTATTTTAGAGGCCTTTTAATTAAACGGCATCGTAAGACCCCCCCTCCCTCCCCCCCAAACGTACTCACTCATCCCCAATTTATTTTCCCCAGACGGTCAGACCCCACAAGACCTCTTTCTCTATTTCTCACTTCTTCCTCTAGTCTTAGACTCTTACGCCGTTCTTCACTTCTTCTTCTTCAATGTTCTTCACTTCTTCTTCAAATTGGTGCTACTGTTTGTTTTAGTTTGACGAGGAGCACCACTTTGAGTCCAATGCCAAGCCTTGAGAGGTTTTACTTTTTTCTAACATTTCGATCTTCTCTCTCTTTCTCCCTTTTAATCCATACATTTGTTTTCCTTTTATAACATGAGAATTAGATGAGATACATTTTCTATTTCTGCCTAAGATTTTTTTTGCATGTTTTTGCTTGATTTTTTATTCTGGAAGTAAACTATAAACACCGAATCCTGTGAGCTACTCTGAGTTGGGCTCTGAGCTCCGACCACCGATTGAAGTCGAACTCCGACTCCCTTCGGAGTCGGAGTCGGAGTCAAAGTCAGAACACATTGTGACCTTCGACCCTAATTGGAGTCGGAGGTCGGAAACAACTACTCCAACTCCGTCGGAGTCGGAGCCCAATCTTACATGGATTTGAGAAGTTTTGTATCTTTTTGTGGAGACAGTGGATGTGCTGAGACAATGCATATCAAAACTAATATCAAACTCTTCATGATGGATACTTGCACTAAGTTTCAATTAAAAAGCTCCAAATTATATATAAACACACATTTATGACAGATCATAAAAGCATAAACAAATAATCAAGGTCATGCATATGGCAATAGTACTATATACTTAGCATTTAATAATAGTCATAGAGAAGTACTTATGATATCAGCAAATCGGAATAGATCTACATGTACTTCAGATGAATATTTTTTATAAGTTCTTATTACATATACTTCCTCTCTATCTTATAAAACCCATACATCTACATGTATCTTATACAGGATACTCCAACTTTATAAGACAAATCCTCTCTATCTTATAATATTTTGGAGTGACTTTCTCATACCCAACTTTATAAGTATCTTATAAAGGATACTATCTCATATCCAACTAATTGTTAGAAGTTGCAATCACTACTTGATATATATATAAATACATATATATATAACCAATAACAAAATTACAGGTCATTAGTAAATATACTAAGGGGATGCTTGCGGAATGAGATAAGATGAAATTTTTTTGAATAATCGTAAGATCGATAATTTATGAATAGTAGTGAGATAGTTTGAAATAAGTATTTATTGAGTTTGGAAAATTAACGAGAGAAAAAAGTTGAATAAAAAAATAGAATATTTTTTTTTTGAAATTTGAAAAGTTAAATTATTTTTTATTTTTTATATGAAAATTTGTAAAAGTTGTAATGATTAGTTTCAAAATTTTGTAATATTTAGTTTGAAAGTATTTGTATTTGAATGATGTTTGAAAAAAAAATAAGATAGGACGATATGAGATATGATGAAAAATGTTTGTAAACATCCCCTAAATAGTTAACAATGGCTATTGTTTGTTCAAATTTGAACACCACATTATTAGAACTCAAAAGAGTTAGAGGTGCAGGTGCGTGGCTTTGGCTCCTGGCTAGTCTATCTCCCTTTCCTTATAATTAAAAGAAAAATACTATAGACACGCAATAATCCCGTTAACAATGGTTATTGTTTGTTCAAATTTGAACACCGCATTATTATAACTCAAAAGAGTTGGAGAAGCAGGTGCATGGCTTTGGCTCCTGGCTAGTCTCTGTCCCTTTCCTTAAAATTAAAAGAAAAATATTATAGACACAAGAATCCCACAAAGGGATTCCAATACACACTCATCATGTAGCTGCCATGTCTCACCCCTCCCTTTTTTTTCCTCTCTCTTTCTCCCCCCTCTCCCCTCCTCCACCCTTTCCTCTCCCTTTCCCAACCCCTCCCCACGTACCCCCTATGCCCGACTGAGAGAAGAGAAAGAGAGAGAGTCTAGTACCTACCCTTGAGGGCAGTAGCAGGCGAGAAAGATGATTGGGCTACGGTGAAGGGCAATGTCTACGAGGGTTGAGGAAGGTAAAGGGTGTGGCAGCGACATCGGCAAGGGGCAAGGAAGTTTTAGCAGCGACATTGGTGAGAGGATGCGTCGGCAACGTCAATGAGGCATAGGGAGAGTGGAGAGAAAGACAGAGAAAAAGAAAAAAGAAAAAATAAGAAACGTGGCACACTGAAAGTATGTCACATCAGTGTGAGAGATTCTTTTATGAAATTCTTTTGCATCTCTAGCAGCTATTTAAAAAGATGGATATGGTAGAAAAATATTATTTCAAATTGTAATATAAATTTGAGGGTTCCAAAAAATTGAGAGATAAATACGAAATATTATATGTACAAACCTCGCTCAAATTTATTATTTTTTAATAAGATATACTTTTTTATAAAGGATAATTTGTGCCAGACTTGCAAGCAGGCTTTATCTAGAATCACTTCCAATATGAATCACTTCCTATCTGTTCCTTTTCACTTCGTTGAGAGAAGGCAGGTGCTCATCGTCAACATCTTGAGACATAAATAAAATTCTTCCACGCCGAGTTACAAATATAGCTTTTCAGACAAGAGAAGATAGTTCGACGTTGATCTCTAGCTCCTGATGACACAATAAATTGGAGCAACTTCGGGTCACGTTCAAACATGGCCATGTCTTCCTCCTCAAGGTTTACCCACGTTTCAATTCCTTCACCATCTCTGCTTCTCATAATCAGAATCACATTCTTATAGGGCCTTGTCGGACAAGCCACCCAAGTCGGCTTCCCCCACCCAAAATCTATATCGTAGACCGGAAAGCTGCACCAACTGGTGAAGTTGCAGAATTCTGTCTCAAACTTCAACATCTCCATGAATTCCATTTTCGTGGTCTCCAAGAATGCATCTGCGTCTTGTAGATGCTTCACGTATTCCTCACTGACTTGGCTGAAAGAATTCCTGATCTGTCTCGTCAAAGAAGGATAATCTTTCTCAACATCCGTCGGCGGTACTGCTGTGATCGCAAGATTCCAAACATTCCCAAAGGAGTGCTCCGAAAGTCGTGGAACCATCCTTTGGCGCAAGTTCACGGCGTGACGTACTGCATATTGCTTTGCTTTGCCTCCTGGTTTCGACCGAGCTATCGTCATCAAACGCCACCATATGAATGCTGAAACAGCCTCCACCCGTGACGGACCCCTATCGTCTGCACCAAACGCGACGGAGGCTTCTTTTCTTAGAGCATCAATGCTGGATTTTTTGAATACAAATCTTTTGGACGACAACCTTTCTTTTTCCATCGGTGGCACCATACTGAACCACTCCGGCAAAACTGTCCGAGGAAAATGGATGCTTGCATCAAAACTGGGATTTGTAACTTCATGACTAGCTCCTCGGGACGTGCTGGCCCATGCATTAATCAGTGTAGCAAGTGATGTTCCGTCGGCGATCTTGTGTGAATCGATCACGCCGATTGCAACTCCACCGCATTCAAAGATACTGTATTGGATTGCTAGGAGAACTGTCTCTCCGGGCCCTGTGCAATCCTTGTGGGCGTCAAATGGGAGCAATGGGAGCAATGCCTTCCCATCAGCTTTATCTACCACTTGCGATAGCTTGCATGCGACTCGTGCTTGAATATAGTTGACGCCCTCATCGTTACAATCAACGGAGACATCTTCAAAGTTAAGTTTTCCAGCCAAGGGATAAAAGCGAGTTAAGGTTTCAGCTAGAGACTTTTTGAGCCAAGAAGATCTTTCTAACGGATTGAAGTACTTCTGGCCTGGATAATTAGAATGGTAGAAAAAAATAGTCGATGTATAAAAGGGCGGTGCAAATTGGTCTAAGAATGAGAGCTTGAAGTATCTTCGGTGATATGGTGTTGGAGATGATGGCTTGACTTTCTCCTTGGAGATTATCTCAACTTCCATCGCCATCTAGCTAATTGTTTTCTGCAAAAGCATGTACGCAGTCTCTATATAGATCAGGATCAGGTCTGTAACAGTACTCTTGGTAAAGATCAAAGGCTAGCTAGCTAGAAGATCAAACAAATAGATTAAGACATGATTTAATCATTGATAATTAACCACCGGTTTTTTTATTGTGATCTGGAGAGAATGTACTGGCGATCGATGATGATCTGTGAGTGGGATTTCTGGTTAGCTAGCTAGCTAGCTGCAGTACTTTGGTCTTGAGATCAGATCAAAAGAGAAAAAAAAAATGGGGAAGAAGGCCGATAGGAAGCGATGGAAGAGATATTGATCATCAGAAAGAGATGGCATGGATGTTTTAAAGAATATCAAAAATCCTGATTAATTAGTACGTACCAAACTGTTTGCAGGCATAATGTACGTTCGGTTGTGTCCAGCCGGGAAAGAGAAAATTATCATGGAGATTGAGAGGGATTCTGCGAGAAAATCTACCTAACATAACATCAAAACTCAACTGAAAAAGACAAGCCTGCTGTCTTGTTCAGTACTGCTAACTATTCTGGGAGCTGGATGGATGGATGCCTCTCACGTAAAGGGCATATATAACAATATGCATGCAGCACCGGCACCCAATTAAGCCGCGCGCCCATGCATCCACGTACTATATCCTTTATAACTTAGTTAATTAGCTCTGTCCAAATTAAACATGCCATAACTATGGCCGTTTTATATATATTCCATTCCTCAAATTAATCGCTCATGACCAGACCGGCCCTAACCATGGGCGTTTTACAAATTTCGGGGGTATGGCTTCAGTTTTTTGAAAGAGGTTGCACTCTCCGGGTTTGCACAAACGATTTTCCTTCTAGAAAATCCTCTTTCTTTATGTTTTATAGAAATTTGATAAAATTGTAATAATTATATGATCTTGGTAACCAAAGCAAGCCATATAGCAATTAATATTTTGAAACAGTTTTTCTATAGGTATACGAGATGGGTACACGTGGGGAATCGTCAACCGATTTATTAAAAAAAAAAATACAAAACATAAAATGCGGGAATCCATTTTCTCCTTCAGAAATCAAAATCTTGAACGGAACAAAAGCCAAAATGAAACCGTGCTAACCCAGAACGGAACGAGATCCCTTGACAACCGAAAGCCACTGAATCCAGCCAAATCCCGTCAGTCTTTGACGTCGTTGTCGAATCCAGTGTAGGCGTCATTGCTGAATCCCGTGTAGGCGTTGTTGTCGGTGGCCACTGAGTCTTGGCGTCATTGTGGGTAGTGACTGATTCTTGGCATCGTTGTGGATAGCGACTGAGTCTTGGCGTGGTTGTGGGTAGACACTGAACTGAATCTCTTGTTGGCGTCGTTATGGGTAGCAAGTGAGCCGAATCTCGTGTTGGTGTCATTGTGGGTAGCAGTCGTTGCCGTCGTTGGGGGTGGCTGTCACGGGCATCGTTGAATATCAGTTTCCTAAGGCTCTATTGTATGTGCTTGAGCTTGAATGATTTTATCATTTCTCTGTTTTGAGCATCTAAGCCTAACCAGAAACTAAAACTAATCTTCATATGAATGAAAAATGTAAATGTATTTAGTTTGATGTAATTTATGTACTCGAATGGAGTACTCAAATGGAGTACTTCCATCATCATTTGATTTTAATACTCAACGGCTCCATATTTTTAAGAGAAAATCTGTTTGCACTCAGGAGGGGTAATATTCATTTGAGTTAGTATGTAATACACAACCTGATATGTAATTTTTTTGTTGATTATGTTGATTATGTTTTGGTCATGGTCATATGTAAATTGTAGGCAGATAATGTTTAACCAAATTAAGGAACATATGTTCTTAGGTTATTCAAGTGTGTTGTTCTATGTTTTGTGTAAACAACCTCTTATAATGACAAAAAAATGATCATGAAACAGTGATTTTGCACTATGAATTTTGAAACAGCTTTCTTTTTCTTGTCAATTGGTTGTTTCATTTTTCTGTTTGCTTTGGAATTCGAATCTGTGAAAGTGATTTCATTTGACGCCAGATGCAGTGATGTTGCATGAGATGAATGCATGCTAGAAGAAAGGACATGTTGAAAATTATGCATGCTAAAAGATGATATCATTCTTATCATTAAGCAAGCAGCCCAAATTTGTGGGGATAGGGGGTTCTTAAAGCAGCCCTTAAGAACCTTGGCAATGCCAAACCATTGAGTTATTTTTTTGGTTTGATGAAAACTTGTAATATTGATAAACTAAACTTGTAATACGCATAACCTATTGAATGCTTGGTGCGGCTTTAATAACTCAAGAGGACATGATATGCCCAAACCCCTGGAATAGTAGCTATTTGTGACTATTTTACTCATGGATAGTAATGATGAATTATCTACTTAAGAGTGACTATTTGTTTCAGGGTCCTGGAAAGTTATCTTTTCTTTATTGAAAAATGAGAAAAAGTAATAAAGATATACCATCAACTTGTCCAAACTTCACAAATTACATGCATGGTTACTATGGACCAATTGCTACGGATCACCTGTTTTTTTGCCATATCCAGATGGCTACCAATATCCAAGCAATATTCAAATGGTGATGCAACTGTGTTCATGTATTTCTTTTTTTAAAGTTTTTTTTTTTTTTTTGTTAAAGTGTAATGTTTTGTTCTTTTTGTAGAATATTGGTTACCCGACTCCATTCGTTACTACAATCTCCGCTACGAGCAGAAGAGTTGGTGTAGAGGAAACATCCAAGTGTAGGGAAACTGATATTCTATGTACCTGCTCTAGAGTTGAAAATGAAGACGAAGATAAACCAGATTCATGAGATACAAAGGATGGCACTATCGGGACATCTCAGTTAGAGGATGAAGTTGGTACGATTGAGGAGCCAAAGTCGGGGATGGAGTTTAATTCTTTTGAAGAAGTAATGAGTTATTATAAGCAGTATGCAAAGAAATGTGAGTTTGGAGTGATGACAAGAAGGATTGAGAAGGGAGAGGATGGTAATGTTAGATATGCCACTCTTGGTTGTGCCCGTGGTGGAAAGGCCTGTAATAAGATCTTGAATGTCGCCAGACCACGACCGACAAGAAAGACAAAATGTAAGGCAAAGATTAATGACTTAAAAGTTGATGGAAAGTTTAAGTTGACAACAGTTCATAATATTCATAACCACGGCCTCAATCCAATTAAATCCTGCTTCTTCCGATGTAATAGAGAAGTGAGTGACTTCGTAAAAAGAATCCTAGATACAAACGATTTGGCTGACATCTGGATGAATAAGAGTTTCAAATCTCTTGTTGTTAGGGCAGGTGGATTCGAGAACCTCCCGTTTTTTGAAAAGGATTGTCGAAGTTATATCAACAAGGCAAGACATCTGCGACTAGGAAAATGTGGTGTTGGAGTGCTTCAAGAATATTTTTTAAGGATGCGGTACAAAAATCCTGGGTTCTTTACATTGATGGATTTAGATGATAATGGAAGGTTAAATAATGTATTTTGGGCAGACCCCTGTAGTAGGGCAGGATATCAGTATTTCTGTGATATGACCACATTTGACACCACATATCTGACGAATAGATATGGGATGCCCTTTGCACCATTTGTTGGTGTAAACCACCACGGCCAGTCAATTTTGTTGGGTGCAAGATCGATATCCAGTGAGGATATGGAGACGTTTGTCTGGTTATTCTAGACCTGGTTGAAGTGTATGGATGGTATAGTTCCGAGAGCTATTATCACAGATCAGAACAGAGCGATGAAAAATGCAATTGTTATTATATTTCGAATAAGCTGACATCGATTTTGTTTGTGGCATATACTGAAGAAAATCTCTGAAAAGCTTAGCTCACATGCTTCGTATAAAAATGGGATGAAAACTGCATTGATGAAATCTGTGTATAACACCCGAAGTGTTGAAGAGTTTGAAGTGAGTTGGGATCAGCTAATCACCACGAACAACTTACATGAGAATGCATGGCTGCAAAGTTTATATGCTGAGTGTCAACATTGGGTACCGACATTCTTGAAAGACGTATTTTGGGCTGGAATGAGTACAACACAGCGGAGCGAGAGCATGAATGCCTTTTTCGACGGTTATGTACATACTAAGACAAACTTGAAAGAGTTTGTCAACCAGTTTAATAATGCGTTTAAAAAGAAAATTGAGAATAAACAGCAGCAGACTTTCACTCATTTAGTGTCACTATTCCATGTATATCTAGATCTCCAATTGAGAAAAGATTCTAAAATTTGTACACGAATGCTAAATTCAAGGAAGTTCAACAGCAAATTACCGGCATTATTGATATGGATCCGAAGTTACTTAAGAGTGACGGTGTTGTAAAGACATATCATATAGATGATGAAATTTGTGTTGAAGAGTTTACTAAGAGGGTTACATACTATGTAGTGAGGACGATATAATCGCAAAATGTTCATGTGGATTATTTTAGATGATAGGGATATTGTGTAGGCACATTTTGGTAGTATTTAAATGTAACGAGATTAAATTTGTGCCAGAAAGATACATTTTAGAGTGATGGAGGAAGGACATCAAAAGGAGATATACGTTAATACACAGCTTTGATGCAGGGGATCAGCGGGCAAATGCAAACCGATATTCAAGTCTATTGAATATCTGTTATAAAATGATTACCCTTGTAACGGGTTCAGACAAGCATCATGCGGATGCAACAGGGAAGTTATTTACAATAATTGACTTATATGGTGACAACCAAGAATCCCCATCGATGAAGGTCACGGGTTCCAATGTTGGTTGTACGGCAAATGACACAACTATAGGTGGTAGCTCACAAAAAATACTCGATCTACTAACTGTTAGAGGGAAAGGCAAACCCCCATCGCTGAGGAGAGCATCGGGGAAGGAGAAACGCATGCATAAAGTTCAAGCGAAAACAAAGAAAACAGCAGTGAAGGGGAAACACAAACAGGTGGACTTTTTTTTTTTTTTTTTGCTTTACATGTTTATTTGTGATTTACATGTATATTTGAAATTTAATACTGCCGAGATTGGCAAATATGTTTTATTTTTTGTTATTTGCTTTTTAGCGAGATGGAGGAGATACACCAACAATGGCGACTTGTAGGAATTTATTTGTCACATCATAAAGTGTAAGAATTCTGAAATAATTACATATTTTTATAGTAATGTCGATATCACATTCTTAAATTAATATTATCCATTACAGATGCAATATGGATTAGATGACTCACAACCGGTGCAGTATGGGATGGATCAGCCTTCCGCAATGCAACTTGGGGTCGATAAGACTTAACCGGCAATAATGAAATAGTTTAATTTTGATACTTAGAATATTTATGTGTTTTGCAATGTAATTCATTGACATATGGTAGATTTGTATTTTTTCTGAGTTGGAACAAATTACTATATTATTTTGGATGGTATGAGAGTTTGTAAAAGGGTGGAAATATGAAGTTTGTTCCAACTAGATTTGTTGTTTATGGAATATTGTAGACTAATGAGCATGAATAGATTTGTAGACCAATGAATATGAACATATTTGTGTTTGTTTATTGGTCATTTGAAGTGCTTGTGGCAAGCCTATTTAATCCTGGGTTATTTGATATTTATTGGTCATTGAAAGGTGTCATGCAGCATTTGAAGTTATTGGTATCAAACAGGACTTAGAATAGTCTACAACATCTTAGGGGACTTTATTTGGTTCCAGGAAGAGATTTGTGCTTTTTTTTAGGGGATCATAGTTGGTTTGAAATAGACTTGTTCTCTATGGAATATTCAAATCCTATTCAAATAGCAGATAAAAAGAATTAAAATGAAAAATAATTCATTTTTGTTTCATTTTAATTCTTTTTGTTAAACTAGCATACTTCAATTCTCATTATACGTTTCAATTCACACAATATTACACGTTTCAATTTACAATAAAAAATAACACCATCAGTTACCATTTGTCACTACACAACACTAATAGGTAACATGACACAACAACTGAAAAAATCCAATACACTCGAAGTAGTGTTCTTGAAGTCTTATTTCTAAGACTGTTCAACTGGGCCGAGTTTTTTCCCGGCCCGGTCCGGAACCCGGAAAATCGGGTTCTTGTTCCTGGTTCTAGCCCGGATTTGATTCGAGCCGGAACCCAGATTGAAAAATCCGGACCTTTCCGGCCCGTATATGGGTTACAAACCCGGTACCGGGTTTTAACCGGTATCTTTACGCAATTACGCCTCCTAAGAAAACCCCCGAATCCGTCTCTTTCACTCTCCTCTCTCGTACGCTTGCAAGAAACCCTAAGTCAGTGCCTCTTCTTCCTTTATGTTAGGTTTCTTCCATTTCTCCATCTTTGTAATATCACAGCCTTTTCGATCCCCTACTGGTATCTACGAAATCACTTTTTTTCTCGATCCCCCTCCTTCACAAACCTTCGTCCAGCACCTTGTGTTTCGTCGCAGCAGGTTTTGTTCGTCGCAGCACCACCAGTCCGTCGCAACAACACCAGTTCATTGCAGCAACACCAGTTGAGGCCCTTCGCTTTCAGGACTTTCAGCAACACCACTTGCAGCAGCACCAGCACATCCTGCCGTGAGTTTCAAGAAATAGGTAATTATGTTTGAAATTTTTTTATTCTGATGTTGATTTAGAAGTAGTGTGATGATTTTATTGTGGATTGAGGGTTTAGGGTTTTGTTATTTGGAATTTTCTTGTACTGTTTCGGATTTTATTTGTTTTTTTAATGAAAAATTTCAATGACTTGTTGAGAGAGAGAGAGAGAGAGAGAGAGATGTTGCTGCAATGACTTCTCGACAAGGAACTTGTTAATGGGACGGGATATACTTAATCAGATTACAGAGATTTGCAATGAATTGAAGAGAATGGCAACAAGGGCGAGGGAGAGAGAGAATATTGAGAGTTTGAGTGTGGATAAGAGACATGGGGGTGTAGAGGAAAAGGAGGTGAAAGAGTCATTTGAGGTTTTGGGGGAGGTGAATGGGAGGGAGAAAGAGAGGAAGCCCTTGCTTGAAGTGGGTAAAGAGAAATCTCTAGGAATGGGGGAAGGCAATGTGAAGGAGAAGCAGAGGAGGAAGAAGTAAGTCTATTTTTCCCTCTCTGTACTTGTTTACCTATGTGTATAACATAGACTATTTTGTTATGCTATGATGATTACGAGTGATTGAATTTTGATTATCATTTTTTGCAGCAAAGCTGATGAGGCAGAGAGTGTTCCAATTTCTCTGGATTTGGATAGTGTAAAGCGTAAAAGGGATGAGACCCTGCTTCATATTCGAACAAATCCTCCCTCTCCTCATTGATTCTGGGAGCCTTTGTCTACGGTTTCAATGGCTTTAGTTGGGGCAGGGAAGCTCTTTTTCTGTTTGGTTCTATGTCTCTTGAGCTCACACTCTCATTCTCAAGGTTTTCTGCTTGCTCACATTTCTTTCAGCATCTCAAGCTACATAATTTCTTATGGCCATACTGGTTTCGATGTCTCTGTGTTCAAAATATATAAATATATATATATATATATATATATATACTTCTTTGTTTTTGCTGTTCATTACTATCTAGCAAAATATCCTTTAGTACTACTGGGTATCCTTTCTTTGCCTTTAATTATGAAGTTCTAGCTGCTGTACTAAAAATGCAGTGAAGCTGAAAATTTTCTGACTTTATGAAGTTCTAGCAAAATCTCCTTTAGCTCTTTTTCTAAACTTGTTTAAAGTTTTTGATTTTCTGACTTTCGATGGTGACATGATTTTATCCTTTGGACATTATTGTCTTTCATGTTGTTGGTTTTTGAATGGTGGGAAATTATTGTCCTTCATGGTTACAGGATGTTAAATGGCACTTCTCTTGTATCATATTTGATTTTTGTATTTATTATTCTTGGTCCGTGCCACTATTATTCTTCAAATTATTATCAAAGAATCTAGATTTTCTGAATTTCTTACTGGTGTTATGGTTTTGGTCCCTGTATGATAGGTTGGATGTGTATATATTTGATTATCTTATGAAGAGGAACTTACATGCTTCTGCAAAAGCATTTCAAGCCGAAGGGAAAGTCTTTGTAGATCCTGTTGGTAAGAGTATCTCAATATTTGCTAAGAGAAATTATCAAGCTGAAGCCTTATAGTGGGATGCTCAATATTGACTTCGGAAAAATAATTGGAAAAAGAGATGTTTATCTTTCTACAGAGGAATTAATATCTTGATTGTACTAATATAAATCATTATAGTTTTGTATTTTGCAATGTAATGTAATGTGTAAATAACAAAATAGTGTAATATGTAGTGGATTGCATGCATTTTAGTTTTTCATTTTTATATATTTTTATTATTCTGGAAAATATTAGTATTATGCTATTTAATGATGACTCAGAAATTGTTTTCATAAAATATTATGCTTTTGTAAAAAAATTATGATTTTCAACACTTATTAAAAATTTTTTTTAATAAGTATAGAAGAATTATACTTTTCAACATTTTAATCATAGGCTTTTATAAATAAATAAAAAAAAAAGGCTTCTAAACGCTTTACATGAAAAAAAAAAAAAAAAAAACAGGTACAACCCAGAACCCAGATTTCCGGGTTTTAAAAACGGCCGGAACCCGGATTAACCCGGTCCTGGTTCCGACCCGGATTTGGAATCCGGGTTCCGGTCCGGGTATACCCGGGTTCCCGGGTCGGAACCCGGATGAACACCCCTACTTATTTCAGCTTCTCGATCCCGAACCAACATCTCTCTCTTCTTGATCTCATCCACACTCTTAAGAACCTCAATCTTCATCTTCTCGATATCGTCAAGTATCTTCATGATTTGTTTTTCCTTTCTTAACAATTCGTCATTTCTTTCTCAGAGTTTGAGCTCTTTCTCTTGAGTACTATTTGCCCACTTGAAAAATGTGCAGTACGTCAATCCTTGATCATTTTTATATATATACAAAAATATTAGATGTCCAGGTATATTAAGCATTTTTCACAAAAAATTATGTTGTTACCTCTTTGTTGTACTTTGGACATCCTAAGAAGGGCCATCCGAGATTTCTTCTAGTGTTTGAGTATTTCAATGTGGCTTCGAGCTCACAATAGCATAATGGTTGACTTGAAGAAGACAATGACGATGATAATGACATTCTAGCTTGAACCAAAATCATAATCATAATATTACCAAATAAAATCAAGTTTCATTCATTCCCATACAATCACAATATTACCAATCTGAGAATGACTCATGTCAATTATCAATGGAATACTGCACATACAAAAGTACTAAGATTTACTAATATATTAGTTGTCAACCAACCAACACAGATTTTGTAACCAAGTGAAAACATACTTCAAAAATCTCAAATCCTAAAACCAATTTGAGGTCAGCCAATTGAAATGCATTAAACCAAATTTGTGCAAGTAGAAGACCTAAATGCATTAAACAGAGCAACCAAGATCCTTACAAACAGCTAGTTTTTCATCACTGGGCCTGGTGATCAAGATCTGAAATATATGAATGAATCATACTAACTTTATGTAATGAGATGAGCGTGTTGTTGGACCTGTTTTGACAAACACTTGTGCTACTTGGTATTTACCTATCTGAATTGCAAAGGTACCAATACCACTGGAGCCTCGATGGACCTGACATTTAAGTATCAACACAACCACAACCACAACCACAGTGAATCCCTAAGATATTTCAGCCTTTTTTCATTAAGATATTATAGCATTTGTGTTACTGTTCTTCTACAGGTCAACTCGTGAATAAGGGAGAAAAATCAAGTATCTCCAAGAAACGTGTACAATTTTTTTGGATGAAAAATCTGGTTTCATGGCTTAAGGTTTCGGGTTTGGTGGGAAGTTGGAAGACAATGGCAGGGTTTCGTGGAAAGGTGGAAGGGTTTCGTGGTCTCAATATCAACACTACCACAATCACAGTGAATCCCTAAGATATTTTAGGCTTTTTTCATTAAGATATTACAGCATTTGTGTTACAATTTTTTAAGGTGGAAAATCTGGTTTCATGGCTTAAGGTTTCGGGTTTGGTGGGAAGTTGGAAGACGATGGCAAGGTCGTTGTGGGAAGGGGGAAGGGTTTCGTGGTCAAGTATCCCTTCACATTGTAGTGGAAATGAAGCTCTTCGTGGATTACGGTTTCGGGCTCCTAACCCATGGAGAAGATGAAATACGATGATTCAGAATAATTATTCAAAAAATACGAAGAAGATGAAGTTGACGAAATGCAAACCTGTTTTCGAGGTGAAGAAGATTGAAACCCAGAGAGGTCTTCAAATTGCAGTGGAAATGCTAAACTGTTTTCGTGGGTGGGAAGCAAAGAGGTCGCCTTGGTGAAGCACTTAGCCACTGCGAAGTAGAGAGGTCGCCCTAGTTTCGTGGGTGGGGACAGGGGAATCGCACGAAGGGGAAACTGAGGATGGGAGAAACGGAAGCAAAATCTCATTACAATTCAAGTGAAACGCACCGTTTCTATCGGCTGAGATGAGCTGAGTTGAGATAAAAATTAAATAAGATATTGTTAGTATATATATATATTTTTAACATTATTTTTGTTTTTGAATTTGACAAGGTTGAATTATTTATTTTATTTTATTTAAAAATTTGGGAACATTTTAATGATTTGATTAGATGAGTTGAGAATAGTTGTAAAAACAAACGATCTTCGAAAAAAAAATAAGCACAAAGTTTAAAATTGGTGCTAACAATTCATTGATGAAGAAAGGGACTCATGAGCTATGAATTAGGATTGCTGAGAAAAATGGTATTTGCAGTTGTGAAGTGTACAAATGTCGCATAATGCCTTTGAAAAAAGTGAGTAACTATGAGACTCACGTGAAAAAAATTAATTTATAATAGTAAATTCCACTCTTTTTTAAAATGATTGCGTAACGCTTATGCACTTCACAACTATATCTAGCATTACTCATAATAAAAATGATTTTTTCTTTTCTTGTAGACTTTCTCTGGGATATAAAAATTAGTCATTTCTGTTGTAAATAGTCATTTTTATAATAAATAATTTGTCGTAAATAATCGTTATGTATATATAATGCAATTCCTTGATAAATTTTATTTGTAAGTTTGGGTTTTACAAAATTCCATATATAGACGTGTATATAGAAAGGGACTATGACATTGACTTTTACATGTTCTAACAATTCAAGGAGATAGAGAGACAAAGCATATATAAGCCGAGTCATTACGCATTCTAATAAAGCAATATTTGTTTTTTAACGGAATCCCAATTTTATTAATATCATTTTAGGATGTGATTCATGAGTTTCCAATTTCCAAATTAATGAGTGGTTGACGGCCCATTATTTATGTCCTAGAGTACTTGATGCTGCCTTTGTTGATTTTATTGAACACAATGAATTAGTTATTGAATCTCACATTTAATATCATTGAAAAAGAAATTAAAAAAATATCAAAATTACAGGTCATTAGTAAATACTAAGCCCGGTTTGGTTTGCCAGATGAGATGAAACTATCTCATCTATTTTATACAGATGAGATAATTTTGTCTATCCAAACTTAATTTCACATATCTATTTTATCTTTACTTCATTTCTAAGTTTTCAAACCCAACTCATTACTTTATGACATAAACAGTAAAAAAACTCATACACAGTATAAAAAATTCATTTGTGATTAAAATAGAATAATCAATAAGTCATTATTAGAATAATATATTTTCACAAAGAAATTGATAATTTTGTGAGTATTGAATAGAAGTGCATTTTGGGGTTTTATTAGCAAATTCGAAATTAATAAATTATTTAAAACAAATCCACAACATAATTCATATACTTATTTATTACAATAATCAAAATTATTATAATTTATAATTAGAATAAAAAATGACGATTTTCTTATATATAGAAAAATAAATAGATAAAAATATCTTTTAAAAAAGAGAAATTATTTTTTGGAATTATAGAGTAATTTCGGCCAACAACTTTCCAATATATTTTGGAATTTAAATTTATTTATGATAGATTTTTTAATTACTCATAAATTTTATTTTTTATTAATATATTCATAACTATTACTCAATCATTTGTGGGACCCACCTCTTTATCAAAGAGTACTTCTACACACACGCATGGGGGATCCAGCCAAGTGTGTTTCTTTATTTTTTTTTCTTTTTTTTCATGCATTTTTTTATCATTTTAAAATATTTTTTTAAAGAAAAATTCACTACATCAATAAAAAATACTTACTTAACCATTAAGTAAAAACAAAACCAGTCGGGATCCTAGTTGGGAATACCCAGTTGTGGTTTTAGCATTTTCCTTTATCAAATCCCAAAAAGTCAAAACTATCTCATCTCATCTCACTTCACCATCCAAACATACATTTTTTTACAAACTATCTCATCTCATCTTAACTTAAAAAATCTCACTACTATTCAAAACATCTCATCTCATCTCATCTGAATTGTATATCCAAACCGAGTCTAAGGGAATGCTTACGAAATGAGATAAGATGAGAATTTTGTGAATAATAGTAAGATAGTTTGTGAATAGTAATGAGATAGTTTGAGATACATATTTATTGGATTTTGGGAAATGAGAGAAAAAAAAAGTTGAATAAAAAATATAGAATATTATTTTTAATATTATTTTTTATTTGAGATTTGAAAAGTTGAATTATTTTTTATTTTTTATATGAAAAGTTGGGAAAATTGTAATGATTGGTTTGAAAATTTTGTAATGATTAGTTTGAAAGTGTTTATGTTTGAATGATGTTTGGAAGAAAATAAGATGGAATGAGATGATAGAGTTTGAAAAATATTTGTAAACATCCCCTAAATAGTTAACAATGGCTATTGTTTGTTCAAAGTTGAACACCACATTATTACAACTCAAAAGAGATTGAGATGAAGGTGAAGGGTGCGGCAGTGACATCAGCTAGGGGCGAGGAAGATTCAGTGGCAACGTTGGTGAGAGGCTGCGGTGGTGACGTCAATGAGGCATAGGGAGAGGGGGCGAGAAAGGGGGGAGGAGGGGAGAGGCACAGGGAGAGGGGGGAGAAAGAGAGAAAAAGAAAAAAGAAAAAATTGGAGACGTGGCACACTGACAGTATGTCATATCAGTGTGTGTACTGATTTTTTTATGTGATTTTTTTTTTTTTATCTCTAATAGCCCTTTAAAAAGATGGAGGCCGTGGTAGAAAAAAATTATTTCAAGTTGTAATATGAAGTTGAGGGTTTCAGGTAATATTATATATATAAATCTCGCGCAAATTCTTATAAAAAGGTAGACTCCAACGTGAAAATGTGAAAAACAAACCTATTCTTTTTTAATGAGACATTTGTGCAAGACTTGCAAGCTTAGGCTTTATCTAGAATATATCCGTTCCTTCTCACTTCGTTGAGAGAAGGCAGGTGCTCATCGTCAACATCTTGAGACCTAATTAATAAAATTCTTCCACACCGAGTTAGAAATATAGCTTTTCAGACAAGGGAAGATAGTTCGACGTTGATCTGTAGCTCCTGATGATGACACAACAAATTGGAGCAACTTCGGGTCTCGTTCAAACATGGCCATGTCTTCCTCCTCAAGGTTTACCCAAATTTCAATTCCTTCACCATCTCTGCTTCTTATAATCACAATCACACCCTTATAGGGCCTGATCGGACAAGCCACCCAAGTCGGCTTCCCCCACCCAAAATCTATATCGTAGACCGGAAAGCTGCACCAACTAGTGAAGTTGCAGAATTCTGTCTCAGACTTGAACATCTCCCTCAGTTCCATTTTCGTGGTCTCCAAGAATGCATTTGCGTCTTGTAGATGCTTCACGTATTCTGCACTGACTCGGCTGAAAGAATTCCTGATCCGTCTCGTCAAAGAAGGATAATCTTTCTCAACATCCGTCGGCGGTACTGCTGCGATCGTAACAGTCCAAACATTCCCAAAGGAGTGCTCCGAAAGTCGTGGAACCATCCTTTGGCGCAAGTTCACGGCGTGACGTACTGCATATTGCTTTGATTCGCCTCCTGGTTTCGACCGAGCTATCGTCATCAAACGCCACCATATGAATGCTGAAACAGCCTCCACCCGTGACGGACCCCTTTCGTCTGCACCAAACGCAACGGAGGCTTCTTTTCTTAGAGCATCAATGCTGGATTTTTTGAATACAAATCTTTTGGACGACAACCTCTCTTGTTCCATCGGTGGCACCATACTGAACCACTCCGGCAAAAGTGTCGGAGGAAAATGGATGGTTGCATCAAAACTGGGATTTGTAACTTCATGACTAGCTCCTCGGGACGTGATGGCCCATGAATTAATCAGTGTAACAACTGATGTTCCGTCGGCGATCATGTGTGAATCGATCACGCCGATTGCAACTCCACCGCATTCAAAGATACTGTATTGGATTGCTAGGAGAACTGTCTCTCCGGGACCTGTGCAATCCTTGTAGGGATCAAATGGGAGCAATGGGAGCAATGCCTTCCCTTCAGCTTTATCTACCACTTGCGATAGCTTGCATGCGACTCGTGCTTGAATATAGTTGACGCCCTCATCGTTACAATCAACGGAGGCATCTTCAGAGTTAAGTTTTCCAGCCATGGGATAAAAGCGAGTTAAGGTTTCAGCTAGAGACTTTTTGAGCCAAGAAGATCTTTCTAACGGATTGAAGTACTTCTGGCCTGGATAATTAGAACGGTAGAAAAAAATAGTCGATGTATAAAAGGGCGGTGCAAATTGGTCTAAGAATGAGAGCTTGAAGTATCTTCGGTGATCTGGTGTTGGAGATGATGGCTTGACTTTCTCCTTGGAGATTATCTCAACTTCCATCGCCATCTAGCTAATTGTTTTCTGCAAAAGCATGTACGCAGTCTCTAGATATAGATCAGGATCAGGAATGTAACAGTACTCTTGGTAAAGATCAAAGGCTAGCTAGCTAGAAGATCAAACAAATAGATTAAGACATGATTTAATCATTGATAATTAACCACCGGTTTTTTTATTGTGATCTGGTGAGAAGGTACTGGCGATCGATGATGATCTGTGAGTGGGATTTCTGGTTAGCTAGCTAGCTAGCTG
Source organism: Juglans regia (assembly GCF_001411555.2). NCBI lineage: Eukaryota > Viridiplantae > Streptophyta > Magnoliopsida > Fagales > Juglandaceae > Juglans > Juglans regia. The sequence goes on along the minus strand of NC_049910.1, from coordinate 7,175,559 downwards.
CAGTACTTTGGTCGTGAGATCAGATCAAAAGAGGAAAAAAAAAATGAGGAAGAAGGCCGATAGGAAGCGATGGAAGAGATACTGATCATCAGAAAGAGATGGCATGGATGTTTTAACTAATATCAGAAACCCCTGATTAGTACGTACCCAACTGTTTGCAGGCACAACGTATGTTCGGTTGTGTCCAGCCGGGAAAGATAAAATTATCACGGAGATTGAGAGGGATTCTGCGAGAAAATCTACCTAACATAACATCAAAACCCAACTGAAAAAGACAAGCCTGCTGGCTTGTTCAGTATTGCTAACTATTCTGGGAGCTGGATGGATGGATGGATGCCTCTCATGTAAAGGGAATATATATATGGCCGTTTTATATATATTCCATTCCTCAAATTAATCGCTCATGACCAGACCGGCCCTAACCATGGCCGTTTTACAAATTTCGGGTGCATGGTTTCAGATTTTAATTTGAAAGAGGTTGCACTCTCCGGGTTTGCACAAACGATTTTCCTTCTAGAAAATCCCCTCTATCTTTATTTTTTTTATGTCATCTGGTTTGTTTACGTAGATGTAGATGAGATAAAAATTAAAAATTAAAAATTAAATAAAATATTATTAAAATATAATTTTTATTTTAATATTTTAAAAATTAAATTATTTATTATATTTTATATAAAAATTTAAAAATATTATAACGAAGAATGAGATAGAATAATTTGTAAAAGAAGGCACTAAATCGCGATTAGCGCCTTTCCATCCCAACTGAATGCAAAAAGGAAAATATCTGGGCCACATAAAAAGGTGTTTATTATTATTATTATTATTTTACTTATTTTTATTATTATTTTTATACTTAACGATTAGAAAAGTATTTTTTTAATAGAAATTACTTCTTTCACAAAAGGTCATGGTCACCGATGGTAGCAACCTAATTTTTTTTTATTTATTTAATGATTAAGTAAATATTTTTAAATAAAAATATAATTTTTTTATTTTTAAAAATATATAAATAGTGTTAAAAAATGCTGAAAGTAAAAGTCAAAAAAAAAATGATTTTAACTAATAAGTAGAGGATTTCTATGTGTGGACGTAACAACGTACTTTTTTAATAAGTTTGTGACTTTTTTTATTTTTTTTAAATTGAAGGTTATGTTTGATTATCAAATTCATCTCAATTTATTTTAATTTATTATTATATATTTTTTTAAAAATTTTAACACAAAATATAATAAAAATTTTAATTTTTTTAAATTATAAAATAATATTAATATTAAAAAATAATATTTTATCATCTCAACTCAACTCAATTCAATTTAATAATAATAATATTAAAAAAAAAAAAAAAACATTTTGTCCATACAAAAATATGCACGTTTACGACTAGCGACGTTCCATCTATTATGGAGATAAAAAATGATACACATACAGTTTTTTACGCAATTCTATTTTAAATAAAATATATTTTTGTAAAATTAAATAATATACAAAACTAACGTATGTAGTTTTATAAAAATATATTCAAATTTTAAAAAATTACTTAAATAAAAAAATTATAAAAAGAATTATACGTGTTTATAGATCTTATCAACAATCCGTCACGTAAAGTACAATATATGTACGCAAGTGTTATTTATAATCATAATGATATTCCAGTCCATCAATCAATTTATTATACAGGATTTTATGCAACTACCTGATCATACAATATTAAAGCTTTTAAAAAAATTTCCAACTGATTATTAACTTTTTTTCTCTAGAATTTGTGGGATGGCGTCTACATACGCTGTGTTTGGATATTGGATGATATCACTCTATTATATATACTATTCAATATTTTAATAATAGATCAGTGAATGTTCGTAAATCACGGCCCGTGCGGCTACAGTATTAATATGAATGTTTCAATATTCATTTGGAGACTTTTTACCTTTTAAAGCTGCCAAACTTGAATTGAGAGATAGAGATCTTCTTTGTGATATTTTTAAGTGTGTTATTTTTATAATCAATACTTTATACTTTATCTTTTGTTGATAGTGAAGTCATTTAAATCAATCTCGCTAGTGGACGTGGGTTCACGTTGAGCTAAATCACTTTAATCTTGATTTTTTTGTGTGATTGTTGTTTATTTTGTTTTCTTCCGCTATTATTTACTTCAACTTAATCTTTTGATAGACAGTTTATTTCCAACAAATTGGTATCGAAGTGCCAGGATTTGTGCAAAGTGTTGAGGAATGGCTATAGTAAAGTTTGAAGTGGAAAAATTCGACGGTCAAAACAGCTTTAGCTTATGGCGCATCAAGATAAATGCTTTGTTGTGACAACAAGGCTTGCTGAAAGTATTGGAAGGGAAGGTATCCGATGATTCTCCTGTACCGGCAAGAGAAGATGAAGAGAAGGCAAGTAATGTCATCTTGTTGTCATTATCAGATAGAGTTTTGAAGGAGGTTGCCGATGAGGAAACCGCTGCTGGTCTTTGGGCTAAACTTGAGAGTTTGTATATGAATAAGTCTCTCACCAACCGTTTGTATATGAAGCAACGGTTATACACACTCAAAATGAAGGAATGTACTCTAATCTCTAAATACTTAGATGAATTTAATAAGATTATTATAGATTTGAGGAATATTGACATTAAACTTGAAGAAGAAGATCAAGCCTTAATTGTTTTGCGTTCTTTGCCTATGTCATTTGATAATTTCGTGAATTCAATGTTGTATGGTAGAGATACTATTTCCTTAGCGGATGTTAAATCTGCTTTGAACTCTAACGAATTGATAACTAAATTGAATTTGAAGGGGACAAATAATCAAGCCAGTGGTTTGTTTATTAAGGATTCCTCTAGCAAGGGTAGATCAAATGAGAGAAGTTCATAGAAGAACAAGGGTAAATCCAGAGGCAGTTCACAGTCAAAATTTAATAAAAAAAATGTTAAATGTCATTACTTTCATAAATTTGGTCATTACAAAAATGAGTGTCCTAAACTGAAAAACAAATAGGAGTGCACTAATTCCTCTAATGTTGTTAGCGTTGCTGATGAAAAGTCTAACGACGTAGATATTGTCCTAGCAATTGGCGGCTCAAATAGTCGCTATGGTGACAAGTGGGTTATGGACTTAGCTTGTACCTTTCACATGTGTCCCAAGAGGGACTAGTTCACTACCTATGAGTCAGTCAATAGTGGCTTCGTTTTGATGGAAAATGATATGGCTTGTAAAATTGTTGGGATTTGTTCAATTAGGATTAAGATGTTTGATGAGATTGTCAATGCATTGTTTAACATCCGACACATTCCAGATTTGAAGAAAAATCTTATTTCATTGGACATTCTTGATTCTTTGAGTTTTCAGTACACCGGTGAAGGTGGAACTATTAGAGTCAATAAGGGCTACATGCTTGTAATGAGAGGAGATACGGCAGATGATCTTTATTTCCTTCACGGCAGTACAGTGACAGGTGCAGTTGCAATGTCTATTTCAGATAATCCATACTCAGATATTACCCGTTTATAGCACATGCGTTTGAGTCATATGAGTGAAAAGATTATATCTATTCTGAGTAAGCAGGGTTTGTTGTGTGGTCAAAAAATAAGCAAACTTGAATTTTGTGAACATTATGTGTTTAGAAAATAGTGAAGGGTTCAGCTTACTATAGGGGTTCACAGAACTAAATGTACTATGGACTATATTCATTCTGACCTTTGGAGTTCATCTTCAATTCCACTAAAAGATGGAGCCCAGTATTTGTTTATTTTTATTGATGATTACTCACAGAAGGTTTTGGTTTATTTTCTAAAAACAGAAGAGCGATGTATTTGTTAACTTTATACAGTGGAAGGTTTTGATTAAAAATCAGACAGACAAAAAGGTTAAGCAACCCCCAACCAACAACGGTATGAAATTTTGTAGAGGTGATTTTGATGAATTCTACAAAGATGAGGGCATAGTGAAACACCGCACAGTGAGCACATCAAAATGTAATACCTGAACGGATGAGTAAGACTCTCTTGAAAAGAGACAGTCCAAAGATTTCTGGGCTGAAATAGTCAACATAGCTTACTATTTGGTTAACCGTTCTCCAGCCACAGATATTGGTTTAAAAACTCCAAATGAGGTATGGTCTGGTACTCCCTCTAATTATTCAAATTTGAAAATTTTTTGTTGTCCTGCATATTCTATGTTAATGATGGAAAACTTGAGCCAAGAGCAAAGAATGGCATATTCATTGGATATATCAGTGTGGTGAAGGGATTCAGGTTATGGTGTACTGATCCCAAACCACCTAACTTTGTAATTAGCAAGATGTAGTATTTGATGAACAATCCAAGCTTTATTCGAGAAATGAGTTGATTGTGTCTACAGGTGAAGAGCACAGTAATAGCAAGAAGGTGGAATTACAGGTTGAGGTTTCAGAAGGGGTGCCAGGCGACACCCAAGATCATGTTATTACTTATGAGCATGATCTTGACTTTGATGATGGCGTACAAGGTGAGCAAGACTACAGTATTGCTACTGGTAGACAGAAGATACAGATTATGCCACTTCAAAGATATGCTTATGCAGACATGGTGATGTATGCACTTGCTACAGCAGAGGACATAGATGGTTAGGAGCCTTCCAGTTATTCAGAAACTATCAAAAGTAAGGAGTGTGGTGCGCAATAATGACTGGGGAGATTAAGTCTCTTCACAAGAACCAAACTTTGGATTTGGTTAAGTTGTTCAAGAAGACGAAGACTGTTGGTTATAAATGGGCCTTCAAAAGAAAAGAGAGAATCCAAGGTGTTGGATATGCAAGGTACAAGGCACGCTTAGTTGCAAAAAGTTACAGTCAGATAGAAGGCCTCGACTTCAATGAAGTTTTCTCTCCAGCTGTGAAATACAGTTCAATCAGGGTGTTGCTTGCTATGGCGGCAACGCATGACCTAGAGTTTCAGCAACTTGACGTTAAAACAACGTTCTTGTATGGTGAGCTTGAGAAGACCATTTACATGCATCAGCCGGATGGGTTCATTGTTCAAGGAAAAGAAGATCATGTGTACAGATTGAATAAATTATTGTATGGTTTGAAGCAGTCTCCGAGGCAATGGTATAAATGCTTTGATTCCCTTATGATAGATCATAGTTATGTGAGGAGCAACTATGATAGTTGAGTTTATTGTATGCAATTATCTTATGAGTTTTTCATTTATTTGCTATTTTATGTTTATTGCTGCTAAAAGCATATCTGACACTAGTTTGTTGAAAACCCAACTCAGAAATGAGTTTGAAATGAAAGATTTAGGTTCTGCAAAGAAGATTTTAGGGATGGAGATCCACAGAGATAAGAAAGCTAGAAAGTTGTACTTATCCAAGGGAAAGTATATTGAGAAAGTTCTTCAAAGATTTTGAATGTCTAATTCTAAACTAATAAGTACACCACTTGTTACATATTTTAAACTTTCAGCATCTCTATCTTCTCAGACAAACAGGAGGAACTGTTCATGGCTAGTGTTCCTTATTCTAGTGCAGTTGGCAGTATTATGTACGCAATGGTTTGTACTCGTCCAGATATTTCACAGGCAGTGAGTATTGTTAGCAGGTACATGGCTAACCCGAGTAAAGCTCATTGGCAGGCTGTGAAATGGATACTCAGGTATTTGAGAGGTACTTCGAACCTTGGTTTACTCTTTGATAGAGAAACTAACTACAATTCAAGGGTGGTTGGTTATGTTGATTTTGATTATGCTGGGAACTTGGATAAGAGAAGATCATTGACAATGTATGTTTTTACTTTGTGTGGTTCTGCTATTAGTTGGAAAGCAACACTATAATATAATGTTGTTTTATCAACTACAGAAGTAGAGTATATGGCAGCAGTCGAGGCTGTTAAGGAGGTCATTTGGTTGAAAGGTTTGATCAGTGATTTGTGATTATAGCATGATGCAATTTCAGTGTTTTGTGACAATCAAAGTGTAATACATTTGACCAAAAATCAAATATATCATGAGAGGACAAAGCATATTGATGTCAAGTATCATTTTCTTCAGAAAATTGTTATAGAGGGTGTGTTAAAAATTTAGAAGATTGCTACTACTAAAAATCCAGCAGATATGATGACAAAGCTAGTTCCAATATACAAGTTCAAATTTTGTTTGGACTTGATTGGTGTTCGTGGTATGTGATTCCCTTAGGGGATTTGGTAGAGGGGATCGGTTCTTTGGTTAATAATTTCTTGTTAGGCTTGGTAGAATTTAAGTCAAAGTGGAGATTTGTTGAGAGGTGGCTTGAATCCTATTGAAAAAGCACTTCTAAGGATTGTTCGCTTGAGCGGTGTCTCTGCTGCTTGAGCAAAGACTCACCCAGTGAGTTCGCTCAATAGTTACTTGACAATGAGCTCGAGCTGGATGCAAACAGAGAGTTCACTCGACACTGCTAGACACTCAGCTTGAGCAGGATAGCAACCCTAACATTCGCTTGAGCAAACGTTTGTAAATCAGGGCCCACGCCACTACAGTCTAAATATGAATGTTTCAACATTCATTTTGAGATTTTTTATCTTTTAAGGCAGCCGAAACTTGTATTGAGAGAGAGAGGTCCTCTTTGTGATATTTCCAAGTGTGTGTTTGACACTTTGGAAAAGGATTTTTGTAATCAATACTTGTACTCCATCTTTTGTTGTAGTGAAATATTGAAACCGATCTCGTCAGTGGACATAGACTCACATTGTTGAACCACTTAGATCTTAATGTTCTTTGTGTGCTTGTTTATTTTGTTTGCTTCTGCTATTATTTACTTCAACTTAAGGAGACGTTTGAATTCGCAGGACATCTCAGCTCATCTCAGCTCATCTCAACTCATCTCACTACTATTCATTACTATTCAACAACTTTAACTCACAAATCTCACTACTATTCACAACTCATCTCATTACTATTCACAATCCATCTCAACTCATTTCAACTCATCTTCGAATCCAAACGTCTCCGCCTTTTGTTAGACGGTTTATTCCCAACAATTTTGGTGTTGGATTCATGTTGGGTATGCAAGTTAAAGATAAAGAATAACGCTACCATGCTGCCCCATTTTGTCTCCTCATTTTGACCACGCATGTATTTAATTTTTTTTATATTTTTTTTTACTTATTGATTAAGTGACTATTAGTGTATTAATATTTTTTTTATATTATCAACTGGGTGGCACTCTAGCAACACTCAAAGATAAAAATTATCAGTCTTGAATGTCATGTGTTGGGATTCATGAGTAGTATTAAATCAGGTTCGAACTATATACAAGTCAATTTTAATTTGATCCATTTAATTAAATTGATGAACCCTTTTAACTTTAATCAACTACTTTATTATTAAATTCATATCGATTTTTTTTTTTTTTTGAGATCATTCATGTCGAATTCTTGAATCATGTCAAAAGTTGATTGTAAAAATCAGGGATTAGAAAACAATATAATAAAATATGTACTTTGAGCCTTGAGGACAATCCTGGCACACATTTTTTGTGTATACCGGAAGGCTAATAAAATTTAGTACTCATTTGAACAGTAAAATGAGATAAAATAAGTTAAATAAAATATTATTTTTTAATATTATTATTATTTTAAGATTTAAAATATTGATTTATTTATCTTATTTTATATAAAAAATTAAAAAAATTATAATGATGAGATGGCTTAGAATTTAACATAATTTATAAGAAAAATGTTTGATTCAAGTAAAAATATTTGGTTTACGTTAGCTCAACAAAATAGAATTAGATATTAATGATTATTTATAATAAATTAATTTGACCGTGTATGTGCATCTGATAATTATTTGGAGATAAGCTGACACGGACGCGGCTTCATGGAGTCCCTTGCGCTAGTGCGTGTGTGGAAGTTTCTTGTCTGTCTGAGGGAAGAGAGAGAATGACGTCCACTACAAGACTCCAAGGCTTAGAGCGTTGGCCATAACTATCATCTTTCAAGGTTAGAAAAACTTCAACGCCTGCCCGCCCATAGAAAAAAGGGACAAAAGAACAGAAAAAAGCCAACTTTGACGCCTTATTTGTTTGGGTTCTTACTCTCTATTTCACATCCGGGTAACTAACAATTTCTGTTCATCTGTTATGGGATATTATGCGATTTTTTTATACAATTTTAGCATATTGTTCCGTGCATTGTTTCTGATTCCATTTCTTGGAAGTTTGTTATACCCGTGCTTGCTAGCTCACGAAACCAAAGAAAAGATGAAAGAACGGAATCTTGGGTGATTGGCGGTAATATTTTTGTGATGGATGCTAAACTGAGATAAATGATACTATAAGGCATAGCTTACAGCACAAGGTTTAAAGAATATGTTGTTCTTGCTATTCGTTGATTGTCTCCCTACTAATTTAAATTCTGGGTATTCTTTAATTCTTTATTTGAGTTCGTATTTTTACTTTTGTTTTGGTTTCTTGATTAATTCCCAGTCTCTTCTTCTCTGCCAAATTGCTTTCAATCGTGGTTATATTCTGTTTGGTCGCTGAGAATTGAGAGGGAAAAAAATATAAGATTCAAGTTTGAGCCTAAGTTGAAAAATTCATAACGATCTATAGAAATTTAAGTTATTGTACTGAATGTATCTGTTAAGTTTTATTTTCTCTCGCATGAACTATCAGCAACCAGAATAGAGAATTCCGGACGAAGAAACAGTGATTGATTTTGGGTTCCTTGTCCTGTAACTCTCTTTGGTTTTAGCGGATGGGTATTTCTTATTCGTTTAGATGAAGGATCTGGGATTCTGGGTTGAGGGTTGATGTCTGTGCGTATAGCGCATACTTGTTTGTTAAAGTTCCTATGGTTATTTGTGTATATGTATATATGGATTAATAATAAGCTTTTGTTAATATGCATGTAAATATGTTTTTTTTTTATAAGTAATAATCTTTATTGATGTGAATGAAACTAGACGATGCCCAAGTACACAGGAAGTATACAAAGTGAGACACCTAATTACATTCTAGTAGGCTAAAAAGAAGATAAAAACTCATGAACATTCCCTCCCTTCAATACAATAGCAGAAAACCAAAAGAGAGAATACAAAAAAGTTCCAGATTTTCCCCGCTGCGCGCTCCTTGTTAAAAGAGAGAATACACTATGGGATCTATTCCAGCATGCTAATAGATCCACCATACTCTTGGGCATAGCCCAACTCAGCCCAGCTCTACTAAGGTTGCGTTTGGATGTTGAAGTGAGTTGAGTTGAGTTGAGTTGAGATAATAAAATATTGTTAGAATATTATTTTTTATTATTATTATTATTTTGGGATTTGAAAAAGTTGAATTGTTTATTATATTTTGTGTTGGGATTTGAAAAAGTTGTAATGATGAGTTGAGATGAGTTGAGAGAAGTTGTGATTCCAAACGAAGCCTAAGAATACCAGCCCATAGCTCTCCAGCCACCTCACAATATAAGAGCAAGTGATCTACCGATTCCCCACTCTTTTTACACATGTAGCACCACTCCGTGACCATCATGGATGTAAATATGTACATGTGGGGTACTCCCATACATCAAGTTAATTCATCAAATTATTTTATCTTGGCATTTTTTGTAGGCTGGTGTTAGCTATCGGTTTCAGTTGAGGTAGTATGTATGGAAGCAACAACATTGCAAGTGCAAGCTCTAGCTCCAGTTTGAACAGCAGCTTCCAGGATACAGAGGATGACCAAACCATTGCAAGCATCTTAGCAGAGGAAGAACAATCAAAACTGGATGGCAGGCTTGGGAAGAGGCTCTCCCATTTGGATTCCATCCCTGTATGCTCCTCACTAAATTGATTTGTTGTTTTGTTTCTCATATAATTCCTTCAAGTATTAAGGAATTTGGGGGTTTTGTTGTTATTATCGAATCGAAGTTGCTTGCTTTATTCAATCTAAATGCTTAATGAGAAGACTATGCAAATGCCTTCTTGATTTAACACTGTTTGGAACCACGTATTCGATTTAAATTGGCCTTCTATAGGTAAATTTGCAGCAATTTTTGAAGTATATATGGTACTCTGTAATCACTGTTTGCTGTCTATGAAAATATTTAAGTGTGGGTGATATATTCTTTCACAAAGCACATTGTCAGAAGGTCAACTGTCTAAGCTACTGCTGAATTTGTTTGGTTTTAATGTGGATCAAAACTTGGAGTTTTATTGAGGACAGAGAAGAAGGTTTTATGCATATTGGCACACAAAATAGCTACATCTACTCGTGTACACCCATACAGCACACACATGTATGGATGTGCATGTGCTTTTATGTTTGTAGTTTTTAGTTATATGTTCTGGCATAATTACAAATTGTTAAGAGACTATGTCATACAGTTTTGTGTGGCTGCTTATTGACTATAGACCAGGGGTTAAGTTAGTTGGGGAGGTTTTGATGGTGGGATTGGCTGGTACTATTTAAAACCGCATACAAAAGAGAGACTGCAGAAAAATTAAAGACGGAAAAAGAATAAGCCGATGAAAGAGAGGAGGGAGGAACTAGGAAAACATGCTTCATAAAAGAAACCAAAGCTTCGTATACTAGGTATTTGGGTGGTAGTTTGCTGTAGAGTTCTTATGACTTATTCTCTATTGTAGTACCTTCCTTTTTGTGTTACTCGTTTCCTCACAGTTGTTTACAATAAAGAATAGGACAAAGACCTATCCTCAGGTTTAAAATATCAGGCCAATGGTCTATACACAAGTCTAAAATCCTTCGGCTTCTGAGCTCCTATTCTTATGTGAGACTTAAGTGACTTCGACTGGTAAACCTAACTTTGTATGTTCATCTCATGTGGTGCTGCTGTCATGCATTTCATTCTGTCTAACCTTAGTTATATACCATTTGGGACCTATGGTTGTAACTTAGTTTAGATCTTCATGATGAAAAACTAATAAATTTTTCCTTGGCCAACTAGAGTGTTTCCCTTCAATGCAGAAGCACAATAATGTGCTGATTGAGATTCTTTTACTCAGAAATTATCTTGCTGACTTTGGGGTAACTTTATATCATCTGTTTTTGATGACGTGAGATTTCAAGGCAGGGCTCTTCGAACCTGCCCTTGGGGTGTGACCTTGGATACATGCTCCCACCTGCCAGAACCGTGTATCAAGAGTAATCCAGGGGAACTCTCAGGGCATATTCAAGTCTATCAAACTTCCTCAAAAGTCATAACGAACATTTTCCGGAATTTTTGCGATGTCCTTGAAAGTTTTGGATTTGGTGAAGCATTCATAAGTCATAACTGTGTGTATATATATATATATATTCATATGTATATATGTATGTATGCCTTCTTTATTAACTTGACAAGTACCTGGCTATCTTAGCACTTATTGATGAGTTCTGTGTTGGCAGCATACCCCCCGGGTTAATGGGGAGATTCCTGATGTAAATGATGCAACCTTCGACCATGAGCGGCTGTCTGAAAGGTTTTAACTCTATTATGAACTTGATGCATTTTTTTCTATAGCTTAGTGAAAAGAAAAGTTCATTACTTGCCATAGCTTGGCATGTGAGATTATTATTATTATTTTTAATTCCAGTGCTTAGTGTGTATTGTGAGCTTAACTTATTTAATTTTTTAAGTCGGAAACTTATTATAAGTACCATTGTGTCAAAGGTGAGCTCAGTGCTCGCTAAGGTTGTTTCTGAGTTTGCTCCTTCATTTTATGTAAGAAGGAGGCCTTCCATCTTCTTTTTTGGATTTTCTTATCTTTTTAGTCTCCAATTCTACCTTCTACTAAACCTGAACATGTTAAGTTGTTTCTTTCTTTGCAATAAACATGTGACAGGGTGAAGTCCTTGTACTGTAAATTGATGATGATGCTGATGAGTACAGTTATATTCTTAAGAAAAAGGCACTATCAACTGCTACTGCATCTTGGCATCATGCTCCACTTGGGCTGGTACCTTTGTGGTGCCTAGTGCCTTGGGCAACTTGGGGATCTAGGACCTTGAGTGTGCATCTTTGTTTTGGTTACCTTTTCATTAGCTTTCTCTTGATTGTCACTTTTGTGCAAGTTTCTAGTTTCTTATGCATTTTCAGTGGTGTTTCATGAATTTTGTTTTCCTTTATCACACTTCTTGGTTGGCTTCTTATTAGGATATCATCAAAGCAAATAATAAAAAATGTAGCTCATAGAGCACCTTAGCAATGTTTATACTCGGGGACATTTGTAATTGAGTTTCTGGACCAACTTACATGTGCATGTGATGTGGTTTAATAAAATTATTATTTACTGATAAAAAAATGAATTGGTTTTCATAGGTTGGTCACATATGGGTTAGCTGAGCTGCAGATGGAGGGTGACGGGAATTGCCAGGTTCAAATAAGTGTTGTTGATTTCTTTTGTATCAACTCATGATTTCCCCTTTCTTTGGGTGTTAGTTTCAACTTGTAATATTCAGTAAAATATTTGTTCAAAAATACTGGACAGTTTCGAGCTTTAGCAGACCAGTTGTTTCGCAATCCTGACTATCACAAGCATGTAAGAAAGCACATCATCAAGCAGGTATGGAACACAAAACTTCACTGGTGCATTCACTTCTCTACTTCTCTAGCTAATAAAATATATGAATATTGTAAACATCATAGATAGATTTCTTGGATGGTCAGAATTCCATGGGGAAATATTCTATCCATTAATGGTTCCTATGCTTATTTTTGAGATGGTTGGCAATCATTGACATTTGGGGCTTCATGTTCTTTGGAATATATGGTGGAGACTATCAATTTGTAATGTTGTCCTGGGATTCTTTTGGTTTTTGGATATGATACAATCAGCATGAGTTTTGCAATTGTGAAAGTTAGGGAGATTGATGCCGGAGCATCCAAACAGCCTGCAAGGCTAGTCTAATGAAGTGGGGATATTTTACCCGAGCTTCAGACCTTGCTGATAGACTTGAACCAAACCTGACCAAAATCGGTTGGGTTCTACTGGAGGGTCAAGGTCTGGTGTTGGGTAGGATATATAACTTCCAAGAGGTGGTTGTGTTGGGGGTTGATTTTATAGGCTCTGAAAACTGATTCATACGAACCCCACAAATCCCCTTTCATGTACTGAATGTTTAATATGTGATATGAATGTTCAGAATACTAAATGTTGAATGTTATGAGATGGGAGTAAATTCTGATGGAACTTCTCTCCCCATTTTCTTCCCAGCTAAAGCATCACAGAAAATTATATGAAGGTTATGTCCCAATGGAGTACAAAAGCTACCTAAAGAAGATGAAAAAGTAAGCTGTGATTCCTGTTGATTTTCTTGCAAAATCAGAGATAATGTTCTCATCACTTGAAGTAAACGCTAATTCAATGTCTATATCTTTGTATTCTACCAGATCAGGTGAATGGGGAGATCACGTAACTCTACAAGCAGCTGCAGATCGAGTAAGTTTAATATTTATCTATCTGTTTTCCCACTCATCTCTTGAGACCTCAGGAAAAAATGTTTTGCACTACTTTTTTCATGTCACAAATTTCTTGTTCAGTTATTCTTGTACCATGCTAAAGATGAAACAAGTGGGAGTTGTTTTACTTATAGGGAAAAATAGTATGTATGCTCTCTTGTCTTGCTCAAAGAGCAGAAAAAAGAGAAAACTTATATTAAATATGATACTGAAGGTAGCTTTCTCTTGCAAAAATTGTGTTACCATGAAGCTGACAAGGAGGGTTAGTTGGAAAACCCATCAGCTTATTTCCCCCTGAGATGATGTTTGCAAAATGAAACTAGGGACTATAGTGTCTTTGTTCTCCTTAGGTGTGTCGTGACTTCACCAAAGATGCATTGTGTTCTCAATAATGACAACCTAACTTGTAGGAGTTTTTCGATCTGCATGTCTATAGCCTACTGTGTGCATCGAGAACCACAAGAACTCAAATTATTGATGAATATTCAGATGTCCTGAAGAGAATTGATGTCTGTAGAATTATGGAGGAGTTTCCATTTGTGTCCCACTTTTTCATGTAAGGAGTCATCCTTGTGAAACAACTGCAGGATTGACATATTAGGATTCGAGTTTTTGTTTCCTTGTAGTGGAAGGACTGACAGGTCCATTACCTGAAAAACCAGAATCATTCCAAACCTGCATGTCAACTAGTTTTTTTTTTTATAAGTAAAATAAGACTTTATTGAATTACCAAAGTAACATGATACAAAGAAAATGCCCTGTTTATGAAGGCATGTTGGAAACTAGGAATTCATGAAGGTCTATGCCATTTAAGTCTATAGCAATGGCCCAAGTACAAAGAGTTTTAAAAAATAACAATTTTAGCTCCTCCACAGATCTCTCTTTGTCTTCAAAAGTCCTCTCATTTCGTTCCTGCCATAGACACCACATAATACAGGTAGGGATCATCTTCCATACTGCTTTAATCTGTCTCATCCCCCGGATAGAATTCCAGCAAGCCAATACATCCAAAACTGTTTTCGGCATCACCCACGCCATATCCATCCTTTTAAACACCTCATCCCAAATAGTCTTAGCTATCTCACAGTGTAGAAGTAAGTGATTTACCGTCTCACCCCCTCTTTTACACATACAGCACCAATCTGCAATAATTATCCTTCTCTTTCTTAGATTATCCGTAGTGAGTATCTTACCCAAAGACGCTGTCCACACAAAGAAAGAGGCTTTGGGAGGAGCCTTATGGCGCCAAAGCTTTCTCCAAGGAAACTGTATCTCTGGTTCTTGTGTGAGAACCTTATAGAGAAAGCGAGTTGAGAATACCCCTTTCTCTGCAGGATGCCAACACATCTCATCTTCCTGCTGAATGTTCGGTCGAACAGAATATAAGAGGCTATAAAATTCTACAAAACTTCCCATCTCCCAATCCTGTGCCGCCCGGTTGAAGTTGATGTTCCAATGAATGTTTCTACCTGTGACTGAGACTTCCATAACTTCCGCCACTGTGGCATCTTTGTTACTTGCAATCAAAAAAAGAGACGGAAACAGATCTAAAAGTACACTGGTACTACACCATGCATCCTTCCAAAATCTGATCTTGACACCTGTCCCCAAGTGCAATCTAGTGTATCGCTGGAAAACCTCTCATCCTCTTCTAATGTATTTCCATAACCCCTTGCCCGCTGTTCCTCTCACTTCTCTGGTACACCACCCCTCCCCTAGATCACCATATTTGCTTTTAATCACCGACTTCCATAAGGCCTCTGGTTCCTTGGTATATCTCCACAACCATTTGCCTAGTAAAGCCCGATTAAAAACTCTCAAATTTCTGACACCCAAACCGCCATTGGAGATAGGCCGACATACCATCTCCCACTTAACTAAGTGGAATTTAAACTCCTCTCCCAAGCCCCCCCACAGAAAGCCTCTCTGTAACTTCTCAAGTCTACCCGCCACACTTGCCGGTATAGGAAATAAAGATAAAAAGTAGGTGGGAAGATTGGAAAGTGTACTTTTGATTAAAGTAGTCCGACCCCCTTTCGACAAATACATTCTCTTCCACCCTGCTAATCTCCTTTCTACTTTTTCAATTACTGTATCCCAAATCATACGAGACTTCGGTGCTATACCCAACGGCAATCCCAAGTAAGACATAGGTAAAGACGCAATTTTACACCCCAGAATGCCCGTCAAATCCCTTATGTCTTGAACTTCTCCAATCGGTACCAACTCAGATTTATCATAATTCACTTTCAAGCCAGAAACTGCTTCAAAACACAGCAGCAATGCCTTCACCGCCCTCAACTGAGCATGATCAGCCTCACACATGATAAGCGTGTCATCTGCAAACAACAGGTGAGAAACAGTTGTGATACCCCTACTCGGTGATCCAATCTGGAAACCACTGATGGAACCATTAGACACTAAGGCTGAGATCATCCTACTCAATGCCTCCATCACAATGACAAAAAGTAGAGGAGATAACGGATCCCCTTGTCTCAAACCACGAGAGCTAGGGAAAAAATCCTCTGGGCTACCATTAATCAACACCGAGAACCGTACCGTAGAAATACACCATCTGATCCATGACTTCCACCTCTCACCAAACCCACACCTACCCAGTAAATAAAGAAGGAAATCCCAATTAACATGATCGTACGCCTTTTCCATATCTAATTTACACATAATCCCTGCTTTGCCCATCTTCAGTCTACTGTCGAAGCATTCATTAGCAATAAGAGCCGCATCAAGAATCTGTCTACCCTTAACAAAAGCATTCTGTGGTTTGGAAACAATTTTTCCCAATATCCCACTTAATCGATTTGCCAGCACTTTTGCAATGATCTTATAAGCACCATTCACTAAGCTTATAGGCCGAAAATCTGTGATCTCAATGGCTCCTACCTTTTTAGGGATTAGTGCAAGAAAAGTCGTGTTAAGACTTTTCTCAAACTTTCCTAACAAGAAAAACTCTTGAAATACCTTCAAAAGATCTGCTTTAATCACCTCCCAACACTCTTGGAAAAAACCCATAGAGAAGCCATCCGGTCCGGGAGCCTTATCTTTTGCCATCTTTCTAACCACTTCAAATACCTCTTCCTCTTCAAAAGCCCTCTCCAATCTGGTAACATCCCCTGGTTCAATAGTGTCAAAAGCTAGACCATCTAACGTAGGCCTCCAACCCACCTCTTCCGTGAGAAGCTTTTTGAAGAAAACAACCACATGGTCTTGGATAACCTCTTCTTCTCTATTCTCAACCCCTTCAATTCTCAGGACTTCAATGTTATTATTTCTTCTATGTGAGTTCGCAATTCTATGGAAAAATTTCGTACTCCGATCCCCTTCTTTCAACTAAAGAGCTCTTGATTTTTGGCGCCATGAGATTTCTTCCTGTAAGATTATCCTTTCAAGATCAGCAACCAACAAAACTTTTTGTGCTTGTTCCTCTTCATTTAGTAGCCTCCCTTCTTGTAGTCTTTCAAAATACTGAATTTCCATCAACTTGGAATTTTTGTTCTCCTCCACATTTCCAAAAGCTTGTTTATTCCACTCCTTTAGATCATTTTTTAATGCTTTCAGTTTGTTTGCAAAAATGAAACTGGGTGTACCTTCAAATTGATACGACGTCCACCATCTTTTAACCCTTTCCACAAAACCTTCTGACTTCAACCACATATTTTCAAACTTAAAACACCTTCTGCTGTTACGTACACCTCCACAATCCAGAAGAATAGGCCAATGATCCGAAGTTATACGACTCAAACGCTTTTGCCATACATCCGAAAAATGGCTATCGAACTCAGAAGAAATCAGAAAACGATCCAAACGGGACCATGTCTGATTATTTGACCAAGTAGCTGGACCCCCTGCTAATGGAAGATCTACCAAGTTTAAATCAAAAATAAACTCAGAGAACTCCAGACTTGCTGGTCTCAATCTTCTATTTTCCAAACTTTCACTCTGGAAGCGCACCACATTGAAATCCCCCCCAATACACCATGGGAGGTCCCACCAACTTTGTACCCCTGCAAGTTCATCCCATAAAATACTTCTATTGACATCTAAGTTAGGTCCATACACTCCAGCAAATGCCCACAAGAAATCATCTGATACACTTTTAAAAGAACACGCTACCATATATCTCCCTATATACTCCTCCACTTTCTCTACTACCCGTCTATCCCACATTATCACAACTCCTCCCGAAGCCCCTGAAGAGGCCAAATATACCCAATCCACATAAAAATTACTCCACAAACTCCGGATAATCCTCCTACTAATCATCTTCAACTTTGTCTCTTGTAAACAAACTATGTCCGCTTTCCCTTCCCGAAGTAGACGACGAATCCGAAGACGCTTCTCTACCTCGTTTAGGCCCCGGACATTCCATGATAAAATCTTAGGCTTCATTGGAGAACATTCAGCCCCTTCCCATTTGCCTTCTTCCTACTAGAACTTGCTTCCGAGTTCATCGACCACATTAATCTTTTTAATTCCCTACTCTTCTTTGTGCTCCCCCTCTTTTCTTGATGATGGCCAGCTTCCATAGCAGTTAACAAGGCTATAAACTGCTCCTCATACCCAACACATTCAATTCCCACAACATGTTGAATTTCTTTAGCTTTATGAATAACCCAATCTGATGCTTGATCTGGAAAATAATAATTTAGTGGGGTAGGGTTTCCCATTTTATTATTCTGATTCTGAAATTCACTTCCCATAGAAAAATCCTCCAAACCACATGGGATGAAAAGTTCATCTTCCACAGAATGCATGAAGTCATCAGAATCTTCTTCTACCTCAGCCAACTCTAGGTCTGCTACTGGTCTCCCCGACCCTTCCACTGGAAAGAGAGACATCCCAGCCTCCCCCAAACGCAAGCTCTGGTTCTCCTCTGCCGAAGGAACCCTAGGTTGTACGCCTAACAGAGGATTTCGGGCACAAGCCTCCGGCGAGACCACACCGGCGACTTCCACTACCTCCGTCGGCGCCGTCTGTTGCTCCTCGAACTCTGTCGGCGTCGTCTGTACCCTGTCCGGCGCGAACCCGAGCCCGTGACGCTCGATGGAGTGTATCGGGCTAGAACTCGGTTTCGCGAGTTCTGAAGACCCGGATCCAGACCCGTTTACTTGGGTCCTGGATAACGACCCGCATGAATGGGCCTTAGGCTGTGGTCCGTAGCTTTGGGCCTTCACTTGAGACGGCCCAGCCCCAGCTTGATCTTCTGCTTTCGACCGGCGCCAAACATTCCATCCTTTGCTGAATTTTCCTTTCTGTTGAGCCTTTTTGCGAGTGAATCTCAGCCCATCCACCTCCTTCAGCTTATCTGCTCCCTCACAATCCTTTAATGAACCGACAAAGGCTACGATAGTAGCCATATCCTTCTGCAATGCACGTAACTGCCCCTGCATTTCCAACAACTTCCTTTGCATTTCCCATGTCTGACAGTCGACAGAGGCCCTGCCATGGGCATGGTTCACCCTACCTTGCCAACGTCCCTTACCTTTGTCCAATCCCTTCGCACCAGCCACAGCAGCCACCTTCTCCTTCGCAGCTCTCGGTGTCGACGTCGCAAGAACCTCTTTATACGATCTCTCTAAGTGTTTCAGTTTCCCTCTTCCTTCATTCGGATTGGCTCCTCCATGCAGACCACCTTCCCTTGTTCTTTCTTTCCTTTGTTCTAACAAAGCCTCCCTCATCTTCCTCCATCCCCAACCATTCTCACCTTCTGGGATACAAAGCATATTTCTTCTTCCCCCCTGAGCATACTCTGATATTTCTACATATCTTCCTTTCCTATTTTCACAACGTTGGGCAATAAAACTACAATAACCCTCGCGTGTTGCCGAGTATACCTCCTTTTTTCTGCTCAAGCTCTCCTCTAACACCTTTCCAAGCCAATGTATAGAGGATAAACCCATCAGCATCGAGTTTTCTGTCTTCCAGCTTCTCTCAGTAACCCTCAGTCCACCACCTCCACATAGTGCTATAATAAAGCATTTGGACTCAATAACTAGTTCTATAACACGAGCCATCTAACTAAAACCAATCATCCCACGTTGGTAAAGCTAGATTAATCAAGAACCAGACCCAATATCAAGAAACAGACCAAGGAAAAATGCATGTGTACGGAGAGAAAATTTTCTAGGAGAGAGAGAGAGAGGAGAAAACTCGATGTTGGGAATATGTCAACTAGTTGAAGGTGATGTTCGGAAAGATTCTCCTTCAAATCCTCCTGAATTTGTTAGGCAATATCAATTGGAAACCATGGTATCTGGTTGACAAGTAGCCAATCCAAAGGCTATCTGCAACCTGGTCAAGTTACCAAATTATAGAACTTTTCAGTGCATTCCTCGACACACATTCTATTGTGTTAGACAAACAACCTTAAGATGCCAGGAGGAACAACTTTTCGGCTTATAGATTGCTTCATCTCTTCCCATGTTCCAATTAATCTGAATTGTATGTTTAAAGTTCTCGTTTCTTATTCTCCCAAACCCTGGATGTCTGTTTAAAGTTTGCCTTTGCAAAGTATATGCTTTGAACTTCACACCAATGGAAATGACTTTCTCAAATGTGGACCCAATCTTGAAAAATCTCAGGATTGCATTGACCACGAAAAATGGGGCACATCTAGCTAGCATGAGTCCTTGCTGAATAACTTTTGCCTAATTTCTCCACAAGCTTTATTGCTAGTGATTTAGAGATGATGGCTGATACTGTTTGAGGTGGTTAGATCTGTTCACATTATGCTTCCTCGTTCTTCTCATGTTCTGTTACTCTGTTGTTTGAAGTTCATCTCTCATGTTACACCGTTTTATCTGTATTGTTACACATTTAGTCTTTTCCTATTGGTTTCGTTGTGTCACTTATAAAAAAATTATTCAATAACTTTTGGGAGGACTGGATTCTGACTTATCATGGAATTTTCTCTAGTTTGGAGCCAAAATCTCTTTACTGACATCTTTCCGAGACACTTGTTATATTGAAATCCTCCCCAAAGACCAGAATCCCACTAAAGGTAAATATATAACCAGATTTCTTTTGAATTTCCTATGTTTATTTTCAGCTACAATTCATTTCTTCCTATGCTGTTATTATTTCTTGTATTGTTGACAGTATGAGCTATGTATGCTGGCTCAAGATTATCAGCTTCTTACTTTGTGTAGTCCTTTTGTAAATTTACTCATCATTATTTCAGGGAGACGTTTAAGTGAATGAACTTTTTTAATGTAAAAAATCAAACCTCAATAGATGCTCCCCAAAACATTATAATATCTATTTTTACGGAAAAAGAAAAAAAGATGCTCCACAAAACAGCCACCCGAAACCATTAAAACTTAAGTGAGGGAGGGTAGAGAAGCGGACTTAAACAAACTGAATCCCTATATTGCTCAGTTACTAGTTGAATTAGTATGAAGTCTTATAGTTATTATTTGTTTCGGAGACCAGACTGCCAAAATTATATGGTGAATGTAATTTTGGCAGTTATGTCACTGTAATATGTTCTTTTCTGTTGGTTTTTAAAAAAATGTTCTTTTGCTGTTGGTGAAAATCCAAATTATTAATGCATTGCTTTAATTATCCATGAATCTTATGGTAGTAACCTAGAGAAGTAATGTTATACAGGGCAGACTAATCTCATGACATCACAGTTTGAGGGACATTGTTATAAAAAATTAATCTCATCACGGTTTGAGGGACATTGTTTTTAAAGCAGTAAGGTGGTTTTGGCGTCACCACCAATTGAATGGTTAGTAACTTATGCATCGTAGCAGTGACAATATCATTGATCTAAATTGGGGCCATTGGAAGAGAACATAAGAAGATTGTCAGTTTTTGTCAAATGACCAGATGAACTTTTATTCAATTATTTATTGACCAATATTTTTCATTGCTCACAACACAATGCCAGTTCAGTGACCTTTTCATCTAACTGTTTCTTACTTTTGTAAGGCTTATATTTTATTATATCTCAGTTATGACTGACCTTTTGTGTTTCTAGAACTCTGGCTGAGCTTTTGGAGTGAAGTGCACTACAATTCATTATACGGAAGTGGAGGTGAGAAACAAAGCTATCATGTACTAGCTTTGCTGTCTCAATGTTATAGTGTCACAAATAAGACTCTGATTCTTTACTGGATCTATTTACAGATGTTCCCACCAGGGTAGCCAGAAAAAAACATTGGCTTTTCTAGAATTCAAGCATTATACTGTCCAGCGATTACGACTCGGCAGACATGTACCTCGATGTCGTTACACATGATCCTCGGATGGAACCTTAATTTTTTATGTATGCAGTGCAGACTTTTATATTTCAGTTTTATTTTTTTCGAAAATTATTTTTGTGTATGTAAATATGCATTAAAATTTGATTCTGCAGTTACTTGGTTTCCAAACTCCTAATGCACAGAACAGAAAATGAAAGACTTTGATGATCATCTCCTGGTTCTAACATTTTGCTTGTGTTTCTGTAATCTGTACGATATGGATTGTATTGTCAAATGAATGTGGCATAAGCTTTGAGGAATGCCATTTGAATTCATGGTTGGAATAACATTGTCATTGACAAGAGCCATAAAGACACTATTCACAAAGACCAATTTGCTAAAAGCCATCACTTTTAGCTATTAGTCTTGTGAACAATCATGCACGACAGCATCTAAGATAAAGACATTTTCGCTTTAAAAGAAACAAAGATTACGATATTGTATGCATCTGTAGCAATTTCCCAGCAAACCCATGACCCAGTTTTATGTCTTGTAAGAAAGTATCGACACCTCTGTATTTTCGGCAATATTATTAAAACTTTCTAATAAAACTTGTAAATTAAATCGCACCATGTCATCAGTATGGAAAGTGTCTTCATGCCGGCATAAACGTTGTAACTAGATGTTATATGATAGATTTTCTTTATAATAAATGTTGGATATAAAATGAACTAAGTTCCAATCCATCGAAGCCCATTATCAATAATAAAAAATATATCAAAAGTGATTAATTGATATGTAAAAAAGTGAAAGTGATATAACTAAGATCAATCTATCGAAATCCATTGTCATTATTATAATACAAGGAAGAAATACAAAAAAAAAAAAAAAAAAAAAAAAAGTAAAAAGTGATATAAGCCAATTATAACTCAGCTAATCTATAGAACGAATAAGACTTATAAAATGAGGGAGTCTTTACGAACATGGGACAATATGTCTATCTTTATTAATAGTTATGTTTTTATGCTTAATCACGTAAATTGTTGCATTTATCATTTTATTAATATTTATGTACTATCTTTATTATTTATTTTATAGATGAGCATCTAAGTACCTATCAATGTCAAAATCATCATTGTGGGTCATTCGACCGCGTTGTTGGCCTTTGAACCCGTCAAAAAATTGTATCAACAATAAAAATAATTTTATAATTTAATACACCCATCAACTCACGTCAATTTATAAATATCATTACTTGATATTTCGGGACCCAAAAGATGTCCCGAATAGTATAATTTTTTTCTTCTTTTTTTTTCATATATTTTTTTAATCATCATAAATATTTAAAAAATATTCACAATATTATTAAAAAATATTTTCTTAATCATTCGGTAAAAAAAAAAAAATCTCATTCAGAACATTTTTTGGGTATCGAATTCGGACTCAAAGCATTTCTCTATTTCTTTATAAACTAAATAGCTAGTAGTAAATTAGTAATCCATAAAGATGGGTCGGGTCTGAAAACGGTGGTTCACGGGTCAAATAACTCCATTTCCAGTCCTTTTTTCGTGTCTTTCTATTAAGTTGCTTTCAGCCTTTCATCTTTGTTCTGCCGCGAGACAGAGAGAGAACAGCAAAAGGAGTAAAGATGGAAGATAACAGCAACAAAGAACAAATCGTGGACGTGAGGTCGTTTGTCGAAGCTGTCTCCGCAGAAGATAACGATGCCCCTCTTTACCAAGTCGAAAGCCTCTGTATGCGTTGCGGCGAAAACGTACGCTCACACCTCTCCCTCCGCTCTCTGTTTTTTGTTTTTGTATTTGTTTCCGTTTATAAATGCGGTGCGGTATTGCAAGTGCTTATATTCGTTTGTGTTGTGTCACTGGGCTTTTGAGAACGTGTTGAATATTGGTTCCTAGTAGAAATGCTCTGTCATTGGGTCTGGTTTACAAATTGCGTTTGAACACAAATGCGGTTTTGTGCCTTTGGACTAAATTTTTTCCCCAGAATAACATGCAATTTCTTTTCGAAAAGTAAGAAGAACATATTGTTGAAGAAACCTTGGGGGAGAAATAATCAAATAGACAACTGTGTAAAATAAAGTTACTTGATTTCTTATCAGAGTGTATGAGTGGGAATTAATCGAATCAAATAAGCATCTGAATGAGTTTTTCTATGAGTGTTAGTACTTTATCTGCGTGCATTTAGGAGCCTTTTTTGTGCAACTCTTAGGGCTTGTTTGGACACATAGATGAGACACATAATTCTCAAAACTTCTCGTTATTTCATTCCCAAACATCGCTTAAATACAAAACACTTTTTAATTTCAAATCTTCAATTTTTTTTTATCTAATCATTATCAAACACAAAAAACTATACAACTTTTACAAGTTTCAAAACAAAACACAAAAATCAATACAACTTTTACAAACTTGAAAACAAAACTAATATTAAAAAATAACATTCAAACAATTTTTTAACTTTATAATATTTTTATTTAACTTTTTCTCTCGCATTTCCCAAAATCCAATAAAACATCTTAACTCAACCTATTTCACTACTATTCACAGAATTCTGAGATACTCCAAGTGTCCAAATGAGCCCTTAATCTGGTCGAGAGGCAGCATGTGGTTATTCAATTAGGCCTCATATTCTGGCCTTACTTTCATCAGAAATTGATCACATGTACTCTCCTCATGAACTGTCTGAAGTGCGGACAGCGCCTCCTTGGGTACCTTAGCATGTGTAATACCCGAGTATTTGCTCCACAAGTCCAAGAAAACAGAATAATACTGCTCAATAGAAAGGTTACCTTGACTGAAATTTGCTATCTCTGATTCCAACTGAAAACGGATTGTTGTCTTGATTATATATCCGCCCTAGATATTCCCACATCTCTTTAGCTGTAGAAAAAGACCTAAGTTGTTCACCAGATGTGGTTCAATGGAGCCCAGCAGCAAGAGACAATGTGTGCATCCTTTGCCTCCCAAGGACCGATTTCCTTGGGGAGATTTTATTGTTATAGCTTTGTCACCATGGTGAGGGGTACTAGAAAAGTATTGCATGATGTCATCTTCTTCTGGAACAAAGTCATGGTTCACTTGGCTTTTGATGATTGGTGGAAACTCTGTTTTTGACCTTGTCTTTCTAGTGTAACTCTACTACTTTTACAGCTTCTGAGTTTGGAAGAGCCTTGGACCTTAATACTAGGTGATGCTTTAGCAAATTCTTTTGTCGCACCTGTGACAGATGATGTCAAAGATGACGAACAGATGACATGTAAGTTTTGATTCCCAAGGATCTTCTTCTATACTGAATTAGATTAGACTATTAAAAAATAATTTTATAATTATAATTTTAGCCATTTATGGATTCACGTGGGTGGACTACACTTTTGCCAAAGGGATATACCTTCTAGTCTTTTGGTTCTGCCTTTTAATAATCAAACCATAGTTAGCGAATGAGTTGCATTTTACATCTGAAGCACGTTCTATACATCATTTTCTTTGTCGGTGTGGGCATATGTGTGTTCTCTTTATAGCACAGATGCATAAATATACTCAATACTGCACATACATGGGAGTTCAGCTACAGCTGCTGATGGAAACAAGGATGTTAGATTCGAAGCACCTTCAATAATCCTTGTTTGGATTGAAAGCACCTTCACTAAATTTATTATACGTGGGCCTAGTGGATTAAAGTTTACACTGCCATACTTTAGGGTTGGCAGTGGGGCAGGGTTTGGAACTGTGAGCCATCTTTTGCTACCGCATTTACCTTTTGGTTGGAGATGGATTCCCTCTATTTGTTCATTGTATTGTTCATTCAATTCTCTATTACAATATACAATATTTTATTTTTCTCTCTCGTATGATGTTCTTTAATTGGTTGCCTCCCTCCATTTGAGGAATACGAGAGGTTATGGGAACAGAATGAGGAATTGGGTCTGAACGATATTGACACGTCTTCAGCTGATGCTGCATATAACTCAACTGGTACAAAAATGGGGGAGAAATCGGACATGTAAACTATTAGATTGCTTTTTCTCGTATGATGTTCTTTAATTGTTTGCCTCTTTTCCTCTTTTTTTCAATCCTCAATTTAATCCTAGAACTGCAACTCGTTTGATTATAAAATCAATGAGCATTGTGGTAATCCCATTTGTCTGGTAATACATCGATGGATAACTAGACGATCAAGTTCATCTCAAGTATTTCTATCTTTGTCATCATGTTATTCATGTAATGCATCGATGGGAAACCATTTGATGAAATTTTTATTATTATTCTATTTTATTACTGTGATTAGTTTTGGTACAGGGAGAATTGTTTGTAGACAAGGCCAACCAATTAAGTACTGTTGTATATTACTTGAACAATGGTTGTTGACCAGATTAGGGGCTTGCATAACTTATGATTGACAATTGACATAGATCCGTAATCCAAATTAAATGTGGGGGGTTAGATAGTAATCTTAAATTGTCTTGCCAAAGAGAATTACAGGTCTTGCAACTTTTGAGCAATTGATTTTGAGAGCCAACTTAGTAATGAGGGGGCAACCTAGTGTCCCCTCCATCCACCTTCTCTTGGAGTGATATATGGTGGTTCTTCACCTGATAATTGCCCTCCCTATCCTTTATATTTTTTTATTAGTTCTGATTTTTCTTTTTTCTTTTTTTCTCTTTGGAGATTATTGAAATCATGAGTTTCAAAGGTAGACCGAATAGGCAAAGAACAATGATCAGAAAAAGTAGTTGGTACTGGTCCAAACCACGTGGACGATATTTCCTTACAGAATATTGGTCGGGACAGTGTCATTCAGCATACATCATTAATATTTCCAGCACTGCTTATAAAAATCAAACTCAAGCATGTTTGTTTTTGTTCTCAAGTACAACAAAGGAACAACAGAACTTTATTTCAATGGTGCACCAGCTCAGATGAAACTTGAGACACTATGCAAGGGATACAAAAGCCGAAAGTAACAGATTCTCACAAAACACAACATTTATTATTGGGGAATGTTAAATGTTATATATAGGAGAGTTCATGCATGCAAATGCGATCCCAGATGGTTCCAACTCCATCTAGGCATTGAAAAATTGGTAGTTCTCATATATATGTATATGTATATATATATATATATATATATATATATCTCACCTCACCTCACGAGTCCAACTACAAACCCTAGCTCCTGCACTCTCCCCACAACATTCCAAAAGAAGTGCAATCGACTCCCCAAGACATTTTGAACAAGCAGTGCCGGAACTGTTCAGGCAAACTTTGTCGGAGGCATTGCCACGACGCACACCCCATAGGCTTTGTCTTCACCTTGATTCTTTGTGCCAAGTGCAAAATTAGTGTAAGATATTTCATAAGAAAGATAGCTCGAGAGCTCACTCAAATTCATATCATAAAGGTCATGATCATTGGCCGTGAAGCTTTGAGGGGTTAAACAGCGAACCTCGGTCATTACTTACTCCAAAAACATTTTGAAAAAGCAAAATGAGGGTTAACAAGAAAAGAGCCAAGGATGTAAGACTTGAGAAAGACATTTTTGATCAATATGTGGGTGATGCAGTGAAAGGGTGGTCGAGAATATTGCAACAATGTATAAGCCGGCCCCTATATATGTGAGTATGGGTTGGAGAATTTTCTCTTTTATTTTTTTGGTTGAACTGATAGCTTTAAATCTGAGGAATAGTTTACAAAAAAAAATTGTAGCTTTTAGTTTAGTAGTAGAGAAATGATAGCATGTAATCATTTCGAAAGAAGTGAGTAAATATGAGACTCACATGAAAAGAAAATTAATTTTTTAATAGTAGATCCTACTCTTTTTCAACCAATCGTGCGTATATAACATATTCTTGCTTATGTTTTCCCTTTTATATCTCACGACATTAATGTCATGATCATCATGAACGTCTGGTCACACGAACATAAATTCCAAGTTGTATTTGGAATAAGGGCATCAAACTCGTTGCTCATAGCAATGTGCCACTAAGGAGACAGCAGTACTAGCTAGTTAAAGGTGTAGGTCATGGTATAATCATATTTGGAGATCAGGGCTTTCATGATCACTCATAGGATGTTAAATCTAGATATTAATTAATTTGCATTGGCTTAAGAGAATTCTAATAATTAGATGATCGGATGATCAACAAGTGAAGAGATCAAGACATGGAATCATCTCTATGTATTATATATTTTGTTTATAGAACCTTGCAAATATAGTATATGGAAAATGCTACATGCCCCGCTGGGCCTGTAGCATTTTTTTATATATATTTTTTTAATTTATTTTTATATAGATATTTTTAATAATTTTAAATATTTTAAAAAATAAAATAAAAATTATAATATTATTTAAAAATATTTTTTTAATTACGAAGTAGAATAAAAATTAATATTTAATGATTTATATTTTACTTTTTGATTAAGGAAGTGTTTTTTTTTTTACTTTCTGATTAAGGAAGTGTTTTTTAATGATTTTTTTTTTACTTTCTGATTAAGGAAGTGTTTTTTAATGATTTTTTTTTTTACTTTCTGATTAAGGAAGTATTTTTTAATGATTTTTTTTTTACTTTCTGATTAAGGAAGTGTTTTTTAATGATATTTTAAATTTATTTTATTTTTTAAAAATATTTATAAGTGTAAAAAAAAATCTATATAAAAAATAAATTAAAAAATTACACATAAAAAAGTACATGTTAAGCTCAACGGGAGCCCCCAACGGGGGCTGTAATATGACTATTTTAAATATTTTTTAAAAAACCATAATATTATTAAAAAATATTTTCTTAATCATGAAGTAAAATAAAAAATTATAAAAAAATATTTTTTTATAATTTTTTATTTTACTTCGTGATTAAGAAAATATTTTTTTAATATATATTTTTTACTTTTGGATTAAAAAAATATTTTCTTAATAATATTTTTATTTTATTTTATTTTTTTAAAATATTTTAAAATATTAAAAAATCTATATAAAAATTATTTAAATAAAATATATATTAAATAATATTAATACAGCCCCAGCGGGAGCTCCCAGCGGGAGCCCCCAGCGGGGGCTGTAGCACTACCCATAGTATATATGGATGAAACAAACAATTAATAGTACAGTACTACTAATGAATACTGATCAAAGCATCAGTATCTGCCTTTGATGATGATTTTTTTTCATTTTCTTCTTCTTTTTTCACAAAGAAGATCAAATCCATGTCCGTGAGCAATTCAAAAGAAAAAAGAAAGTACTGGGAATTGGATCAGGATGGAGCTATTACGTACGTACGTACCTCGATCGTATTAATTTGCATTCATTTCGTAGAGTTTATGCATGCATGCATGAAGTACTGGTACTAGTAGTACCCCAACAAGCATTTTTCTTAATTGGAAGAAAAGAAGGCCTAGCATGAGAGACAAGAGACTGTCAGCCTAGCCAAGTTGACTTGCCTGCCCGAACCCTAATATTTTAAGGATCGTGCATGTGAAATATATATACACATGATGCATATATAATTTGAAATTGTCCTCAAGATCATCAGGATCATGTACGAGGCAAGTCATCCTTGGCTACCAAACAAAAACTCTCTTATCTACATGTAAGACCTCTCTTCCTCTCGATTTCATACTCCAATTGATCAGATCGATGATGCCAATAACAATTTTGGAAGTCTCTATTTATAGCCTTCAAAAAGATTAACAGAGATTATTATTATAAGAATCAGATCCCCCCCCATATGAATCTCTCTTATTGATTTTGCCAGCTTTGCACATTTCTATATATCTACGATTCCATCTTTCTTTGGACGAATTCCAGCTTTGCAACTTGATGATTCCTTTCCAGGATGCTTACTAATTTAGTCGACCCTTCAGTGAATGAATGGCCTTAAGAAATGTAGCAAATAAATGCTTGTATTTATGGCTGTCTCCCTTTTTAGTGGTGGTGATCATCTTTGGATTTAGCTGAAGTTGAGCTCAACCTAGCTACTAAATAGCTTTTAATTCCCAAAAGTCAAGGTGATCATATTTTAGGGCCTCACAGTTCTGGATTTCATGTTAAATTGTACGTATATAGCTGTTCCATTTTCACAAAAAATGCATTAATGATCAAGCATCCGAGCACCCAAATAAATTGTAGTAGTCTTGCACGGAAATTTAGCTTGATCTTCCATGCAAAAACGACTTTGATAATCAATATGATCTACTCATATTTAAGCTGATAAATCGATTGCTTACTTATAAACTTGGTCAAGCCCGATCATCTGTTTCAACGAAGTGATCATCCAGTACTGATAATTAACTAAGGTTAAGACCTCCATTAACATATATAAAGCAAAGCTCTCAGACATGGCTAGCTTGGCTTATGGTTCCTGTCATGACGTATAAGTGCATGTTTCTTTTCTCTTTATCCTATATATAATCCTCATGTATTAATTTATGGCCTCTCAGACCTCATGATTTTCCTTTTGATCGAGTAATTTCTTTGACTTTTTATTCCTTGACCTCACATAAATTAGGAAAAGAAGCAAAGAATACGATGAAGATGCTGTTTTTGATATGACCACAGTTGGGAGGTCATTGTACGTGTATGTAAGACTTTGGTGATATATAGAATCTAACCCAACTGATGATCAAGTTGTTTCTCCTAATATACCTCTTTTTCAGATCCTTTAGTACCTCATCATCCATCGGGACCCATTACAGCATCAAACCATTTGAGATGTATCCCTCCGAAGAAGTCAATGCCTTCGCCACTAACCTTGTAAAGATTTCATTCTGATGGCCTTAGTGCTTTAAGCTCACAGCACCCATTTATGGCTTCCGTTTTTCATATTCTTTTCTTCTTCATGTACTAGTGCAGCTAGCTAGTATTTCAAAAACTATAATTTAGACAGTCTCATGATCATCTCAGAGATTAATATATACTTGATCTACGAAAAGATCTTATAATTAAAGAAAGCCTCAAAACACATAAGACATGGCCGGATATGGTACATCATATATATTCATTTTATTATAAAATAAATTTGGCATATCATATTAATTTGTAACTTAATCGGTTTGTAAACTTTCTTTTATAAGATGATATTAATATTATCTATATACACACACACACACACATACCAAGCTTACTTGTTTTGATGCTATGATCCCCTTATGCACGATCTTTCAAAGAAGGAAACAAATCCTTGTCATGCTTCCGGCTTGTAATTGAGCTTCCTTGTGAACTTACACGTCTAGCTGATTTTATACAAAAAAGTGACGCAGCCAATTACATTAATAGAGTGTACAAGGAGTATACAAAAGTGACTGCATATAGAGTTTTTGATATATATATATATATATATATATATCTAGGGGAGATTTGTTACATGATACAGTTATTTTTGCGTACTCTTTGCGCACTCATCCACTTATCTGATTGGCTGCATCAACTTTTTTTAATACGTAGCCAATTACATTAGTAAAGTGCGTAAAGAGTATGCAAAAATGTCTGCATATAAAATTTTTGTATATAGGATTGGATCAAATTTTCTAGTCTAATTGGATTTGTTCAGTTTATGAACTCTCACAAGTACTACAATAAGCTTAAGATATCTAGCTAGCTACTTGTTTCTGAGGTAGTACTGGTAATAATGCAATATATGAATTTGGCAATAATTAAGACAATTATTTAATTCCCCAGTAATATGGGGAATTACTTCTGTTGAAAGCTGGAAATATCTCTCTTAGTACAGATTCTAACTTAATATATATGCACAGGTTGTCGTAAATCAATCCGTGGGAATTCTAAAATTTTGGAATAGGGCATGCATCTAAGTTGAGAATTAGGGCATGCAGGCCATCGAGACGACCAGAAATTCAGAATACAGCTTGATATGGCAGACATTGCCATTAAGCAACAATAATAATAATAATAATACACTGCATACAGCTATCTTACAATTCTTTTGTCATCAACCAATTTGATAGAGGGACATTATAAAAAAAGAAGTTGAAAGTTTTATTCTTTTCTTATTTGAATTGATCCTATTTACCACACCATTGATGTTACACAAATGTTAGATTTAGGACCCTTACGTGTAGAATTTTGAAAAGGAAACTTTCATTTCGTCTTCAATCATTTGTTTACAGGAAGGCAATAAGTCCTGGTAGGGTGGAGATTTATATTCGGTTCGACAGCTCTGGCTAGCTAGTTCCACATACTAAGTTCAATAGCATTACCATTGAAGGCGACGAGGCATGTGTGTGTGTGTGTGTGTGTGTGTGTGTGTGTGTGTGAGAGAGAGAGAGAGAGAGAGAGAGAGAGAGAGAGAGAGATACATGTAGGAGATAAATACAAACTCTTCTTCATGTATCACTTTCCACTGAAATAAAGGGAAATGGTCCATTACAGCGCAAGAACATACAATGTAGTTAAAGAAAATCATAGCATTATGAGTTCAACAATTGGGAAGTGTGTTGGTAGAGCGCCAAAAAGGGAGAGAAGAGTCATGGCGTGTTCAAACATATCGAATACCTTATCTACTCCAAAGACTTGCATAAACCGTACTCAGATACAAACAGGCTAACAGCAACCAGAAAGCAACCACATGTCCATGAGCCCCTTTTTCAAATAATCAAAACATCAGGCAAATGGCTCCAAACGATAAAATAAAAAATGATAGCACCACTTCTTAGAGAAGGAAAATTTGGGCTACCGGAAGTCAATCACTCTTCTTGGAAGTAACAACTTTCTTGACAACATCTGACTTCAACTTGCGTCCGAGAGAAAGAGTTCCCAGAACCAAAGAATCGATTTCCTTCTCCTTTTTTTCATACACATAAAAGGCTATAAAGACAACTGGAAGAACTGCAAAATTAAGACAGAGCTTATATAACCCCTTAGATAAGACGCTGGAGAATGGAATAGTCTCAAAATCAGTCCAATATGAAAATGGAAGTCTAAGGCAGGACATGAATGAAGCTCGTGTTCAACTGCAAAAAATGTCAGCTAAAATATTTCCCAAGTACAAGAGGAAATCCCAGCTAAAATATTTCATGGGAAGAAATCACCAGATGATAGATTCTTTGAGATTTATAACAGAGTTCAGCTGACAGTTTATCCAAGTTCTGTACCAGCTTCCTTTTACTGGTACTAAACAAAATTAACATGGCTAGCTCGTGTTTTGTGAGAAGTTTCAAAACATCTGAACTGCTATGGCTTCAAGCTCGAATTAAATGCCAATACCTTTAAGGATTTTGTTTACAGTAAAGCGGCATGCATGAGCATAAGAGAGAGAGAGAGAGAGAGCAAACCTATGACAAAAAAGCTCTGAAGTGAAATGGTTCCAAGGAAGCTAAGAAGCAATAGAGAGAGAACAACCTATCATGTTACATGAGCAAAGAACAGAATCAGTAAAATGCATCAAGAATCCCCATTGGAGTTGCAGAAATGGACCAAATAATACGTGCTAAAAAAATTTGGAACCAAACTTGGAATTTCCATTATATATACTAGTAGCTGCCATTAACAGGGTGGCACAAGAATGTGGCACTGTCAATACACATATTTGACTTGTGGTGGCTTTTTGTAGTGCCTTGTCATGGATGATATGTACACATAAAAGCATGGCAGAGATTTTTGACTTGGCATCCGTATAAAGAGTCCATGAACAAAAACAAAAGAAAGAAAGGATCCATAGAGTAGAGTGTACCACCTAATCATCGCCCATCAACTATTTAACTAAAGCTAAATTCAGGTGAGCTTTTAAAACAAAATAGTGGACTTGGTCAAACAAGCAAATAGACCCTGAAGAGGTTTTGCATTACCCTTCAGTTAAAAATTAGCAAGGGACAGAATTGGTTTCCAAGGAAGACCATTTAGAGGAGCAAGGCTCCCTTGAGAGCTTCGAAGATGCTCCCAAAATGTGAAGTTATTATGCTTCAGATTATTCCTTTTACTCGAAGTAGTAAGTATACTGGGCAGATTGCTTTTATTTTTTCTTTGTTCTCTCCTTTTTTTTTTAATTTTTTGAGCTTTAAGAATTTAGTTGTAGCTATTTAAAGAGCTCCTCTTCCATTCCCCGTATACTTAAGTTGAAGCCTTTTTTTAAAAATAATTATCACCAAAACAAAAAGTACTGAGAAGTATTCAGCACCGCATAACTTGGAGCCATAGAAGCAAGGAAACATACAAAGACTAGTAAATACCTTAAGGAACAGAACCCAGTCCTTTCCCATCGAAAGATACTTTAAAACATTAACAGCAGCATTCCAAGATGACGCCACCGATGAAGCAACTCTTCTCGACTTCTCTTCTGACAAATAAAAACGTGATGGGGGTATTTTCTCCACTGTATATCCCATTCTGGCATAGTAGACATGCATGTATAGTTAGAAATATATTTTATACCATCAGTTTGATGCTTCTGACAGCCTCCCATCAAATCAGAAAGTTTCAATAAGGTCTAACGATGAGTGAAACACATTAACAGCACTGCTCCATGTTAATTGACATGCTAAGAAGAGGGTAATCAGACATACATCTTTTCTGGTAAAATGCCATGGATAAACAAGAATATTGAGGTTGCCAAAAGAAGCTTTGAAAGGCCGCTTAGGAGGATAAATCCAGATGCAATGAAGTTGTAGTAAATTGCAACCAATAGTAATAAAGCAGTAAGTGTCTGCCTTTTATCCCTCCAGAGTAACATGTCAGCAACTGCAAAAAATAGCGGCAGCCAGATCACTTCATCAATGCATACAGATGAATAAATGTATCTCGCATATTTAATTGCAATGTGTCAACTGCTATATGTTATCGTGGTAAAAGTTCAATAAATACGAAACAAAGAGCACCCACACACAATCCCAAATTATAATAATATCCTTATGTTTCACTGAAATGTCTCCACGTGTGCCAGGGTCTGACAAAGTAAGCTCCACTAGAAACAAAAATAATCAGGGAGCTTCTCAACATGCATATTTGCTAGATATGGATCAGCAAAACACAAAGCTATAAAGAAATGTCTGTATAATAAAGGAGAATAACAAATTATTGATGCAGTACAGCAATCTTCCTATATTGAAGTTAGTGATTCCCAGTCCTTGTCGCTCAGCAATACTTCTCTCCATTTGAAAGGGAAAAATTCTAGGGTTTAGCTCATGGAAGGGGAATGCTGCGCCCTAACACTACAAGAACATTCCCATGGAAGAACATATGGAAGACTAGGGTCCCCTTAAAAACTTTGTTTTTTTGTATGGGCAGCTTCGTTAGGGAAGATTCTCACCTTAGATAATCTAAGGAAACGCCACATCATTGTATTGGATTGGTGCTACATGTGTAAGAAAAGTGGCGAGTCAGTGGATCATCTATTATTGCATTGTAATGTAGCCACGAGTTTATGGAAAGATATCTTTGCGAGAGTGGGACTCGTTTGGGTAATGCTACGAAGGGTTGTTGAATTTTTGGCCAGTTGGCAAGGAATCCAAGGTAATTCTCAAATTGCAGCTATGTGGAAGATGATACCGACCTATCTATGGTGGTGCATATGGATGTAGACGAATGGTCGGAGCTTTGAGGATAGTGAACGGACAATGGATGAGCTTAAAAAAAAATTCCACACTTTATTTCATTGGTCGATTGTAATAGACTTTAATGGCATGAACGTACATGATTTTCTTGTATCTTTAGACAGTCACGCCTGGGTGTGGCTCTTGTATATGTCCCGTGTACTTGGCTTCACCTATTATCAATAAAAAACTTATTTACTGATCAAAAAACTGGAAGGGGAATGCTGCACCCTAACACTACTGCTTGTTCATACAAACATTTATGTCGCATACGAGTGTTTGCACACCTATACCTTAGAAATATATAGCTTAGTTAGGTCATATTAGAGCTGAAGACCCAAGTAGTTAAGTTAGGTCGTGTCAGGACAAAAACAAAGAACTAATTGTTGAGTGGCTAGATTGCAGGATAAAAATGAACACTATATAATGTTTGAGCAATTGTATTGAATAAGACATCCCATTGAACCTTTCAGTATTCCATACAGAGTGCATAAAAATACCATGCGGGAGGTGGTATTATGGTCAATCCAGATAACATGGGTTCCTTGTCAGTTGCCTAAAGAGTGAGATGGGGCATCCTGAGATCACCAGTGTTCTCAAGATTTCCCCCAGCCGCTCAAGCTTTCTGCAGTAGCCAGCCACCAACTGCTCAAGCTTGCCACCAACATCCAAAAATCACCACTAAAGCGCAGTCAATTTTTTCTTTTTAAATTTCCTCTTCATCATCCATCATTCAATCAGTCAAGCTTACAACATGCAATTTTTTTGTATTCAGTCCAAGTCAGGTGTATTCAAGCACATGATAAGATATCTTAGGAATACATGATAATATATCTTATTTCCAATCAAATCCAACCCACCATACACAATGTGTTAAATGGGCATGCCAGTCTTAACTTGTGCAGAAGTTATTATTAACATTAATAGAGTTTTATCATCCTAAGAACAAGTTACTAAGATATTCATATTAATAGCATAATTCCAATCATCTAACATCATGCTCACAAGATAATCTGCCACTGATAATCAGACACCTAATTAATATTGTTGTTGGCTACGGAAGTGCAAGGGGGAGCAATTCTATGATTATGGCTGTGTAGGAGGTTATCCACATTTGATTTTTCAAGGCCCTGAATGATTGCACTCTGCCAGGTACTATAAGGAAACGTCCATTGTATTACATAGTAGAATGCAGTACAGATAGACACTAAAAGCAGTGACATGAATGAAAATTGATGATACCCCTTCCACTTCCAAGATATACGGAAGCTCTCGACGGTCCTTCTCTTTTGTGTAGATGATCAGCCCTCAAGTGTGAGTATGACTCAATTGTCCTCTTTATACCATCCTGCAGAGAGAAAAAATCCAATGTGACAGGTACACTCAAATATTCAAAAGTTGAACTAAGATTATTGTTACGGAGATGTGATTTTGGAGATTTTTTTCTATTTTTAGTCATACTTTCCTTTCTAGCTACATTATAAATACCTGTCAATTAGGATGTAAATACTTACCTTGTATAGCATATTAGTGATAGATATATGCATAGAATCCGGCAACAATTATGTAATCTCTACTCTATATAATGAACGCAAACCCTCAATAAAGGGCATTCAGACCAATTTGACATGGTTTCTGAGCCATAAACTTAGAAATATTTCTGGTTCTTTCTCGTGGGATTTTTTTTCGTTGGTGGACGATTGGGTTGATCTTGTTGGCACTTTTTGTGTGCCGGTTGGTTGTGGAGGGGCTGTACTTCTTCCCGTTGGTAGGTGACAGTTTTGCCACTATCGGCACTGTCTGTGAGCATTCGTGTCTTCGACGTCGCTAGGTTGCGACATTTCTTGGGGTTTCTCGGCACTATCTGTGTGGTTCTCGCAGCTTCTATGGGTGGTTGTGTGGTGGTCGACGGTCTTTGTGGCAGTCAGCAGTCTCTGCTATGGTGTTTCGTTGCTTCTGGGCAGGTTCATTTTTTTGTTGTTTTACGTGACTTTCTTCACGTATGTTGAGAATACTATTCGCTTTACTCAAAAGAATTTTCCTACGTGGTAATTCCAATTTAAAATGTTTTTGAAAGGGAAGAAATTATCGAATCATATTGATGGTTCTGCTAAAGTTCCAACTGATGAAACGAAACTTATACAATGGGAGGTCAAGGATGCTAAGGTGGTCTCTTGGCTATTGGAGACGATTGAGCCCCATCTTGTGACAAATCTTCTCTGTTTTACTACAACTCAGGCTATATGGAACTATATCAATCGTAGTTATCACCAAGACCACAGCGCTCGGAAATTCCAATTGGAGTTGGAAATTAGCAATTACATTCAAGGTAATTTGACCATTGAACAATTCTATTCTAGTTTTATTAATCTCTTGAGCAAGTATTCTGCAATTATTCATGCTAAGGTCCCCCCGGCTACACTAGTAGCTCTTCAAGTTGTTCATGCAGAGAGTCAACACGATCAATTTCTGATGAAGCTTTGGCCTGAATTCGAACCTGTCCGGGCTGGCTTATTGAACCGTAATTCGGTCTCCTCTTTAGATATTTGTTTGGGAGATTTGTTGCGTGAAGAACAACGGTTATCCACTGAGATGTGTATGATTCACGAGAAGGTCTCTTATGAGGCTATTAATGTCGCCTATGCAGCATAAGGAAAAAAGAGGAACAAGTTGCAGTGTCTCAGCTGCAAGGAGTGTGGTCATATTGTCCGCAATTGTCCTAAGAAAGTTTGTAACTACTGTAAGAAAGGTCATATCATTATGGACTGTCGGGTGGGGCCTCAGAATCGCCAATCCCAAGCTTTTCAGGCTACTATCCAGTCATCTTCTTCTGCTGCACCTCACACCGTGAGCTCTGATTCATTTGTTCTCACCCCTGCAATGGTACAACAAATGACTGTGTCTACTTTTACTACTTTAGGCCTGCAAGGTACGGGTACTAACTCAACTTCTTCTTGGATTGTTGATTCTAGTGCTTCAAATCATATGGCTGCTAATGTGACGGGTCTTCATGGTGTTCGTAAGTATGGGGCACGCAACATATTCAGATTGTCGATGGCAGTACTCTTCCTATCACTGATGTTGGTAATTTGGGTTCTTTATTTCGCAATATTTT
Source organism: Juglans regia (assembly GCF_001411555.2). NCBI lineage: Eukaryota > Viridiplantae > Streptophyta > Magnoliopsida > Fagales > Juglandaceae > Juglans > Juglans regia. The sequence continues at coordinate 7,137,284 of NC_049910.1, read as the reverse complement.
TGTCTCTCCTAGATTATCTACCAGTTTGATTTCTGTAGGACAACTGGTAGATAATAAATGTGATGTTCATTTTTTTCGTGGTGGTTATCTTGTGCAGGATCAGGTGTCGGGGAAGGTGATCATGAAGGGCCTAACGTGAGACGTTTGTTTCCTTTACAATTTTCTATTCCTAATGTTGTTTCTCTTGCTTGTACGGCTACTGCCAATAATAGTGAAGTCTGGCATAAGAAATTGGGTCATCCTAATTCTGTTGTCTTGACTCATCTTATAAAACATGATTTTTTGGGTAATAAAGATTCGTTTTCTTCTTCTAACGTATCTTTTGATTGTGCTACTTGTCGTTTTGGTAAGAGTAAAACTTTACCTTTTCCTACGCATGGTAACTGTGCTGCTACATGTTTTGAGATTGTGCATACTGATATTTGGAGTGTGAGTCCTATTATTTCTCATGGCCAGTATCGCTATTGTCACGTTTATCGATGATTATAATCGATTCACCTGGATATATTTTCTTCGTTCTAAAACTAACGTGTTTTCTGCCTTTCAAAAAATTTGTTGCGCTTGTCAAAACACAGTTTGGTACTTGAATCCAAATTTTACGCTCCGACTCCGGGGGGGAGTACATGTCTCATTCCTTTCAGACTTATCTCCAGCAAAAGGGAATTATTTTCCAGTGTTCTTGCCGATACACCCCTCAACAAAAAGGAGTCGCTGAGCGTAAGAATCGTCATCTTTTAGATGTCATTCATACTTTGTTGATTGACTCTTCTGTGCCTTCTTGGTTTTGGGTTGAAGCTTTATCTACTGTTGTATATTTGATCAATCGTTTGACTACTGCCACTCTAACTTATGATTCTCCCTACTTTTGATTATTTGGCATATCTCTTCAGTATCAATCCCTTCATACTTTTGGGTGTATTTGTTTTGTCCATCTGCCACCAATTGATCGTCACAAGCTTGTTGCCCAGTCCGTCACGTGTGCCTTTATGGGCTATAGTCCTACTCAGAAATGATTTGTTTGTTATGATGCTCATGCAAACAAATTCCGGATCTCTTGAAATGTGATTTTCTTCGAAAATCAATATTTCTTTTAGTCTCAAGTTATTTCTGATTCTCCTATTGCTATTTTACCTACTTTTGATGATGTGCCTTCTTCTATTGAGCGGTTTAAGCCAAGTGTTGTGTATCATCGACGTCCTCAACCTCCTTCAACGCCCCTTCCAGACACTGCTTTGCCATCTGATTCCGTGGTTCCTAGACCTCAGCGCTCCACCCGGGTTACACATGCACCGCATAGGTATGGTTTTTCTCATACCTCGCTTACTGTGACTCTCGACACTATTTCTGTCCCTCACTCTTATGCTCAAGCAACCACCCACGCATGTTGCCATGCAAGAAGAGATACAGGCTCTTCAAGACAATCACACCTGGGACATTGTGGCTTGTCCCTCTGGTATCAAATTTATTAGTTGTAAATGGGTGTACTTAGTTAAGTTTTGGTCTGACAATTCACTAGACAGATATAAGGCTCGTCTTGTGGCTCTTGGGAACAACTAGGAGTATGGTATTGATTATAAAGAAAATTTTGCACCCATCGCTAAGATGACTACTGTGCGGACTGTCTTGGCACTTGCTACTCCGCAAGGGTGGTCCCTCTGGCAGATGGATGTGAAGAATAATTTTCTGCGTAGGGACCTAAAGAAAGAAATCTGTATGACTCCACCTCCCAGCACATTTGCTACCCTTTCATCCGAGGTTTGTCGACTCAGACAATCTTTGTATGGACTCAAACAGGCTCCACGTGCATGGTTTGATAAATTTCGCTCTACTCTGCTTACTTTTCATTTTGCTCAGAGTTAGTTTGATTCCTCTCTTTTTCTTCGCAAAACTTCTACAGGAATTGTGTTGCTTCTAGTGTATGTCGATGACATTGTGATTACTAGCTCTGATGTTGATTTAATTCAGCAATTGCAACAGCATCTCAAGGCCTTTTTTCACATGAAAGATCTTGGTCCCTTACAATATTTTCTTAGCCTTGAGGTGCAGCTTACTCCGACTGGTACCTTGTTACACCAGCACAAATACACGCAGGAAGTGATTTCTTTGGCTGGTCTCCAATCGGATAACTCTGTTCTTACTCCCTTGGAGGTGAATCTCAAGCTTCGTCAAGAGGAAGGTGAGAGCTTATATTTGATCCATCCTTGTATCGACAGCTGGTTGGGAGCTTGAAGTAGGGGTGATACCCGCATGGTGTGGGGCGGGGGGTACCCTCCCCCACACCCTGCCCCGCACCATGCGGGGGGTTGGGGTTTTTCCTCCGCCCCCCTCCTAGGCCAACACATTGTGTTTAAAAAAAAAAACAGTCCAAAAATATTTTTTTAGACCCAAATTATAATATAATTTAAATAATAAATTAAATTTTATAAATATAAAAAAAACTTAAACTCATTAGAGTTAGATTTTGGATTGTCTTGACCTTCTAAGCCAACCTTTATATAGGAGGCCAAGACAATACAATAATCATCCTTAAGCAATGTGAGACTTACTACTAAGTCTCACATTGCTTAAGTAGGTCTCACATTACTTAAGGATGATTATTGTATTGTCTTGGCCTCCTATATAAAGATTGGCCCTAAGAGGCCAAGGCAATCCAATGACTTGAATACAATTTTAAGTTTTTAATAAATTGTATATATCTATATACAATATATTTATTTATATATATAAATAAATAAAAATTATATATGTGGAGCGGAGCGGGGGGCGGGGTGGGGCCCCGCTGGGGTCATCCCACCCCCGCTAAGCCCTCTCCATGCAGGTGTTTAGCGTGCTCTTTTAGATGTGTGTCAGATAGTTTCTTGTGGGCATTTGTAGGTGTTTATGGGCCCAATTTAGATGTGGATAGAAGATTATTGTGGGATGAGCTAGTAGGAGTTCACTGTTGGTAGGAGTTTCCTTGGTGTATTGAAGGTGACTTCAATGTTGCTCGATTCCAAAGTGAAAGTTTTGGAAATAGAAGAGTGAGGCCAGCAAGCTTGGAGTTCTTAGAGTGTATCTTTGAATTGAACTTGATAGACCTACCACTAGCAGGGGGCCCTGCCACATGGTCTAATAATCATACATGGACTCGTTTGGATCGTTTCCTAATTTCATCAGAATGGGAAACCCATTTTCCGGACGTATGGCAAAAGCGGTTGGTTCGTTTAGTTTCGAATCATTGGTCTATCTTACTTGATTGTGGAGGCATTCATAGTGGTAGACGATATTTTAAGTGAATATGTGGTTGAAATCAGAAGGTTTTGTGGAGAGGGTCAAACAATGGTGGATTTCGTATCAGTTTAAGGGTACACGCAGCTTTATTTTTGCAAATAACCTAAAAGCTTTAAAAAGAGACTTAAAAGAATAATATACAGTCTTTTGGCAATGTTGAGGAAAACAAAAATACCAAGTGGATGGAAATACAGGTGTTAGAAAGACTACAAGAGGGGAGACCACTTAATGAGGAAGAGCAAGCACAGAAAACTTTGCTGGTCGCAGATCTTGAGAGGATAATCTTGCAAGAGGAAATGTCTTAGCGCCAGAAGTCAAGAGTATTATGGTTAAAGGAATGGGATTGGAGCACGAGGTTTTTTCATAGTATTACAAACTCTCATAGAAGAAACAATAATATTGAGGTGTTGAAAATTGAGGGGGTGGAGTGTAGAGAAGAAGAGGCTATCAAAGATCATGTGGTTGATTTCTTTGAGAAGATCCTTACTGAGCAGGTGGAGTGGAGGCCTACTCTTGATGGGTTGGTGTTTAACATTATTGAACCGGGAGATGTTGCCAGGATGGAGAGGGCTTTCGAGGAGGAAGAGGTATTTGATGTAGTAAGGAAAATGGTAAAAGACAAACCTCCCGGATCTGATGGTTTCTCTATGGGCTTCTTTCAAGAATGCTGGGAGGTGATTAGAGAAGATCTTTTGAAGGTGTTTCAGGAGTTGTTCTCGTTTGGAAAATTTGAGAAAAGTCTTAACTCCACTTTCCTTGCTTTAATACCTAAAAAGGCCGGGGCTATTGAGATCACAAATTTTTGACCTATTAGCTTAGTGAATGGAGTATACAATATTATATCAAAAGTTCTTGCTAATCGCTTAAGGGAGGTGTTGGGTAAGATTGTGACTAAGCCTCAAAATGCTTTTGTTAAGGGTAGACAGATCCTTGATGCAGTTCTAATTGCCAATGAATACTTGGATAGTAGATTGAAGGTTACCCAAGAATTATGTGTAAGTTGGATATGGAAAAGGCGTATGACCATGTTAATTGGGACTTCCTTCTATATCTACTGGGTAGGTGTGGTTTTGGTGAAAGGTGGAGGTCTTGGATTAGCTGGTGTATATGTACGATACGTTTCTCTGTGTTGATTAATGGTAGCCCAGAGAGTTTCTTTCAGAGTTCTCGTGGTTTGAGACAAGAGGATCCGTTATCTCCTCTACTTTTTATTATTGTTATGGAGGCACTAAGTAGGATGATCTCGGCTTTGTTGGATAATTGGTTTATTAGTGGTTTCCAAGTTGGATCTCCGAGCAGGGGTATTACCACTATCTCTCATTTGATGTTCGCAGATGATACGCTTATTATGTGCAAAGCTAATCGAGACTAGGTGCGGGTTGTGAAGGCATGTTTGCTTTGTTTTGAAGTAGTGTCTGGTCTAAAAGTGAATTATGATAAATCCGAGTTGGTGCCGATTGGAGAGGTTCAAAATATTAGAGAGTTGGCTGACACGTTGGGATGCAAGATAGCGTCTCTTCCTATGACTTACCTGGGACTACCATTGGGTATAGCTTCGAGGGCACGCTTGATCTGGGATATAGTGATTGAAAAAATGGAAAGGAGACTGGCAGGGTGGAAGAGAACGTACTTGTCAAAAGGGGGTCGGATTACTTTGATTAAAAGTACACCTTCTAATCTACCCACTTATTTCTTATTCTTATTCCCTATACCGGTAGGTGTGGCAGGTCGTCTCGAGAAGCTACAAAGAGACTTTCTGTTGAGTGGATTAGGAGAAGAGTTTAAATTTCATCTTGTCAAGTGGGAGAAGGTGTGCCATCCTATCTCTAGTGGTGGTTTGGGCATTAGAAACTTACAGTTGTTTAATCGGGCATTACTTGACAAATGGCTATGACGATATATCAAGGAACCAGAAGCCCTTTGAAAAACTGTGATCGAAAATAAATATGGTAGTTTAGGGGAGGGTTGGTGTACTAGAGAAGTTAAAGGGGCCCATGGAATGGGGCTATGGAAGCGTATTAGAAAAGAGTAGGAGGTCTTTCAACAGCACACTAGATTTCAATTGGGTACAAGTGCCAGGATCAAATTTTAGAAGGATGTTTGGTGTGGCGACAGTGCTCTCCAAGATTTGTTTCCTATACTTTTCCTGATAGCAAGTGCCAAAGATGCTACAGTGGTGGAGGTTATGGGAATCTCTGGAGGGGGTATTCACTAGAATATTAATTTCAATCGGGCGGCACAGGATTGGGAGATGGAGATTTTTGCCGATTTTTATAGTATCCTATATTCTTGTCGTCCAAATATCCAGCATGAAGATGGTATGTGGTGGATTCCTGCAAGGAGAGGGGTTTTCACATTCCTTTTATAAGGTCCTTACACAAGTGTCGGAAATACAGTTTCCCTGGAAAAGGCTCTGGCAACACAAGGCTCCTCTCAAAGCTTCTTTCTTTGTGTGGACAGCGTCATTAGGCAAGATCCTTACTATAGATAATCTGAAAAAGAGGAGGATAATCATTGCAGACTGGTGTTATATATGTAAAGGAGGAGGTGAGTCAGTGAACCATCTACTTTTGCATTGTGAGGTAGTCAGGACTCTCTAGAATGAGGTGTTTAAAATAATGGATTTAACATGGGTTATGCCAGAATCCGTAGTGGATATATTGGCGTGTTGGATCTCTATCAAAGGTGTGCATCAGATCAAAGTGATTTGGAAGATGATTCATATTTATATTATGTGGTGCTTGTGGCAGGAGTGAAATGAGAGGACGTTTGAAGACAAGGAGAAATCTTTGGCGGAGCTAAAAGTTTTCTTTTTTAGGACTCTATGTACTTGGGTCATTGCTGTGGACTTTAATGCCATGGATCTTCATGATTTCTTAGTTGCTAATATGCCTTCGTAGATAGGGCATACTACTTTGTAATTGGTAGTTGTTGCCCATTCTTGTGAATAATACTTATTTTACTTATCAAAAAAAAAGACTCGGAGCACAAAATTAAACCTAATCAGAACAATCTATACATAAACAGGTAGATTCATTAAGTTCATATCTACATTGACCATCCACAACAATCATTTAGAAGGTTATGAGCATGCGGTAGAAGCAGCACACCATGAGGGCAAATCCTTGAAGTTGAGTTCAAAGAAGACCATATAAACTATCAGCTAAGCAACTATTCTAAAACAATTAAGAAAATAATTCCAATGGAAAAAAAAAAAACAAACAAATAATTCTTTGTTATTTCTGTTTTATTCTTTTATTATTTTCTGTTCTTCTTTTCCTTTCTTCTTTTCCTTTCTTCTTTTTGAGAAACTTTTTATCTTTTTAATAAACTAGGAAATAACCTGAAGGGAGACGATGGGTTCATAGCCAAGTAGATCCTTTGCTTTTGAACAATTAAAAGATCTGCTGCAAGATAGGAGTCTAATTCTTGAAGGTGTCAATTGTGGAACCTTCATCCCATATGGGCCAAACAGCCTATATGTCCACTCCACCATATGTGCAATTGGCATCATGACAAAGGCAGGGATCTTTATTCTTGGCCTGCAAACCACATTGGTTCAGAATAAAAGAGAAGGAGCATCACATGTTACATAACTATATTCTATGCCTTTTACTACAGAATATATTTTTTCTATGAGTAATATTTTAAAAAGTTATAAGTAACTTATCAAAAAAAAAGAATTGTTTTATAAGATAATAAATTAATGAGAAAAATGAGATACAGAAGTGGTGGCAGTGTGTGAAGCAAGGTTTTCTTAGATTTTCCCACAAAATCTAAGTTATGAAGCTATGCATATTGTGTCAACGGTACTCTGATGCATGAACAAATCCACCACCACCATATCCCAACCCAAAATGCTCATAAATTCCAAGTGAGTATCCTGGAGTTCACATCCCCATGTTTAAAACCAATCATAAGGTGGGTTCTTTGGATTTTGAGGTGGGGTCTTTCAGTAATGATCAAATAGTAATGAATCTTTTCTTCTGTAAGGATAGTGTCAGGATATTGGAAATACACGATCAGTATTGCCTATAATAAAAGTGAAATGAATAGTTGTTCCTCTGTGTGGATTATGAACTTGACAGCTTGGATAGGTAAATAGGAACTGGAAGAGGACAATGGAGAGAAAGCTCTGGTTTTATTATGGTAGGGTTTCTGCAACACAAAACTCACCGGTGGTGACAGTGACAGGAGGCACGAAATAGAGGGATGGAAAGGTTTTGAACAATGAGGGTGGTGCAGGTACCAAGGTGGTGGGGCTGCTGTAATGGAGGTATTGGTTTGAGCTTGGCACTGGTCTTGGTGCTCAAATTTGGGCTGGTGGCATAACGGACAGGGCGGATGAGTAGAGAGAGAGGGAGATACTCTTCTCCACTAAAAAAAAAAAGCCCTTAAACATTATATATTTCCCCATAGTTCTTGATTTGGGTATATGTCATGCTAAACTTCCACATACCAAATGGTATGGCAACAACTTACACCATAATTTCCTTCATCACTACTTTGCAAAAAGAAAAAACTGCTCAATTAAATTGAGGAACAATTTGGAAATTTCTTTTTTGATAATTAAGATAATTTTTATTAACCGCAAAAGAAGGTACACATGGAGAGGGAAAAATTGGAAGTTTTTTACTTTCTATGAACTAAAATGAGAACCATAGTCTAGCAAAAAGATTTCTGATGTGAAAAATGATAATCATGGTTCGTGCTACATGCTACAACATGGTTAAAAAGCGCAGTGTATTCATTGGCATCCATGCCATTGGTGGTTCAATACGATGCCTAGATTAATAATGGAGTTGCTTATGAGTGAGAGATATAGCTTTTTTCCTATTGATAAGAAACAAGATATCTTATTAATATTGAAAGAGGCATAGCCCAAGATATTTGAAGATGATATCTTATTAATATTGAAAGAGGCATAGCCCAAGTAAGAAGATATTTGAAGATGTACTATAACTAACAAAGAACTGGCTAAGTGGACCCTAAAATAGATGAAGATCAAAGAAGAAGAAAAAGATCAATATGAAAAGAGCTGGATACATCTAGTCGGGAAAAAAAAAAAGTACCAAGGATAAGACATACCCCTCATAGCCAAGTCCTTCCAGAATAAGCGAAACAAACTCCCAAAATTTTATAGGTTCCATGTTGGTGATAAAATATGCCTGCAAAATCCTACTTATCAAAAAACATATGCCTGCAAAATCCAATGTTTGTTGAGCAAAGAAATTCAAAACCCACTTATGATATCCTAGCTTGAGATGTCCACATTTTTATCTGTGTTTTTCTTTTATAGGAGAACCTCTCCCTGACTTTAACCTTTTCCAAATATTCCACGAATGACTACTGGATTTGAAAGATGGCGGAGAATCTAGAAAAATCAATCAACTGAACTCTCTCTCTCTCTTTCTCCCAATATGTGTGTGTGTGTGTGTGTGTGTGTATTATTCTTGTTTGAATACTGATATTGCAACAATAAAAGTACCTGCCCTGCAGCTTTTTCCGCAACCATCCCTTCCGATGCAAGAGCTCGCTCAGCACATATATGGGCATGTGCCACATTTTCAACATAAGTAAAATCATAAATGTTGTTTCCATCACCAATAATGAACTGAACATATGAAAAAGAAGCAAATAAAAATCACATTAGTTTTCCCTCAAGAAAGCAGCCACCGCTCACAATTTTAAGAAAATTAGCATTTGGGTGTGTTACAGGTCTTCACCACTCCACAAGAAAAATTTTATATGATTAACAAGAATTTTGTGGTAGCCCCTGATGGATGCTTTTTGATTATGAGAAATCCCAGAGACCGTGCAAACACACGTCTTCTATCCGGTTAGACCCTAATGGATGCTATCATAACAGAGACCATATTAAATTATTACAACTTTCTAATCAATGTTTCAAGTAGTCAAGAGCCTTAACATGAAACTTGTGACAGAAGCTACCTGTGATGGGATTAGGTTCAAGAAGGCACTGCTACAAGCGCTTTGCATGCATATACATCTTATCACAAGTCTTAATAAAATGTTCGTACAACAAAGATGGTATTTGGCATTTTTTTTTATTGGTAAACAAATTTTTACTGATCAAAAGAGTAGGCAAAAACCAAGTATACGGGACATATACAAGAGCAACGCATAGGCGTGCTAGCCTAGTGATACAAGGAATTCATGAAAGGTCATACCATGAAAATCAATTACAATCGACCAATGGACAAAAGTATTGAAAAAAAGGATTCTAAGCTCATCCATTCATCGCTCTTGGTCTTCAAAGTTTCCTGCATTCCTCTCCGTCCAGATGCACCACCATAGACATATTGGTATCAACTTCCATACGGATGCAATTTGAGAGTTGCCCTGAATACCTCTCCAGGAAGCTAGGAGATCACGTACCCTTCTCGGCATCACCCATTTGGCAGTTGGGCTCGATAAAGCGAAGAGGAATTAAAATTTGATGGTCCCAAAGATTAATTTCATTTCATAAAATATTTTTTTTTATGGGTAATCATTTCATAAAAATCTATGGACTTTATTCCTTCATAACAAGAACATGCTTTCCTCAACTTGATTGTTTAATCCCAACCCAATAAAAGCAGATCATGGACCACACTGACCGAAATCTAAGCCTCAAAAATTGATACAATATACAAATTTATGTCATTCGTGTATCAGAATATGGAAGCAGATTATTGAACAATATCCAAAACATGGAGTTTGTTTTCATAACTAGAAGATAAAAAGAAGACAGTCAAAATAATGCAGAGCAATAAACATCCTTGCCTTAGATTTCCCCGCCCTTGCAGCAGCTACTAAAGATGGAACCAACAACTTATCTCCAGGGCCAAAAATGCCGCTAGGACGTATACAGCATGTTAAAAGTCCATTAGTCCCATTTGATTTGATTACCAATGCCTCTCCTTCAGCTTTAGTTGCTGAATACGAATCGTTGTGCTGAAACATTATGAAGATAACATGGGCATCGATTACACATGCTAAGCAGTAACAAGGACATTATTATTTGACAATACACGTGACTACCTGTGCATGATGAACACACACACAAAAAAAAGGATACAAGAAAAGATGCTGTTCAACATTTTAGGTGATAAAAATAAAACTGAATTTACTTCAGCTTATATCTCTCCGCGCCAAAGAAAGGGAAGAAACAAGGAGTAGTGAAAATAATCTGTTACAATACATAAAAATAGAATAAACTCTGACTCGCAATTTTGCTTCAAAACTGGCAGTAAGCAGCAATAACAACAAACTACACACTCAAGAAATAATAAACTTGAGACTCGGTGAAGTCAGTACCTTAGCCGGATATGACAACGACTCATCCCCATTGAAACTCCCATGAATCCCATCAAAGACCACGCTAGGAGAGCTAGTATAAATCAATCTCTTTACTTTTAGCTCAGTGCAAGCATCAATAACATTTTTTGTCCCTGCAGACCATAGTTGATTCAAAATATAAAACAAGCATGTCCATCCACAAACAAAGACTGTAAAAAGTCTGAAAGCAAATCAAAAGCAATATGGCTCAACACCCAACACGCTGTACCTTCCACATTCACCGAATGATGCAGCTGATAATTGTTAATCGATGAATTTGGCGCAGCCATGTGGAATACGACCTCCGCTCCTTCACATGCTGTTTAAAAAGGGGGAAAGATCTTTAGTGAGACTTTTTCAGCTTGTAATTTTATCAAACGTTGAAGAGCAATGGTAGTTGTGACCTTTCACCACATGGGCCTTGTTTCGGAGATCGGTATGAACATACACGGCGCGGCCAGAGCGTAAGGCTTCGCCGAGGGGGCCCTTCTCCTCGGTTGGTTCAAGCTCAATGGTGGGGCCCAAGTCGGCAATCCGCACGGAAAACATTTCGTAGGCGATGAGCTTTTCCACCAAATGCCGCGCAGCAAATCCTCTCCCTCCAGTCACCACGCACCATCTCTCCTCCACTACCATTATTTTTATCGACGCCCTGAAAAATAGATACCGGCATTCACATAAGTTTGGTTCACCCAGGAAAGAGAAGCAGAACATAGGAAAAAAAAAAAAAAGAGACCGGGGATTTAGTTGTACCCTTTTCCTGGTGTGAAAAGTTGGTCTTCGCCTCTTCGGTCTCCCTCTACCGCAGCTAGTGACGACACCGATGGGATCCGACTTCAGAGAGAGCCAGCCAGCGCCAGGTGACAAAACCAGGAAACAAGCAGCATCAGTGTAAGTGAGAGAGAAGATACGACATGAAGCGCACGTTACATAGTTTCACTTTCACATGACAACATGTGGTTCATTCAAAAATTAAATTCAAAATTAAATTTAAAATAATATTATTTTATTATATAGTATACAAATTGTGATTTAGTGGTAAGTTTATCATATCATATTCTAATGTGGGACCCTCTCTGTCCTTCCATATATTATTACAAGAAATGTCAATATGACGTATGAGTTTGCCTCTTCATTTTGATTATTTATGTATTTTCTTAACTTAATAATTAAGAAAATAATTTTTAATGTATTGATATATTTTTTTATTTTTTAAAAATATTTAAATATATTAAAAAATATTAAAATAAATAAAATATAAATATAAATTTGTGCTAGCCACCCAGCAGTCATTGCTCAACTATAGTCTAGCATTACTCTATTATTATTTTACCATTTTCGTACCATCAACAGTATAATACCTTGATTTCAAAAATTAAAAAAGGGTATAATACCTCAAATTAACGTCATCTTTGGTCTTTGATAACGAAATGTTGGTGAAATCATAAAAATATAATAAAAATTATAATAAAATTAAAATTAAGATGAAACCAGTTTGAACTAAAGTACGAAAATATCACTCTCTTTAATGAGATTCAAGCTCTCTACGGTGTACAAAGTTTCAAATTAACCGATGCAGTAGAACTCCTCTTGACTTGACTCCTCTAGAATACAACAGTCCAGTTGATCGTCGTATAACTCAAGTCTACTCTGTACAAATAGTTGAGTCCAAAAATCTACAAAACTGTAAAAAATCATAATCATTAATCAAAAGTTGAAAATACTTTCTCAAGTTGGAGCTATTTTTCCGTTAGTCAAAAGAAGGATAACATATATACATGAATTAAAGTCATAATTAGAAAAATTAGCACCTCAATAGCCATAAATGCAATGCATGCCTACGGAAAGAAAACGTAAAACACTAAATCAACCAAAATTTATTACAAATAACTTTCAAGATAATTACAAAATATATTAATGTAAGAAAATCGGCATGCAAGTAAAAATCTATATTAATGCTTTAATCCAAACGATGCAATTTAAAAGATAATCGTTACAAAATAAATTTTTATTAAAATGTAACAACACGAAACTTATCGTAAATCATTACTTGTTTTATAACTTGTATAATTGGTTTCACTTGTGACCGATTTATCCTAAAATTAAGAAAAATGCTACTCTTATCGCTTATACTTAATTATCGCTATGATTTTTTATTTTTTACTTAGTAATCAAGGATGTATTTTTTAATAATATTATAATTTTTTTTATTTTTTAAAAAATATTTAAAAGTGTTAAAAAATATATATAAAATAAATAAATAATAATAATAATATAAATAACTGTAGCTCCCAACGTGGGAGCAGTGGCTGAAGAGCCACCCTAAAATTAATACTCATTACACTGTGTTATCGTCTCATATAAAAAAAATTATATACACCATATCCGACCTACATGCCAAATTAATAGCATCACTATTCAAGTTATACACCATATTAATGACACCACTATCCGAGCTACACGCCACATTAATAACACAATATCCAAGTTACACGTCACATTAATGACGATATCGTAGATGCACGTCACATTAAAAGAACAGTAGAGAATGCATAGACTTCACGGGAGCAGATACGATCTGTCTCTTCTAAACTCTCGATATAAATAGCAATCATCATGTACAAAAAAAGCTCTCTGATCTTTAGAACAACCGACAATGCAAATCTAATGGTTTATTATTTCCGGCAGTTCATAAAAATTAGAAAGAACAAGTCTACAACCTTGGGCCCATTGAATAGAATTGTAGTGCTGTTGTGTAAATTCATTTATGTTCTTAATATATTGGTTTGTATTTTTTTATAAAAGGGAGATTTCATTTTTGCCTCTAATCGTTTTTTTGTAGACAAAAATATCTCCCACTGAAACACTACCAAGAGGATGTATGCTGGCTTTTCAGGTTAAAGAGCTTTCGACGAGGTTCATTCTAGTATATCATAATAGGGCTATGAGAGGATTTAATCTAGCTGAGTGGATGGCTGTGTTAATTAGAAGCGAAAATTTATGGTTTAAATTAAGGATACGTGAAATTTTGCTCGAATTAGAGTGCAAATATGCCTATGAAGTTTATCTCTCTCCCTCTCTCACTTTTTTTTTTTTTTAAAGCTAGCAAGAGAACTTCATTAATATTAGAAAAGATGGTACATGATGAGCGGGTGCAGATCCCAACAAATACCTTATTACAATAACTACAGTGCAAAGGTGGTGAAAAGAAGGAAAAAAAATTGGGTTTTAGTATCAATTGCTTGATCTCTACCTTTACCCTGCAAAGATGGTTCTGTCTTAAAAGACAGAGGGAATTAGAAGTCCTGCAAAATTAAGATAGAGCGTACATAGCCCCTTAGATAAGACGCTGGAGAATGGAATAGTCTCAAAATCAGTCCAATATGAAAATGGAAGTCTAAGGCGAGACATGAATGAAGCTTGTGTTCAACTGCAAAAAATTATGTCAGCTAAAATATTTCCCAAGTACAAGAGGAAATCCCAGCTAAAATATTTCATGGGAAGAAATCACCAGATGATAGATTCTTTGAGATTTATAACAGAGTTCAGCTGACAGTTTATCCAAGTTCTGTACCAGCTTCCTTTAACTGGTATTAAACAAAATTAACATGGCTAGCTCGTGTTTTGTGAGAAGTTTCAAAACATCTGAACTGCCATGGCTTCAAGCTCGAATTAAATGCCAATACCTTTAAAGGATTTTGTTTATAGTAAAGCGGCATGCATGAGAGAGAGAGAGAGAGAGAAAAAACCTATGACAAAAAAGCTCTGAAGTGAAATGGTTCCAAGGAAGCTAAGAAGCAATAGAGAGAGAACAACCTATCATGTTACATGTGCAAAGAACAGAATCAGTAAAATGCATCAAGAATCTCCATTGGAGTTGCTGAAATGGACCAAATAATACGTGCTAAAAAAATTTGGAACCAAACTTGGAATTTCCATTATATATACTAGTAGCTGCCATTAACAGGGTGGCACAAGAATGTGGCACTGTCAATACACATATTTGACTTGTGGTGGCTTTTTGTAGTGCCTTGTCATGGATGATATGTACACATAAAAGCACGGCAGAGATTTTGGACGTGGCATTCGTATAAAGAGTCCATGAACAAAAACAAGAAAGGATCCATAGAGTAGAGGGTACCACCTACTCATCGCCCATCAACTATTTAACTAAAGCTAAATTCAGGTGAGCTTTTAAAACAAAATAGTGGACTTGGTCAAACAAGCAAATAGACCCTGAAGAGCTTTTGCATTACCCTTCAGTTAAAAATTAGCAAGGGACAGAGTTGGTTTCCAAGGAAGACCATTTAGAGGAGCAAGGCTCCCTTGAGAGCTTCGAAGATGCTCCCAAAATGTGAAGTTATCATGCTTCAGATTATTCCTTTTACGCTAAGTAGTAAGTATACTGAGCAGATTGCTTTTATTTTTTCTTTGTTCTTTCCTTCTTTTTTTTTTAATTTTTTGAGCTTTAAGAATTTAGTTGTAGCTATTTAAAGAGCTCCTCTTCCATTCCCCGTCTACTTAAGTTGAAGCCTTTTTTTAAAAATAATTATCACCAAAACAAAAAGTACTGAGAAGTATTCAGCACCGCATAACTTGGAGCCATAGAAGCAAGGAAACATACAAAGACTAGTAAATACCTTAAGCAACAGAACTCAGTCCTTTCCCATCGAAAGATACTTTAAAACATTAACAGCAGAATTCCAAGATGACGCCACCGATGAAGCAACTCTTCTCGACTTCTCTTCTGACAAATAAAAACATGATGGGGGTATTTTCTCCACTGTATATCCCATTCTGGCATAGTAGACATGCATGTATAGTTAGAAATATATTTTATACCATCAGCTTGATGCTTCTGACAGACTCCCATCAAATCAGAACGTTTCAATAAGGTCTAACGATGAGTGAAACACATTAACAGCACTGCTCCATGTTAATTGACATATTGACATACCAAGAAGAGGGTAATCAGACATACATCTTTTCTGGTAAAATGCCATGGATAAACAAGAATATTGAGGTTGCCAAAAGAAGCTTTGAAAGGCCGCTTAGGAGAATAAATCCAGATGCAATGAAGTTGTAGTAAATTGCAACCAATAGTAATAAAGCAGTAAGTGTCTGCCTTTTATCCCTCCAGAGTAACATGTCAGCAACTGCAAAAAATAGCGGCAGCCGGATCACTTCATCAATGCATACAGATGAATAAATGTATCTTGCATATTGACTTGTATATGTCCCGTGTACTTGGCTTCGCCTATTATCAATAAAATCCTCACTTACCGATCAAAAAAAAGGAAGGGGAATGCTGTGCCCTAACCCTACTGCTTGTGCATACAAACATATACGTCACATACGAGTGTTTGCACACCTATACCTTAGAAATACATAGCTTAGTTAGGTCATATTAGGGCTGAAGACCCAAATAGTTAAGTTAGTCATGTCAGGACAAAAACAAAGAAGTAATCGTTGAGTGGCTAGATTGCAGGATAAAAATGAACAATATATAATGTTTGAGCAATTGTATTGAATAAGATATCCCAATGAAACTTTCAGTATTCCATACGGAGTGCATAAAAATACCATGCGGGAGGTGGTGTTATGGTCAATCCAGATAACATGGGTTCCTTGTCAGTTGCCTAAAGAGGGGCATCCTGAGATCACCAGTGTTCACAAGATTTCCACCAGCCACTCAAGCTTGCTGCCAGTAGCCAGCCACCAACTGCTCAAGCTTGCCACCAACATCCAAAAATCACCACTAAAGCGCAGTCAATTTTTTTCTTTTTAAATTTCCTCATCATCGTCCATCATTCAATCACTCAAGCTTACAACATGCAAATTTTTTGTATTCAGTCCAAGTCAGGTGTATCCAAGCACACAATAAGATATCTTAGGAATACATGATAATATATCTTATTTCCAATCAAAACCAGCCCACTACACACAATGTGTTAAATGGGCCTGCCAGTCTTGACTTGTGCATAAGTTATTATTAACATTAATAGAGTTTTATCATCCTAAGAACATGTTCCTAAGATATTCATATTAATAGCATAATTCCAATCATCTAACATCACGCTCACAAGGTAATCTGCCACTGATAATCAGACACCTAATCGATATTGTTGTTGGCTACGGCAGTGTAAGGGGGAGCAATTCTATGATAATGGCTGTGTAGGAGGTTATCCGCATTTGATTTTTCAAGGCCCTGAATGATTGCACTCTGCCAGGTACTATAAGGAAACGTCCAGAGTATTACATAGGAGAATGCAGTACAGATAGACACTAAAAGCAGTGACATGAATGAAAATTGATGATACCCCTTCCACTTCCAAGATATATGGAAGCTCTCGAAGGTCCTTCCCTTTTGTGTAGATGCTCAGCCCTCAAGTGTGAGTATGACTCAATTGTCCTCTTTATACCATCCTGCAGAGAGAAAAAATCCAATGTGACAGGTACACTCAAATATTCAAAAGTTGAACTAAGATTATATGGGTGATTAGACCTTTCAACATTGTCCAGTTCAGAGCTAGATTACATGTATAAGACTCAGAGCACAAAATTAAACCTAATCACAACAACCTAAACATAAACAGGTAGATTCATTAAGTTTATATCTACATTGACCATCCACAACAATCATTTAGAAGGTTAAGAGCATGCAGTAGAAGCAGCCCACATACCATGAGGGCAAATCCTTGAAGTTGAGTTTAAAGAAGAACCATGGGGTCTTAGACCCTTAACTCAGGGGGCTTCAGCAGAACACCATATAAACTATCCACTAAGCAACTATTCTAAAACAATTAAGAAAATAATTCCATATGGAAAAAAAAAAAAAAAAACAAATGATTCTTTGTTCTTTCTTTTTTATTGTTTTATTATTTTCTGTTCTTCTTTTCCTTTCTTCTTTTTGAGAAACTTCTTTATCTTTTTAAAAAACTAGGAAATAACCTGAAGGGAGACGATGGGTTCATAGCCAAGTAGATCCTTTGCTTTTGAACAATTAAAAGATCTGCTGCAAGATATGAGTCTTATTCTTGAACGTGTCAACTGCGGCACCTTCATCCCATATGGGCCAAACAGCCTATATGTCCAGTCCACCATATGTGCAATTGGCATCATGACAAAGGCAGGGATCTTTATTCTTGGCCTGCAAACTACATTGGTTCAGAATAAAAGAGAAGGAGCATCACCTGTTACATAACTATATTCTATGCCTTTTACTAGAGAATATATTTTTTTATGAGTAATATTAAAAAAATTATAAGTAACTTATAAAAAAAAAAGAATTTTTTTATAAGATAATAAATTAATGAGAAAAAGGAGATACGGAAGTGGTGGCAGTGTGTGAAGCAAGGTTTTCTTAGATTTTCCCACAAAATCTAAGTTATGAAGCTATTGCATATTGTGTCAACTGTACTCTGATGCATGACCAAATCCACCACCATCATATCCCAACCCAAAATGCTCATAAATTCCAAGTGAGTGTCCTGGAGTTCACATCCCCATGTTTAAAACCAATTATAAGGTGGGTTCTTTGGATTTTGAGGTGGGGTCTTTCAGTAATGATCAAATAGTAATGAATCTTTTCCTCATAGGATAGTGTCAGGATATTGGAAATACAAGATCAGTATTGCCTATAATAAAAGTGAAATGAATAGTTGTTCCTCTGTGTGGATTATGAACTTGACAGCTTGGATAGGTAAATAGGAGCTGGAAGAGGACAATGGAGAGAAAGCTCTGGGTTTTATTATGGTAGGGTTTCTGCACCACAAAACTCACCGGTGGTGACAGTGACAGGAGGCACGAAATAGGGGGATGGAAAGGTTTCGAACAATGAGGGTGGTGCAGGTACCAAGGTGGTGGGGCTGCTGTAATTACAACAGGTTATGGAGGTGGTGATTTGAGCTTGGCACTGGTCTTGGTGCTCAAATTTGGGCTGGTGGCATAGAGGAAGGGGAGGATGAGTAGAGGGAGAGAGATACTCCTTCTTCATTAAAAAAAAAAGCCTTTAAAACATTATATATTTCCCCATAATTCTTGATTCGGGTATATGTCATGCTAAACTTTCACATACCAAATGGTATGGCAACAACTTACACCATAATCTCCTTCATCACTACTTTGCAAAAGGAAAAAACTGCTCAATTAAATTGCGGGACAACTTGGAAGTTTCTTTTTTTTATAATTAAGATAATTTTTATTAACTGCAAGAGAAGGTACACATGGAGAGGGAAAAATTGGAAGTTGTTTACTTTCTATGGACTAAAATGAGAACCATAGTTTAGCAAAAGATTTCTGATGTGAAAAATGATAATCATGGTTGGCGCTACATGCTACAACATGGTTTAAAAGTGCAGTGTATTCGTTGGCATCCATGCCATTGGTGGTTCAATATGATTTTTTTTTTTATAAGTAAAAGGTAAATTTCATTGATACGAACGAAATAGGTATAGCCCACGTACATAGGGAGTATACAAAAGAACACCTAAATACATTCTAGGAACGATAGATTAAGGGCAAGAAGTCATGAGCATTGTTCCCATTAAGTACAATAGCAGAAAACCAAAGCAATAGTGTGTATAAAAAATTCTGAAGCTCCGCCATTGTGCGCACCCTATCTTCAAAGCACCGCTCATTCCTTTCCGCCCAAATACACCACATAATGCACAACGGAATCATCTTCCACACTGCCGCCACTTGATGACAGCCTTGAATCTCCTTCCAACAAGCCAGTAAATCAACCACCCTTAAAGGCATTACCCAGGCGACATCAACTCTTCTAAATATCTCATCCCACAGCACCCTTTTCACTTTACAATGCACTAATAAGTGATCCAGCGATTCTCCTTGCTTTTTACACAAGTAGCACCAATCCAACACAATGAGTCCCCTCTTCCTCAAGTTATCCGTTGTCAAAATTTTCCCAAGAGCAGCAGTCCATACAAAGAAAGCTATTTTAGAAGGCACACAAGACTTCCAAATATTCTTCCAAGGGAATGGAGCATTACCTTGTGATGCCAATATTTTGTAATACTCCCTGACTGTACACTTCCTATTGCCTTAGGACCTCCCCTAGATCTTATCCCCCTGTGCCGTAGTGTTTCCCATAGAGTATATCAGCCTGAAAAATTCTGAAACAGTATGCAATTCCCAGTCATGAATATCCCTATTAAATAGGACATTCCACTGGTGAGAACCATGAGAAAATACCCTCAGATCCGCCACAGAAGCATCCCTGTTGGCTGCAATACGATAGAGATTTGGAAAAGCCCTATCAAGAGTGCAATCTCCACACCAAACATCATGCCAAAACTTGATTCTAGTGCCCTCTATAGCCACAAAACGGATATGGTTTTCGAAACTCTGTCATCCCCTCCTAATAAATTTCCATAAGCCCAGGCCATACCCCCCTCTCACTTCGTTGGAGCACCAGCCCCCCCAAGCACTTCCATGTCTAGAGTCTATAATTTCCTTCCACAGTGAATCCCCCTCCAAGTGGTACCTCCATAGCCATTTCTCCAATAAAGCTTTATTGAAAGTCCTCAAGTTGCACACTCCCAAGCCACCATTTGAAATTGGAGAACAAAATTTCTTCCACTTAACAAAATGGATTTTCGGTTCCTCCCCTATTCCCCACAACAAAAAAGCCCGAAATAATTTCTCAATCCTATTCGCCACCCCTGCAGGCAAAGGAAATAGAGATAAGAAATAGGTGGGAAGGTTAGTTAACGTGCTCTTAATTAAGGTGAATCAACCCCCTTTTGATAAATATAATCATTTCCAACCAGCCAGCCTTTTCTCTACTTTCTCCACAACCTCATCCCAAATCGCTCCAGCCTTAAAGGTCGCTCCCAATGGGAGGCCCAAATATTTCATAGGCAAGGATGACACTTTACAATCCAGAAGGCTCGTCAGGCTATTGATACTAGGCACCACACCCACTGCAACCATCTCAAACTTACCAAGGCTCACTTTAAGCCCTGAAACAGCTTCAAAACATTACAAAAGTGCTCGTAAATTTTGAATATGGCCATGATCCACTTCACAGAAAAATGAGAGTATCATTTGCAAATAAAATATGTGAGATTAAGATAGAGCCATTAGTACCATTACCCACTGAAAATCTAGATAAAAAACCACCACCCACAGCAGCCTTCGCCATCCAACCAAGTGCCTTCATAACGATAACAAAAAGTAGAGGAGACAATGGGTCCCCTTGCCTCAATCCACGAGAACTGTTGAAAAAACCAGCAAGGGTGCCATTAACTAATATCAAGAAACGAGCGGCAGAGACACAATGTTGAATCCATGAAATCCACCTATCGCCAAAGTTATACCTCCTGAGCAAGTATAAAAGAAATTCCTAATTCATATGATCATAATCTTTTTTCATGTCAAGCTTGCATAGAATACCTGAAACTCCCTCCCGCAACCTATGATCCAAGCACTCATTGGCAATAAGAACCGAATCAAGGATTTGTCTTCCCCGAACAAATGCATTTTGAGGCTTAGAAATAATTTGTTCCAAAACCACGCTTAGCCGATTTGCAAGAACCTTCGAAATGATCTTGTACACTCCACTCACAAGGCTTATGGGGCAGAAATCCTCAATTGTTGTAGCCCCCTGTTTCTTCAGTATGAGAGCAATGAACGTCACATTAAGGCATTTCTCAAATTTCTTGAAAGAGTAAAATTCAAAGAAAACTTGCATAACATCACATTTCACAATATCCCAACAAGCTTGAAAGAATCCCATCGAAAAGCCATCCGGACCCGATGCTTTATCCTTTGCCATGCTGCAAATGACCTTATGAATCTCATCTTCGTCAAAAGGTCTTTCCAACCAACTCGCACTCTGCGGGTCAATAGACTCAAACAACAAAATCATCAAGCTTCAGCCTCCAGCAAGCCGATTCAGTGAGGAGCTTCTCATAATAGTGGACAATATGGTCTTATAATTCAGAGGGGGAAAAGAGCACTTGAGTGAAGTGTCTCAATAGCATTGCTATGCCTATGAGAATTGGCCACTTTATGGAAGGATTTCGTACATTTATCACCTTCTTTTAACCAGAGTGCCCTGGATTTTTGGCGGCACGAGATCTCCTCCATCAACAACACCCTCTCCAGTTCTGTCACAACCGAACTCTTCCTCAATAATACCTCCTCCAAGGTGTCTCCTTACGATTCCCTCCCCTCTAACTCCTGTAACTCCTCCATAAGGGTAGTCTTCTGGTCATCAATGTTGCCAAAAATTTTCAAGTTCCACTTGTAAACTTAGAGAGCTTTGAGCAAAAGTATATTTCTCTCGATGGAGAATTCCCATTATATATGGAATACAAGCTGATCCTCAGCCCTTAAAATCAGCTAAACTACCATATGCAAATCTGTCTAAAGATAGCCTGCAGCTAGTATATCCTAATTAAAAAAAGAATAAAAGATTTGCAAACATAGAAGATAGCTGTCAAAGCTGTACAAGGCATAAAATCTGCAGACTTTAAGTGGCCCCGTTGACATCCCCCCTCAAATTGATGCTGGTAAATCGACAAGCATCAATTGCAAACAAGGAAATTATGGCACTGACGTGTCATGGATTTGGTGAAGATTTCCGCGATCTGTAGAGTAGTGGAGATATGTGGGAGGGTGATAATCTGGCGGTCATAGGTCTCCCAGATGGAGTGGCAGTAAACCTCTATGTGCTTTGTGCGTTCGAGGTAGACAGGGTTGGCAGCAATTCGGATGGCACTAGTGTTGTCAGGATGTAGTGGAGTAGGTTGAACTTGGGAGAAACCAAGCTCTGTGAGGAGACCACGCAGCCAAATGATCTCGGACCATGCAGCAAACATGGCGCAGTACTCTGCCTCAGTTGATGACTTGGAGACATAATCATGCTTCTTGCATTTCCAAGAGATAAGAGCATCACCAAGAAACATACACCATCCGGTAGTAGATTTCCTAGTGTTTGGGCAGCCGGCTCAATCAGCATCATTGTAGGCTTATAGCTGGAGTGAAGAACCAATAGGGAAAAATAAGCCACGACTAGGTGTGCCAAGGATGTATCAAATGATACGTCGGACTACAGATAGGTGGAGATGTCGAGGGGCTTGCATGAACTTGTTGATGGTGTGGACAACATAAGAGATGTCCGGTCGGGTGATGGTTAGATAGATAAGACTACACACCAGCTTCCAATAGAAAGTAGGATCCTCAAGAAGCTCCCCTTCGTCATGTCGATACTTCACATTAAGTTCCATAGGGGTGTCAACAGAAGTAGTGTGTGTGAGTCCGACTAACTGAACCAGATCCTGAATATACTTGTGTTGATTCAAGAAGATACTTTGAGGCTGATGATGCACCTCTAACCCCAAGAAGTAGGTGAGCTGGCCAAGGTCTTTCATGTGGAAAGTAGAATGCAACAATTTCTGAATCTTAAAGATGGCCTCCATATCGGAACCAACGACAACGATATCGTCCACATAAATAAGGAGAATAACTATGCCCTTAGATGTCCTCTGTAGAAAAAAGGAGGAGTCATACTGACTCTGAGTGAAGGAAAAGGAGAGTGGATCGAAACTTTTCAAACCATACTCTCGGTGCCTGCTTCAATCCATACAAAGAGCGTTTTAGTTTGCAAACATCATTAGGTGAGGAAGTAGGCATACCAGAGGGAAATTTCATGTAAACTTCTTCCTTGAGATCACCGTGTAGGAATGCGTTCTTAACTTCCATTTGATGTAAAGGCCATGATTGAGATGCAGCAAGAGTTAGTATGGTTCGCACGGTGGGCATCTTGGCTACCAGTGCTAAGGTTTCATCGTAGTCTAGGCCATACTCTTGTTTGTTGCCAAGAACCACCAACCGAGACTTGTGACGGTCTATGAATCCATCAGAACGAAGCTTGATAGAAAACACCAACTTACTGCCATGGGGTTTCACGGATGGCGGACATGGAACAACATCCCAAGTCTGGTTTTCTTCAAGTGCGAGATGTTCTGTTTCAATAGCTTTTCGCCAAGACTCATGCTCCATTGCCAGTTTATAAGACGAGTGAATAGGAGTATAAGACAAGGCGGCTGTCAAGGATAAAGGAGGGGCGAAACCAAACATATCTAGGGGTTTACAAACCCGAGTAGTGTGTCTGAGAGGAGCAGGTGCAGTTGCTGGAACAGGATTAGCAGTCGGGAAATTAAGTTGAGGGGGCTCGTGAGATGCAGAAGTCTGATTTGATGGGGCGGAGGAGTGTTGGTGATACACTAGGAGAGGCTTAGAAGGTACAAGATCTATAGAAGAGCTAGTAAACAAGGGAAAAAAAGAAAATGAAGGAGAAAGGGGATCGGGGTGAGTGGAGAAAAATTACTGGTTTTCTAGAAAGATCACATTTCTAGAAACCCGAATACGACGCAGATTTGGATCATAGCAAAGAAAACCTTTCTGACGTACAAAATATCCTAGAAAGGCACATTGGACTGACTGAGCCGTGAGTTTAGTGCGTTCGTGTGCAGGAAGATGAACATAGCACACACAACCAAAGATACGAAGGTTAGAATAATTTGGAGTGTGACCAAATAACCGAGTGTAAGGAGAGACATGGTTCAATGAGGGAGAAGGCAATGTGTTGATGAGGTGGACAACAGTGGAGAGAGCTTCACACCAGAACCGAGAGGGCACAGATGACTCTAAAAGAAGGGTGCAAACAACATCGAGAAGGTGACGATTCTTTCTTTCAACCACCCCAATTTGTTGGAGGGTTGAAGGACAATACCGTTGAGATATTATGCCATTAGTTTGCAGAAATTCCTTAAACACATGAGACATGTACTCACCCCCATTGTCAGAGCGAAGGATTTTGATATTGGCAGAAAATTGAGTCTAAATATGAGCATGAAAGAGCTTGAAAACAGAAAATACTTCATTTTTAGAATGTAGGAAATAAATCCACGTGAACCGACTAGTCGTCAATAAAAGTGACGAAGTACTTGTAATTAGCATGAGAAGTAACCAGTGCCATACCACACACATCACTATGTATCATATCAAAAGGTTGGACTACTTTTGGTGTGTGAGTGGGAAATGTCAAGAGTTTTACTTTTGCCAAGTCGACAAGAATTGCAATCAAATTGAACAGCACTAAGAGATGGTGACTCTTTATTCCCAAGTAAACCAGAATTTAGCAAATCATGAAGTACATTAGAGTTTGGATGTCCTAGACGTTTATGCCATGCTAGGTAATCAACAGGAGCAGAATTACAAGTGACAAAGGGCAAAGAGAAACATGGATACAAAGGAAATAGGAGAGGAAAAAGACGTCCTACTTTAGGGCCTCTCGCAATCATCTTCCCTGATTGTTGATCCTACACAACACAACCAGATTTAGAGAATTCCACTTTACAATCATTGTCAACCAACTGACCGACAGAACCCAGATTAGTGGTAAGACCAGGAGAGACAAAGACATCGGTTAGAGAAGGAGAAACATCATTGGTGGTCGTGATAGGTAAATGGTTGCCATCAGCAGTATGAATCTTGAGATTTCCAGAATATTTGTTTATATTGGTAAGGAAATGAGCATTGTTTGTCATATGATAGGAAGCGCTGGAATCAAAGTACCAAGGAGGTGATGTAAAGAAGGGTTTACCTGAAAGTCCTAAAGCGGAGAATGCAAAAATGATCATTTGTTGAATCATTTCAGGGGTCACGGGTGGAACAGGAGCAGGAGCACTATGTGTCAGAGGTGTTATATCCATAGAACTACCAGTACTAGAAGAGGCAACTGAGGCAGTATATGCTGTTTCAAATCTCTTGAGGGGTTGGGTAGGGCATTCCTTGATAATATGGCCATCCTTTTTGTAGTAGTTGCAGAATTTTTTGGGACAGTTTGATATGAAATGGCCAAATCCTTTGCACAAAAGCACTGAACAGTGCTCATGTCCCTGCCTCTTGGCTTGCCTTGTGCAGCATAAGATCCTTGCCTTTGACAAATATCATGAAGTGGAATGCCCAGGCTGAGTAGTTTTTGCCATTAAAACGAACCAAGAATGCGTCAGACTTATCTAAAGACATGAGGCAAAGAGAACTTGATCAAGAATAACCGAGAACAAGGGACTGAACTAGGGCTGAGTTGGACTTGAGAACAAGAGACACGTGAGAAGAATAAAGGCTGAACTAAGGCTGAGTTGGACAAGAGACACGTGAGGATTCAGAATTGTGGCTCTGATGCCATGTAAACTTAGAGAGCTTTGAGCAAAAGTATATTTCTCTCGGTGGAGAGTTCCCATTATATATAGAATACAAGCTGATCTTCAGCCTTAAAATCAGCTAAACTACCATATACAGATCTGTCTAAAGATAGCCTACAGCTAGTATATCCCAATTAAGGAAAGAATAAAACATTTACAAACATAGAAGATAGCTGTCAAAGCTGTACAAGGCATAGAATTTGCTGACTTTAAATGGCCAGCTAATTCCGTTGGCACCACTTCTTTAGATCTTGCTTCAAAACCTTAAGCTTACCTGCAAAAATGAAACTGGGAGTACCTGTGAATTGATAAGAAGACCACCAAGAACGGACTTTCTCTGTAAAACCATCAGTTGTTAGCCACATTTTCAAACTTGAAATACCGGTGTCCCCCATGAACACCTCCACAGTCTAACAAAATAGGAAAATGGTCTAAGCAAACTCGGGGCAATCGTTTTTTACACAACTCCGGAAAGTGGGCCTCTCACGAAAAAGAGACGAGGAACCTGTCCAATCTGGACCAACCCCGACTATTTGAACAAGTCAACTCGCCCTCGACAAGGGGAAGGTCCATGAGGTCCAAATCAAATATGAACTCAGAGAACTCCTCCATAGCCAAGGAGTTCCAATACCTCCTCACTCACTGGGAAAATGGGTAATATTGAAGTCCCCACTCATGCACCATGGTACATCCCATACCTTCTTAAAAACCACTCTAATATAAACCTCTCTGAGTTTGACTGGGTGGTATCGTGCAAAGTGGGGTTGGTTCAGCAATTCCCCCGTCATTGCACTCTCTATCACAGGGAATCAATTGTAGGTTTGATTCATCTGACACCCCCCTAGCTACCTCTTCCGTTCTCGGGTCTTTGGTAGAGAAGTTGGGACAATGAATGGGTGCCATCTCCATGTAACTGCCCTGAGAGCCCACTCCTTCACTTTCCGGTAAGTTTTCCGATGCAAGGATCCCGATAGTAGAGGCAGTAGCCTCTAACGGCTCGTTCTGTGGATGCCCCCCTTTCGATCGCGTCATTTCACCCATGGCCTCGCCGAAACTCGCCTCCCCCTTATCTAGAGAAGCTGTCGCTGGCACTCTGGTCAGCGAGGTAGCACCAGCAGCCTCCATCGACCTAGTCTGTGCTAATCCCGACACTTTGGCGGCAAGCGGGGCAAAAATGGTGCTAGATGCACCCCTTTGCCTTGAGAAAGCACCTTAGATGCTCGTAGGTGGCAACGAAGCGCTCGTCGATGGTTCCACCACCTTCGAGAAGACCACCTGGGTCTTCACCAGCGACAGTGGCTGATCCCCATTTGCCGATGGGCCTGCATCAGTCACCTTCCGTCTCCTCCACACATGGCCTTGCTTGACCATGGGTTGGATCCCAACGCCTAAGCCCATTCCAACTTTTTCCTTCCCTTTAGTTAGCTTCATAGGTTGAAGCCCATTAGGATTCGTCTAGCCCACTAAGCTCCCTGAAGAGCCCCTCCCATTTCCTTCACTCAGCCCACAGCCCATTCAGAGACCCACACCCACCCCTTTTTTCTCCTCAATGCAGCGTATAAGCCAGTTTATTTTATCTTGCATTTCTCCCAACTGGCTCTTCATCTCATACAAGACACGCTGCTCCTTTTCCTCAATCAGGCCGACAACATCCCTGCCACCTTCCTCCATACTCTGGGCATACACAGAAATGGCGGCACTACCTGACTTTTGCATACCTATAGCTCCTCTCGGGCAAACCAATAAGTCAGAACTAGCTCTCCCTCTAACACGTTCTCGTCGGGGTTGTTGGAGTGCCTCCCGATACGACCGAGGATGGTTTTGATGCTGAGCTACCGTCGTCCCTGGCTGTGAAGGACGAGCAATTTCATCTTCTCTTCCAACATCCCTCAACACCTCTGCCAGTTTCCACCATCCCCTATTGTCCCTATATTCTGGTATAAAAATGAAGCTCTGACGACCACCTCCACCATACTCCACCAATGCCATATAACATCCTCGTGAGTTAGAACATCGCTGCGCAATATAGCCCTTGACTCCTTCTCGATGAGCAGAATGATATTCCTTACTCCCAGACTTCATACAAGCCTCCAGCACTTTAGAGAACCATCGTGCTATGGCTGTCCCCAAGCTTATCTCTTTCACAACTTTCCACCCTCTTTCGATTACGAGCACGTATCTACCATCCCTTGATACCTCAAACACCTTAAGATTCAATCCCAACAATTTTCAAATAATCCATTTAAATTCTAGACTCAAAACACAATCACACCGTAGCAAACACCAAAACATCACCACAGAGAGAGGAAAAAAAAATTTTGCGTCATAGGAATTTGGGTGTACGGAAAAGAGGCACTTGTACGGAGAGAACAAGTTGAGAAAAATTGGGAAAATGGGAAACTATTACAATGTTAGTTATGATGCCTAGATTAATATTTTTTCCTATTGATAAGAAAGAAGATATCTTATTAATATTGAAAGAGGCATAGCACAAGTAAGAAGATATTTGAAGATGTAATATAACTAACAATAACTAACAAAGAACCTAAAAAGATGAAGATCAAAGAAGAAGAAAAAGATCAATATGCAAAGAGCTGGATATATCTAGTCGGGGAAAAAAAAAGTACCAAGGATAAGACAAACCCCTCATAGCCAAGTCCTTCCATAATAAGCGAAACAAACTCCCAAAATTTTATAGGTTCCATGTTGGTGATAAAATATGCCTGCAAAAACCAATGTTTGTTGAGCAAAGAAATTCAAAACCCACTAATGATCTCCGGGCTTGAGATGTCCATTTTATCTCTGTTTTTCTTTTCTAGGAGAACCTCTCCCGGACTTTAACCTTTCCCAAATATTCCACAAATGACTACTGAATTTGAAAGATGGCAGAGAATCAAGAAAAATCAATAAACTGAACTCTCTCTCTCTCTCCCCCTCTGTGTGTGTGTGTGTGCACGCACGCGCGGTATTCTTGTTTGAATACTGATATTGCAACAATAAAAGTAACTGCCCTGCAGCTTTTTCTGCAACCATCCCTTCCGATGCAAGAGCTCGCTCAGCACATATATGGGCATGTGCCACATTTTCAACATAAGTAAATTCATAAATGTTGTTTCCATCACCAATAATGAACTGAACATGTGAAAAAGAAGCAAATAAAAATCACATTAGTTTTTCTTCAAGAAAGCAGGCACCACTCACAATTTTAAGAAAATTAGCATTTTGGTGTGTTACAGGTCTTCACCACTCCACAAGAAAAATTTTATATGATTAACAAGAATTTTGTGGTAGACCCTGATGGACGATTTTTGATTATGAGAAATCCCAGAGACCGTGCAAACACACGTCTTTTATCCGGTTAGACCCTAATGGATGCTATCAGAACAGAGACCATATTAAATTATTACAACTTTCTAATCAATGTTTCAAGTAGTCAAGAGCCTTAACATGAAACTTGCGACAGAAGCTACCTGTGATGGGACTAGGTTCACGAAAGCACTGCCACAAGCGCTTTGCATGCATATACATCTTATCACAAATCTTAATAAAATGTTCCTACAAAAAGATAGTATTTGGCATTTTTTTTTTATCGGTAAACAAATTTTTATTAATCAAAAGAGTACACAAAAGCCCAAGTATACGGGGTATATACAAGAGCAACACACAGGCGTGCTAGTTTAGTGATACAAGGAATTCATGAAAGGTCATGCCATAAAAATCAATTACAATCGACCAATGGAGTAAAGTATTGAAAAAAATGGTTCTAAGCTCATCCAT
Organism: Juglans regia; assembly: GCF_001411555.2. Taxonomy (NCBI): domain Eukaryota; kingdom Viridiplantae; phylum Streptophyta; class Magnoliopsida; order Fagales; family Juglandaceae; genus Juglans; species Juglans regia. The sequence goes on along the minus strand of NC_049910.1, from coordinate 7,107,660 downwards.
TGACCACTCTTGGTCTTCAAAATTTCCTGCATTCCTCTCCCTCCAAATGCACCACCATAGACATATTGGTATCATCTTCCATATGGATGCAATTTGAGAGTTGCCTTGAATGCCTCTCCAAGAAGCTAGGAGGTCACGTGCCCTTCTCGGCATCATCCATTTGGTAGTTGGGCTCGATAAAGCGAAGAGGAATTAAAATTTTGATCGTCCCAAAGATTAATTTGATTTCATAAAATATTTTTTTTATGGGTAATCATTTCATAAAAATCTATGGACTTTATTCCTTCAAAACAAGAACATGCTTTCCTCAACTTGATTGTTTAATCCCAACCCAATAAAAGCAGATCATGGACCACACTGACCGAAATCTAAGCCTCAAAAATTGATACAATATACAAATTTATGTCATTCGTGTATCAGAATATGGAAGCAAATTATTGAACTCTATCCAAAACATGGAGTTTGTTTTCTAACTAGAAGATAAAAAGAAGACAGTCAAAATAATGCAGAGCAATAAACATCCTTGCCTTAGATTTCCCCGCCCTTGCAGCAGCTACTAAAGATGGAACCAACAACTTATCTCCAGGGCCAAAAATGCTGCTAGGACGTATACAGCATGTTAAAAGTCCAATAGTCCCATTTGATTTGATTACCAATGCCTCTCCTTCAGCTTTAGTTGCTGAATACGAATCGTTGTGCTGAAACATTATGAAACTAACATGGGCATCGATTACACATGCTAAGCAGTAACAAGGACATTATTATTTGAGGATACACGTGACTACCTGTGCATGATGAACACACACACAAAAAGAAAAAGATACAAGAAAAGATGCTGTTCAACATTTTAGGTGATAAAAATGAAACTGAATTTACTTCAGCTTATATCTCTCCACGCCGAAGAAAAGGAAGAAACAAGGAGTAGTGAAAATAATCTGTTACAATACATAAAAATAGAATAAACTCTGGCTCGCAATTTTGCTTCAAAACTGGCAGTAAGGAGCAATAACAACAAACTACACACTAAAGAAATAATAAACTTGAGACTCGGTGAAGTCAGTACCTTAGCCGGTATGATAACGACTCATCCCCATTGAAAACCCCATGAATCCCATCAAAGACCACGCTGGGAGAGCTAGTATAAATCAATCTCTTTACTTTTAGCTCAGTGCAAGCATCAATAACATTTTTTGTCCCTGCGGACCATAGTTGATTCAAAACATAAAACAAGCAAGTCCATCCACAAACAAAGACTGTAAAAAGTCTGAAAGCAAATCAAAAGCAATATGGCTCAACACCCAACACGCTGTACCTTCCACATTCACCGAATGATGCAGCTGATAATTGTTAATCGATGAATTTGGCGCAGCCATGTGGAAAACGACCTCCGCTCCTTCACATGCTGTTTAAAAAGGGGGAAAGATCTTTAGACAGACTTTTTCAGCTTGTAATTTATCAAACGGTTGAAGAGCAATGGTAGTTGTGACCTTTCACCACATGGGCCTTGTTTCGGAGATCGGTATGAACATACACGGCGCGGCCAGAGCGTAAGGCTTCGCCGAGGGGCCCATCTCCTCGGTTGGTTCAAGGTCAATGGTGGGGCCCAAGTCGGCAATCCGCACGGAAAACATATCGTAGGCGATGAGCTTTTCCACCAAATGCCGCGCAGCAAATCCTCTCCCTCCCGTCACCACGCACCATCTCTCCTCCACTACCATTATTTTTATCGACGCCCTGAAAAATAGATACCGGCATTCACATAAGTTTGGTTCACCCAGGAAAAGAGAAGCAGAACATAGGAAAAAAAAAAGAAAAAAAAGAGACCGGGGATTTAGTTGTACCCTTTTTCTGGTGTGAAAAGTTGGTCTTCGACTCTTCGGTCTCCCTCAATCCTTGGCAACAACAAAACAAAAGAACCAAGTTAAAGAAACCCACCAAAGAGCTCAAACAAGCTTCCAGTGAGCACTAACTAATACAACCACCTCTAACTTGATCTGTTTTTTCCTGAGGAAAATAAAAGGGATTGATTCTTCATTTCATGGAATCTAAAGAATCTTTCTTTTATCATTTTGGGATTACAAGACAAATAATAATATTACTATAACTTTTTGAGTTTAAATTAAAAATGAAAAGAAATACTAAAATTTATTAATTAATTATCTATCTAAGTTAGTTACAAGCACCAATAAGTTTTTTTTCCCTGCCGCTCAAGTTTTTTAAAGAGAGATGATTTCATAATAACCAATTTACAACTATTTCATAACTTTATATTAAAATAATTTTATTTTTGAATTCAAAAGACAATGTTTAGCCCTCCAACTCAGAATATCTCAATTATAAATAGTATTAAAATAGTTTAAGTTAAGATAACTTATTAAATTTAAAATATATATTTAAATTAAATAATTTGTTTAAATATTATTTTTATTTTAATATTTAAAAAATTAGTATTATTTTTTGTGTTATCTAAGACTATAAGAAAGTTATAATGATTGGACAATGATTAGATAAAAAAAATTAAAATGTTTTTGTAAGTGATGTTTAGGAATGAAATATCTGAAAAGAGTAATGCTACTTATCGTCTTAATTTTTATCATCCTCTCATTATTTTATGATGTAATATTAGGTTATTGAATATTATTTATTATATTTCACTTATGAAGATTTTATCTAATATTACGTCATAAAATAATAAGAGGATAATAAAAAAAAAGTAATATCTTTATATTTTTGTATTTAAAATATTAATTCATAATTTGAGTATAAAAGGAAAGTATTATAATCATAAATAAATTTTACAATTTTATAAAAATAAATTTATAAATTAATATAATTAAACTATACATTAAATATATTTTTTTATAAAAATAAATTTATAAATTAACATAATTAAACTATACATTAAATATTTTTTATAATAAAAATAATTTTACCTAAAAATATATCGCACAAAAATATTCTCCGATAAAATTCACTTCCCACCCGGCACGAGGTACGGACAGTTGGCGTCGAGACGACTGGCAGGTTACAGATTTTTTTACCTCCACTTTTAACGGCCCTCTCTTCCTTTTTCCCGGGACCCAAACAGCGCAAAATTGAGAGGAAAAAAAAAATAGAGAACAGGGAAAAGAGAAGGGCCGTCAAGCTTTTCGAAGATTCAATATTGTTGCAAGCATAACTGGTCCAGCTGCGCAGTCTTAGGGTTTCTGAATCCTCTGGTTTGGTCGCAGTGATTGTTATGCACCGGTCTTCTCATCAATACTATTGTTCATGCGAATAATTCTCGTATTTTTATATAGATAGGTTGATTTAGATGTACTCGAGTACTTTGAAAGGGTTCGTTCTGGCGGTGGTTTCGAGCGCCTTCATAGGAGCGAGCTTCATCATCAAGAAGAAGGGTCTCCGCCGGGCCGGAGTCAACGGCCCTCGCGCTAGTAAGCTCCCACATTTTCACCTTCCGCACACTAATTTTTATTCTCTCTCTTATTTTTCCTTTTTTATGTTAGTGGTCCTTCTTTGATTTGCTTTTTGGCGTCTTAGGTGTTGGAGGATATGGCTATCTTTTAGAGCCTTTATGGTGGATCGGGATGATAACAAGTAAGCTACTGTTTTCTTCCGCTTCTGCATTCTGCTAACCATCTTTGGTTTCTCGATTTAGCCAAGTAGTGGTACTTAAGCTCGATCAAGTCATTCTTTTTTGGGTTGCTCAATTGGGCCAAGTAATTGTACGATGCTCAATTGGGCGATATTTTTGTTTTGCTCACCTCCTATGACATAATTGTGAATTGAGGGCTCAGAAATTCCTGTTCTTTTGTTTGTTGCTTCTCCATTTTCTTGTTGTCACTTAGGCCATTGATTTTCTACTTTCCTAGTCTATTAGTCTCCAGGGCCTGATTTATGTGCCTATTGTTGATATAATATTTTTGCAAAACTTACAGTGATTGTTGGGGAGATAGCAAATTTTGTAGCGTACATATTTGCACCTGCTGTGCTGGTGACGCCCCTTGGTGCATTGAGTATTATAGTTAGGTATATTTGATTTCTAGCGAGTGGCATTTTCTTTAATATTTCTTTGCAGACCTTCAAACTGTCTTAGTTTATAATCTCTGTTGAAATTGAAAGTGTGTGCATGGAAATGATGTAGCGCTGTTTTAGCACATTTCTTGTTGAAGGAGAAACTCCAGAAAATGGGTATGTTGGGGTGTCTTCTCTGTATAGTGGGGTCCACAGTGATTGTACTCCATGCACCTGAAGAGCAATCTATTAATTCCGTGGAAGAAATCTGGGCATTAGCAACCCAACCAGGTATGCTGCAAGGTTGTTGTCAATAATTGATTGTGCATCTCATATATTTATTGAAATGGAATGCTAATGTCTTTCTCCACCTTATTTCCTGACTGATTTTCTCTTATGTCCAGCATTTCTTTTGTATACGGCATCTGCTGTAGCTATAGCATTGGTACTGATCCTGCATGGTGCACCTCGCTATGGCCAAACCAATATAATGATTTATATAGGAATATGCTCCATAATCGGATCGTTGACAGTGAGTTATTTTTGGCTCTATAGCTTACTGATCTCAAATAAATTACTTTTTTTTTTTTCTTGTTCATGCTACGTGCTCTAACTATCATTCTATTCTTCCAAGTGACATCATGGTTTCCAATATGTAACTGAGTTTTAGCTTTTGCAGGTAATGAGTATAAAAGCCATTGGCATTGCAATCAAACTCACATTAGAGGGGACAAACCAGCTTGAATACTTTCAGACATGGATTTTTGGGACGGTTGCAGTTACCTGTATCATCACCCAATTAAATTATCTAAACATGGTCAGTAGAAGTCATTTCTGCACAATTATGTCTCAAACTGCTATATATGCGATAGGAGAACTTAAAACAGTTTGTTTATCTTTGTGTTTTTATTTGAAGTTATTGTGCTTTATATTGGTTATATTGAACACTGAAGTTGCTAGGCACCTCCTGTAAGATCTGGTTTGGGGCGCTATTTTGGTAATGAGTGCAGAAAATTTTGTTTATTTGACAAGAACAGCCAACTATTGGAGATAACCACACACACACACATATGTAGAGAGAGCAGTGGGCGCGGGGGAGATCTGACATCATAAAGTCAGAATCTTGCCTATTGGTTTGGGCCTTTATTATAATTCAACGGGAGCTGTTATTTTGGTGCTGAAGTTCTTCCAGAAAAGGATTGTTTTAACTTGGTGGGATATGGGTTTGGACTACTTGGGCCCTTTATTTCTTCCCATTTCAACTTCTTCTTAAGCTTTTCAGAGATAATTATTTTCTGATTTATTTCTTTGTTCCTATCCTTCTCTTGGTGTGAGCAATCTAAGGTAAGACTTTGTGTCCAATATGGCGACAATGATACCCCATGCCCGCTAAAAAAAAAAAAGAGAAATGATATTTGCAGTCATAGAGTGCTCAATTGCTGCACACTCCTTTTGAAAAAAGTGAGTAAATCTGAAACCCACATGAAAAATTAAATTTTTAATGGTGGACTCCACTTTTTTTCAAAATGAGTGTACGGCGTTTACATAACCCACGACTATATCTAGCATTACTAAAAAAAATTAGAACAATCTGCAATGCAAATCTAATGGTTTATTATTTCTAGCGGCTCATAAAAATTAGAAAAAACAAGTCGGCACCTTGGTCCCATTGAATAAGATTCTAGTGCTGTTGTGTAAATTCATTTATGTTCTTAATTTATTGGTTTGTATTTTTTTATAAAAGGGAGGTTCATTTTTGCCTCTAATCCTTTTTTTATAGAAAAAAATATTTCCCACTGAAACACTACCAAGAGGATGTATGCTGGCTTTTCTGGTTAAAGAGCTTTCAAGGAGGTTCATTCTAGTATTCATAATAGGGCTCTGAGAGGATGGCTGTGTTAATCGGAAGCAAAAATTTAATGTTTAAATTAAGGATACGTGAAATTTTGCTTGAATTAGAGTGCAAATATGCCTGTGAAGTTTATCTAAATGTTTGGTATTCTTTTAATTATTTTTTTATTTCATTTTTCATTTTTTAATCTTGTGTGTTTGTTGTGACGATGCGTTAAATGCTTATATCTACTGACTCTGGCATTGTTCCAGGCATTAGATACTTTCAACACTGCAGTTGTTTCTCCGATCTATTATGCCTTGTTCACATCTTTTACAATACTTGCCAGTGCAATAATGTTTAAGGTATCCTCATTCAGAAATGTCCACAGAGAGAGGGGGAGTGAGTACCCAATATACCTACTATTTTCTGAACTTTTTTGTTTTGTATACTTTTCAGGACTATTCTGGTCAAAGTGCGAGTAGCATAGCATCAGAGCTTTGTGGGTTCATAACTGTGTTATCTGGGACAGCTATATTGCATAGTACAAGAGAGCCAGATTCACCAATCATTACAGGCATGTCTCTTATCTATATCAGTGGGCAAACTTTGCACAACCTTCAGAAGTTTTGCATGTTGTATATCTTGAACTGGTTTGTTCAATTATTGTCAAAGAGTGTGTTGTAATCAGATGATTGCAATAGGGTGAAACTTCTAAAAGAGTGTCTTGGAAAAAATCAGCAATAAAAAACAGGTATAGAGCGTCTGGAACTTGTAACAATGTGTGCACTTAACTGTTAGCAAGAGTAGAAACTGCTGCAATTTAGAAGTTACTGCCTCCTAGGAACTTCTCAGTCTATTTATATACCATAATTACCAGTGTTGTACCTGTAAACAAATGCCCTTGGGCCTAACAGGCACAAGGAAAGAGCAATAGATTGGACCCACCTACAAAAGGAAAAAAAATGGTTTCTTGTGTTCCTCTTATTCATATAAGAGAAATAATCTACAACTACCACTCTACTGGAGTAGGGTTGACCTAATAGGTTCTAATGACCTAGATTTATAATGCATTCCAATTCTTTAGCATAAGATTGGATCTGAACTTTTGTTGGCTATTCAAATAATGACCACGATTTAATTGGTGTTCTGTCAACCCTTTCCCCTATGAACTTAAAACAAAAATTGTGATTGAATGTAATAGATCCGTGCCTTAGTACGTATGCTCATGTTTTTACGAAATTGAGTTGCTTATATGCAACTGACGGATCCATGTAGGATTGAATCCACAACTTCACTATGTAACTCTATTTATTAGGCAGGAGATGCCATTTCAAGGTTTATACAATGTCATATTCTAGAATTTTCTTACCATCAACAGCCTAAATAGCCAAGAGCCTTTTTGTTTCTGGGCTGATTAACAAGCTCTTCATGGGACTTGAACCTCTTTTCTACCATTGATTCTAATGTGGAGGAAGTATATGAGGGAGCTTCTTTTGTTCTAGATTCAAATGAGGAAACCATGCCGGATGGGTTTGAGGTTGTAGGCCTTTCATGCAATATAATGAGACTTCAAATTTTGAGTGCTTGAACGTGCTTTGCCAAAAGCACAATGCTTTACAAACAAAAATATTTTACACTCAAGATCTTACAAGAAAAATGTGATGGCCTTTTCTCCACATCGAAAGCATTGGATTAGAGCAGTAACATAAGTCTCTATAAGAAAGCTCTGAATTATGCTGTATTTAAATTTTATTAGATTGTATTGTTTAAAAAATTATCCTGGATAACTATTTCCATGTCTGACGGTTCTAAACATGTAGATTTGTATACACCATTATCTCCAAGAGTATCATGGTACATTGGAGGCAACGGGGAACTCTGGAAGCAGAAGGATGACGATGGATCACCCCCCAGTTTTATCACAATTTTGCGGCAAGACTATTTCAAGTAATATAACATTCAAGGCAGGGCTTGGACGTTGAATCTTTTGATACATCTCATCTTTCTGATTCGGTATGAATGACCATCTCTGTTCCAGTGCAATTCTCAAGCTATAGTAACTTAATGTCCTTTGGACACCAATTTTGAATCTGGCGTTAGATCCCAGCCATCTAGGTCGAGATTCATATATGCTTGTGCAGACCCATTTTTTTTTTTCTTTAAATGTAGTCATTTTTTGGCAGAAATTTTTTAAATCATTTTACCTCTTTTGGCATGTCAAAACAAAGTCTTTGGAGTGCCCATCTTGTGAAGTAGTTATGTATCAGTATCCCTTACACGGTGATTTCTCCTTCTTACCTCTTGTGGCTTTTAGCAAGGCGTGCAGACTTTAGGAATGAGTTAGTCCTTGTAAGCCAATGTAATCATAATTATTTAAATTGCATTGAAAACTATAACATTAATTACTTGATTTATTCCCCATATTTTGTTTAGTGTTGATTGCTGTAAGACTGTTGTTTGATACTTCATTTTCAAACGTTCAAAAAATGGGTAAGCTTCCACTTCGATTTCCTAGTATTTTTAATTAGTGGTAATATAGGCATTAGATCAGAATAAACTGTTAAATATGGTTTGGCAAATACAAAAAGTGATTTCGAACATCCCAGGCCAATGCTTCTACCTGGGACTAACAGTTTCTGTAAATGCTGGCTGTTTCTTTTATATCTTTGAATGGAAAAATGGAATGAAAACACTATCGACAATAATTTTTTTTTAGATTCGTGTTATAGCTACAAAGAAATTTTATAAAAGTAAATTTACAAACTGATGGGATTTAATTAGGTACTTTGGATTATAAAAATATTTTTATTATAAAGTGTATATAACATATTATATAAAATTATGTCAATTTATAAATTTATTTTCGTCGCAATAGCACTTCTAATTTTTTTATCCCACTTTGAATCTTTAAGATTTGGAAAATATTGTTCTTTAGATAATGTCATATCAGGTTTAAATGATTAAGATACGAAGTCACTTAAAATATATAATTTCATGGAGTGTATATTACAAACTGACGGGGGGTTTTTAAAGTTTTGAATTTTAGTTTCGAAAGTATATCAAGTCTTAAGGTCTCGTTCAGTTATACAAATTAAATTAAATGAGATGATATAGGAGTTGAAAGTTAAATAAAATATTGTTAAAATATAAATTTTTAATATAATTTGAAATTTTTTAATATTTTATATGAAAATTTTATAAAAATGTAATGATTAGATAATATAAAATGAATTAAAATGATTTGAATAACAAACGAAGCCAAACACTTGTCACTGCCCCTTGTAATGATCAGGTGATGGCGTTTTACGGTGGAGGATCGCATCATTCGGTCCCTCCAATTGGAAAACGTCAGGGAGTTGTATTTTTATATGAGAGGAAGGAGACCAAATGAAAGTGATTTTTAATATATCTTTTAAAAAAAAAAAATTATAAATGCTGAAGAAGAAAGAAGAAGATAATAGCACGCCGACGCATGAAAATGATCTCTATTATTAAAAAAAAAAATGCAATCGGTCGTTGAGGAATACCAAGGCCTAGAGGGTGGTCCCATTTTTATAAACTTCAAGAGTTAGGCTACTGTGCAGTTCAGAGTAAATGATACTTGTCTTTTGCAAATTTTTTTAATATATTTAAATATTTTTTAAAAATAAAAAAATACATCAATACACTTAATCATTTTCTTAATTATTAAGTAAAAAAATTAATTTCTTTTTTTCCAAACAGTCACATTTAACGGACAAACTATTTTTTTCTAAAATTCAAACCTCTTCCAATTCTCAAAAATAATATTATTTAGAATGATTGGTTTGAATTTGATAAAGCAAGTTGTGAATTATAGTAATTAATTATCAAAATTTTACTAAATATGATTTGAGTGTGACTTACTACACAAGCAGACATATATAAATGAGCAACTCTCTCTCTCTCAATTACTCAAAATGAATAGATACGTTTAGATGTTGAGATGATCTCAGATAATTTGAGTTAATATTTAAATAATAATATTTTATAAATTTTATTAAAATATACTTGAATGTAAATATATTGAGATATGCATTTGGATGTATGAAGTATGTTGAGATGAATTTAATTTCATGATGAGAAGTTGAAAAATAGTGAACCCTTAAATGATTAGTTTGGGATGAGTTGAGCTCACTCCAAGAACCAAACACATGTAATTGGATGCTTAGATGATCTCAATTGATTTGTAGATAGTACTAAAAAAAATAGTGTATAGTAATAAAAAAATAATGAATTATTTGTGAATAGTAATAAACTATTTTTTAATAATAATAAAATAGTACGAGACTATCTCACTTACCAAACATGGGTTGCCATAATGAAGGATAATCTTTAAGAGCATCTTCATAGGTTTGGCTAAATGAGAAGATTGGTTAAAATTTGTATAATTGATATAAAATAAATCTCACATTGAATTGGGCAAATCTAAAATAATTTAGATTCATGCTATAGTGGTTGGTTAAAGATGGAGAACTACAATTGATTCACTAAATATTAAAATACTAATTTATCACTCCCAACAAACATTAAAATATTAGTTTCTCACTCAAAAACAAAAATACTATTTGGTTTGGTATTAAGAAATTTAGATAGAAATTTTGATTAGTTTAATCAAATAATTTGTTGTTATTAGCATTAAATGACTTTTGAAAATATAATTTTTTAATATTAATTTAATTAGAATATAATTATTATTAATATTTAATTGATAGAACTACAAAATGTGATAAAAATAAATTAAATAAAAAATAAATTAAATTAATAATATTTTATTATTATATAAAGAGTGAATGAATAATCTAACATGAATATTAAATTTAAATAGAATAAATAAATATAATATTAATTAAATTTTAAAGATAAATTTGATCAAATCAATAAAAATGCTTTAAGCAATAACAATTTAGTTTTTCCTTTAGCTAAATATACATTTATATAAGAATCTTTTACACATGCAGATTGTAATCGTGCGATGTGTTGTCCCTGTATCGGTGGATCTCCTGAAAAGCATGAATCTAAATAAAGATAAGGAGTTGCAGTCAGATGATCAAAGTCAAAGCTGCAGTTCTTTGATAGTGTATCCCCTGTTTTACCGGTAATTATTGCTTTTGTTGAATTCTGAAAACCTGGAATTGGAATCTGACACCAAATAGCACCAAAAAAAAAAATGGTAATAGTCCTTTTACTAAATATTCATTTCCATAATTTTTTTAGGCTATTTCAAAAAATTATATTTCTAAACTGGTATAGATAATATAATAAAGTGTTTATATTATATAATTTAATTTAAAAAAAATAAAAATTTAAATCTTATAAATTAAATCTTATCATTTAAATGATATTATTATTATTGATACAGAAGTGAAATATTATACCCTACATATTTGTTGGAAATGCTCTTATGACATTTTATCTTGTTTCATTTTATAAATAATGGACTTTCACCTCTGTTGGACTTATTGATCATCTCATCTCATAGATTTTTGTGTTTTTGGATTTTTGTAAGAAAAATCTCATCTCAGATAATTGAGTCAATTTCGTTTATTTTTACATATGAAATCAGATGAAATAAATTGATATAAAAGTTAAAAATTAAATAAAATATTATTAAAAAATATTTTTTTAATATTATTTTTATTTTAAAATTTAAAAAAATTAAATTAATTATTTTAAAACTGTAATGATTAGATGAAATAAGTTGAAAAATATTATAAAAACAGACATGACCTTAAACTATCATTTGGTATCATAAACAAAATTAAGGAAAATTAAGGTTTTTCATAATTAAAAAAAAAAAAAAAGCGCGCGCACACAAACACATGGGCTAAGCCGCTGTACTCGCGCAGTTGGTCAAGGATTCCTGAGCGAGAATATTCACTTCTTGGCCTTTAAGGCAAGATTCCCGTTTAAGAAGGACCTAAGAGGTTGTCTTTTCTTCCCCTTACAAATACAGTTGTCGTTTTTATGAATCATGCCGGCCAATACGATAAAATCCCCTTTTGACTTGCACCATTTTTTTCCTCCCTATATATTCTTTAATTTATATGAAATTAATCCAGTCCTTTTTACGCAACGCCGAAGATAGATGGCTGCTCCTCCGCCAAACTCGGTGCCTGAGGCGTACCAGGCCGGCACGTCTTTGGCGGTGCCGCCATGGTTGAACAAAGGCGATAACGGGTGGCAGATGATAGCGGCGACCCTCGTCGGCCTGCAGAGCGTGCCTGGTCTTGTCATACTCTACGGTAGCATTGTCAAAAAGAAGTGGGCCGTGAATTCGGCTTTCATGGCTTTATACGCTTTTGCTGCCGTTATAATCTGTTGGGTAACGTGGGGATACAAGATGTCCTTCGGACACAAGCTCCTTCCCTTCTGGGGAAAAGCCGGCCCCGCTCTCGGACAAAAGTTTCTCCTCGAATGGGCTACGCTGCCTGAAACTAATCAGTACTTCAGTAACGGCGAGCTCGAGACGGCCATGATTCGGCCATACTACCCCATGGCAACGATGGTGTGGTTTCAGTGTGTTTTTGCTGCGATCACGATCATACTTTTGGGGGGATCGCTGTTGGGGAGGATGAACATTAAGGCTTGGATGATGTTTGTGCCACTTTGGCTTACTTTCTCTTACACTGTTGGAGCCTTCAGCTTGTGGGGTGGAGGGTTCTTGTTTCATTGGGGTGTCATGGATTATTCAGGTGGTTATGTCATCCATCTTTCTTCAGGAATTGCCGGATTCACAGCTGCTTACTGGGTCAGTCAATTCTTTCTTTCAGTACTAGCTACTACGACTTTTCCCAAACATATATGCTTGCTCTTTGTGTACGTAGGGTTCTCTTTTCATTTAAGAACTTGTCTCCCCACTACTACAGTTATCTAATAACCAAAACATGAATCTCTACTTCATAAACCAGGCCATGGTTCTTCAATTGGTCTGTGCACGTAGAATCTTTGCAGATTATATTATTGATTTCGAAAAGCTTCTCTAAGAAAATAGATGCACTGTTCTAGGATCGATGAGAACTGATCTGTGCATCGTTCAATAATCCCACTTGTTTTAATTTCGAATTAATTTTTAGATAATTTTTTATTTGAAATGATGAATATTATATGTTGTGTGTAAATCATAGTTGTACAGCATACCTCTCACTTAAAATATAGTTATATAAAATGTTGTGAAAAATATTGTGTAAATCATTTTCTATATTATATATATAACTACATGAGTACTTCTGTCATTCAGGTTGGGTTAGATTTAGGTTGAAAAAATAATGAAAAATTAATGATATAATATTGAATAGTAGTGAATAGTAATAAAAAATATGTGAAAAATAATAATAAAATAACAAATAATAATGAGATATTATGAGATTAAACTTATTTTTGGGCATCAATAATCATTGATTAAACAAAAATAAAGTCCCTAAAATTAATTCTATTTTTTTAATTTTGGAGGAAAATGACAAAAAGATGTGTTTTTGGTTTGGATTGTCGTAGTTGCTAGCTAGTATGAACAGCCGCGTGATCAGTAAGTCAAGATGATCTGAGCGGTAGTTTGCGGTTTGATAATACAGGTAGGACCAAGATCAAGAAAAGACAGAGAGAGATTTCCTCCAAACAACGTATTGTTAATGTTGGCAGGAGCAGGGCTATTGTGGATGGGTTGGGCGGGGTTCAACGGTGGAGATCCTTATGCAGCCAATATTGACTCCTCCATGGCCGTCCTTAACACCAACATTTGCGCCGCTACCAGCCTCTTAGTCTGGACGGGGCTCGACGTCGTCTTCTTCAATAAACCCTCTGTCATTGGAGCAGTTCAGGGCATGATTACCGGACTCGTTTGCATCACACCTGGTGCAGGTGACATAACAGCTTATAATAATGACTAGTACTACGTACCTCTGTTGATTCCTTATCATCATCGGAATTCTCCTTAGAAAGTTGGGATTTTGTCAGAGTTTTTTTTTTGTTTTTTTGAGCTTGCAATAGTTTTGGATTAACATGCATCGTCCATTTCAGGCCTTGTTCAAGGATGGGCAGCAATAATCATGGGAATTTTGTCAGGCAGTGTTCCATGGTTCACGATGATGATCGTACACAAGAGGTCGAAACTTCTCCAGAATATTGACGACACGCTCGGCGTTTTCCACACCCATGCCGTGGCTGGGTTGCTGGGCGGAATCCTCACCGGGATCTTTGCAGAGCCCCAGCTATGCAAGCTTTTTCTGCCCATCACAAGCTCCAGGGGAGGCGTCTACGGAGGATCCGGAGGAAAGCAGGTCCTCAAACAGATCGTGGGTGGCTTATTCATCATTGGATGGAACCTCGTGGTCACCACTATTATCTGCAACGTGATAAATTTGGTGACCCCTCTGCGCATGTCAGAGGAAGAATTACAGATAGGGGATGATGCCGTTCATGGCGAGGAAGCGTACGCGTTGTGGGGTGATGGCGATTATGATCCTTCTAGGCAAGATCCTAAATATTCGGATGATAAATTGCCCCACCAGGCATCTAGTGGTGCTACTCAGGTGGTCTAGGGGGCGCAAGTTCGCTTTCTAATTAAGTCTTTTGTCCAAATTTAATTCAAGTCTCCGAATTGGTGGGTGCTTAATTATCTTTTGTCTTCTTTCTAACTTTCTTATATTACATATATTCACACCAAGCATTTTGTGCGTGACATCTCATGTGTGATGATTACCTCTCGTGTCATGGACGAAAGATTTGTGATATCGATGCATGATTGAGATGTTAAATGCGACGTTTGATCATGTTTATTAAGGAGTGAAACTACAGAACCATTTAAACATTTTTAGAGAGCTCCAATCCCTTATAGGAAGATGATGAGAAAATACAAGACTAGTGGTGATCAGCATGTCATCATGCAAGGGATGGAGTATTATATGGAGACTGCCCCCATTTCGTTTGGATTCATAGATAAATGAAATGATTTTATATGAGTTGAATAAAATATTATTATAATATTATAATTATTTTTAAATTAAAAAAATTAAATTATTTATTATATTTTATGTAAAAATTTAAAAAAATTATAATGATGAGATGAGATGAATTTCGAATCCAAACGAAGTAATATCTTGTCAATGTCATCATCTCTCGTAAGAAATTTATAAGAAATAGATCATGTTATTGGACTATATAATAAATGTTGTTGGAGTATATATACTATATAACCAAAGAGTTTAAAATCTATTTAGGAGATGGTGATTCTCTTAACTATAATATAGCTATAATTTTTAAAATCGTAATGGACGCACATTTCATAGCTTATAGTAATAGATTTAATTTCCGACAATAGTTCAATTTTTTCTAAAGCAAAACTTTGAATTGAAGTAATAAATCTATGAAAAGAAATTAATAAATTTTATAATTTGATGTATAAAATAAATTTACGTGAATTTATGAGATTATTATATAATATTTTTTATTATCCAATAAATCTTGTACATTTTGAACCATTTTGATTTGTTGCTCACTGGGCCTCAGCGTCGCGATCAGCCCAAGCCCAGCCAACGAAAGAATTCTTTCGTAGCGCCATAGTCGAGCTCTCCCCTTCGTGGTCGACGAATTAGCTGCAAGAGTTTATTTCATTCGGCACAACCTGCCCTTGGATTAGGTACACTCTCTCTTACCCCTGCTTCATTATCAGATCCGAGCATGACTGATTAAAAAATTCGATCTTTGGAGATGATATCTGGGATTTGGGGGCTCATAGATTTGGGACGAGTAAAAGTATTTTCAAGTGGAGGAATTGGAGGTGATGGAATGTTGTTCGAAGAAATGCGCAAGACATATTATATTCATGGGGATTATATATGCCGGCCATTTGCACGCATATTTTGTTTTCTTCTTTTATTTCCATCTCCACTTTTTTATACTATCTGTTTCGCATCCTGATACGATGCCATGCTCAGTTTTTTGTGTTGGTTATAATGCACCAAGCTGTACTTCATTGAATTTTATGCTGATTTTCCTTTTCTTGTGGTATTCGACTCATAGTTTAGACGATGTTATGCTCTGACTCCATTGAAATTTTAGACACAAGTACATAATTCGTGGTAATAAAACTTGGATGTTCTATTGATATTTTCAGGTACCGATGGCAACCACGGCTTGTTTTATCATTGTGAGCAGAAATGACATCCCTATATATGAAACTGAACTCGGATCAGCTGCTAAAGTATGCCATTCTTCATTCATATTTGTATCTCGCTTTCTTTGTTTTTTTTTTTTTTTTTTAAATATAAATTCTTCGTGCCTTGTAAATGTATTCTCTCGATATCTCTGGTATACGTTGTCTTGGGAAGGCATATGGTTTCTTGTGACTTTTAGGTTTTTCTCTTCTATAGTCTTATAAGCACTACTAAAGTAATCATAGTTTCAAAGCTGATTACTTCCTGGAAAAAAAAAAGGTTTTCTGTTTTAGGTTAAATTCTTTTTTTAACATTCACCTCAACGTGGAATCTAAATTCTGTTCCATCATCTCAGATACCAAGAAAAGGAAAAAGAATATAATGCTTTAAGCATGTTTTGGATTAATGTAATCATGATTGAAGATAGTTTGCATTTGAATTCGTTATATATTTTTCATGCTAGAGTTATCTTACCTGCCTTGCTGCCTTATGTAGTTATCATGATTCTTTGGTCTCTATTTTGATTTCTTTTTTGAACTTATTAAATGTTTGTATGTTACGGTCCTCCTACCAGCTATTTAACATCGGCATTGTATCACCTCATAACAGAGAGAAGATGCTGCTCAGCTGCATCAGTTCATATTACATGCAGCTTTGGATGTTGTTCAGGACCTTGCATGGACTACAAGTGCCATGTGAGTTATGTTACACAAGATAATCTATATATAAATGTATTCCCGAATAACATGTATACTTTGCTCCATTATACTCATTGGACCTCCTAACAATCTCCGTCCTTATGTTCTTGATGCAGGTTCTTAAAAGCAATCGACAGATTTAATGATTTGGTGGTTTCGGTATATGTTACAGCTGGTCATATCCTCTCTACTTGTGGACTAGTTCATAGATGGCATACAACTTTAATATTTTCTTTCTATTTTTGTCATGATATAAAGTTAATTGAAAATAATCTACATATTCGATGTTGGCATTATGTATTGTTAAGGCAGTCACCACCCTCGAAATAATGTTAACTTTGAGCAAAGTTAAACCCCCCGGGTCATTGCTTAGTTGTCTGTGGTATGTGTTTTGTGTTGAAGCTGAACTATGTTGGCCTTGTACAATTATCTAACCCACTTTTGCCTAGCTTAAGAAAGGTAGTTATTAAAAACTTGACAATGACATAAAAAACTAATTGACACCCATCTGTCTTCTTTATCACATCAAGACCCAATCTGTCACTGGTGTCGCTGTGGTTTTGTTTCACCATGCTACAGAGCTGTGAGAGTGAAAAGTATTTTTATTTTCTGCTGTATATGAGTGGAAATATGAATTTTTCTTTGACCAATCTTACATACGCGATTTATGCTGCTTCACGACTCTCGTAGCGATGATGGAATTAAGAGCTTTTTCCAAGAGGTTCATGAGCTTTATATTAAGGTAAATTATGGGTTTTAACTTCTATTAAATTCATTTTTTCCCTCTCATACTGGTTCTATTAGCATGCTACATGTTCTTTTGGTAGAATGGATCTCCTTAAGAATGATGATGATCTGGTCGAGCAGCTATTCTTGTCCTTTTCATGAAGCCTTCGAATGCTATGAGATGAACTCCCAATGATATGTAGCTATTGCACATTCTATAATTACAGTATGTATCAGTAGTGAAATTTTGATAATTGCCCACTTTCCTGCACTTGGAAAGGCCACCACTGGTAGAACTTCTTCTTTTAATCAGGAAGCTCTTGTAGGAAAATGCGTGCTCGTTCTGGTGGCTCTGTGCCAATGGTGTTTTGAAGATTAGGAAGTTTATTTATTTATTTTTTTTATAAGTGAAGATTAGGATGTTTATAATTGCTCAAAACCAACAAAGAGCATCTTAATATAAACAGAAACGTAAAACCCCCAAAGTTAATGAAAAAGGGTAACTTCTACAGAAAAATTGCAAAATGTGAATCTTGATTAGTATCTCTCCTGCAAATACCTTAACGTAAATCTTTTATCTGCTTTGCTGTTCAATTTGTTAGGTGTGTCTCATCCCCACGGGTTGGGTCTACATTTTTTTTTTCCTTTATCCACTTATGTTAGTTTTTTTTTTTTTTCAATTCAACTTGTTCTGAAGAGGATAACAGGTGTACCTTGGGTGAATGCCGTTAGCACCATTAGATAACCTACCAGAAAATAACAACATATATGCTGTATACAACCATTTTGATTGTATGTTCTATCTCAATTCCCTTCTTTGAAATGGTTATATTGAAGATGCAAGTTTAAGCCATCTTATGCTATAATGCGTGCTTCATGCTGAATCTAGACTGATCAATGACAATCAGAGTTTTTATTGGCCTTTGGTTTCTCAATTCCTCATATTGTACAGTAGTGGTGTTTCTGATGGTTCTGCATTCTCTTACAATATTTATGCCTAGTAATGCTAGATTAATGGCTATTAGAAATTGTTTATTGGCTAATATGGTGTCTGGCAATTTTGCAGACTCTTCTTAATCCCCTATACTTGCCTGGTTCTCGCATTACATCGTCGCACTTTGATACAAAAGTTCGTGGCCTTGGACGAAAATATCTGTAGAGGTCCTTGTTCTGTTAGACTCAAGCTCATGCGATTATGGAGAGTTGCAAGTTTCAATGGCTTGAGTTGGATCTCCCCTATTTTCTGATCCTGGATAATCTCAAAGTCTATGGTTTGGTGGTTGTAAGAATTTGTCGCATGGTTACATCAGATCTTTCTATATATGCATTCATCCCGAGTAATGATCTATAACTTCCATGCGAAATTTTCACAGTTTAGACACATATCTGTTGTATCTAATGATTGATTTCATGGTTATTTCTATTGATTTTGCTTTGTTTAGCAATTTGCAGCATTCCTTCAATCTACTTATTATTTGTAAGGATCAAATGCATGCATATTTTGAACCCTAGCAAAATGCACTTTTTTTAAAGGCAAAAAAGACTAATAATTGGTGTAAATTGATATCTTTAACACCCCCCTCTTTTGAGCTGCTAACTACAAAATGGCGTCAAAACATCTTTAGTAACAAACTAGGGAATAGCTAAAGAAAATTATATACATACAACTGTTTTCATAGTTCTTTACACAACCATATCTTAAATGAGGACATTTTTGTAAAATAACTTATAAAAATAATATCGTTTTATAAAAATACTCTCAGTTTAAAACATGATTATATAAAAGGTTGTAAAAATGATTATACGTGTATCATTACTAGCTGGCTAACCACTATACCAGTGTTACATCATTTAGAATACTAAAACTTTTATTTAAATTTTAAATTTTACATAATAACCTTTTATTTAAAATGAAATATGAGGTAATGTTATGTACTTGTCATTGTTCTTTAGGCCTGGTTTGGATAGAGATTTGCTTCCATCTCATCTCATTTCATCTCATCTTATCTCAATATCAAAACGCCATAAATATAAACACTTTTCAATTATAGATAGTCAACTTTTTCATATAATTTTTATCTAATCATTATAACGTTTTTAAACTTTCCAATAAAACACAAAAAACATATCAACTTTTTCAAATTTTAAAATATAAATAATATTAAAAAATTATATTCTAACAATATTTTAACTTTATAATATTCTTATTCAATTTTTTTCTCTCATTTTTCAAAATTTCATAAATATTTTAATTCAAATTATTTCACTATTATTTATAAACCATCTCAACTAATTATCCAAACTAAATCTTATTTTGCGGAGGAGAAAAAAGTAAAAAAAAAAAAAAAAACGAACACACGCTTCGGACATCATTATTACAACTAAAGAAACAAAAAGGGTTGGTTTTGGGTGGTAAGAAAGTAAAAGCTAATTAACCTCCACATCCCAACAAACTCGATATGTTGGTCGGATGTCACATAAGAAATCAAAATCAAAACAAAACCAGATTAGACTCATACCAAAAAAATTAAAAAAATATATATTCTTTTAAGGACATCCCAAGTCCTTTTTTATGATCGACAAAGCACATAAATCAATGTAGCAATTATTTTCTTTGACTTCTCAATAACCCAATTGAATTGTCATTATAAAAAATAAAAATAAATAATAATAATTCTCGATAACTAAATATTTACGATAAAAATAATTATTTATAATAAAAATAGATCAATTCTTATAATAAATAGTTGTTTTATAAATATTTTCTTATAACGTGTCATATATACATATATGAAAAATTTTATTGCAAGTGATTTTACGTACCAATATTAAATATAAGATATTCGTTTAATAAAACAATACGAATTAAAGATAAAATTATTTATTGTGAGATATAATATATATATTTTTTAATAAAATAAGTTATGTGAGTGTTGGTATGCAATTTGATACGTCAAACTATTTGTATCTAGTAAATCGTATATATATATATATATATATATGTATGACTAAAAATAATCATGCACTAATGTAATGGAGCCTAAATCTAGTTCCATCAAACGAAAGACACTTGGCAGTTTTATTTGTAACGTGTAAATGACTAATTGGTTTCATTGAAAAAATAATTAGCGTGCAGATCCCGGTGGGGTGGTTTAATTATTGAAGTCAAACAAGTTATCTATACCTTATAGGAAAAAGTTCTGATTTTTATATCTAGATGAAAAAATTTTGAGGACAAAAAATTGATGAGGGGATAAGGTGTCATTTAGATAGTGAGTTGAAATGTGATAAGAGTTAAATAAAATATTATTAAAATATATTTTTTATATTATTATTATTTAAAAATTTGAAAAAATTAAATTGTTTATTATATTTTTTATAAAAATTTTAAAAAATTATAATGATAAGATAAAATATTTTCACTTTCTAAATCGGGCCGATCATCGTTTAGTCCTATTTTCATGGTAATAAATCAAAGAGAGATAGAAGCTCAAATGTAGAAATTTTAAATTTGATTCTCTAAATTTAATAGAAGCTCAAGGCATAGGAGCAAAAATATTCCTAAATTTGATTGTAAATTGGGATTTTAACAAGATATTGTTAGCATAGTCTCATGAAAAAACCATTGTCTGCTTTTGGTAGGTAAATAGGACATTACCAATGGGAACAACAATGGCTTTAGTACCAACAAATTTCAAAGATGGATGGATGTTACGTTTTTTTTTTTCTTAAAAAAATAAATTAAAGATTTATATGAAATATACCTCGACAATTTTGTAATAAAGATACGTTTAGATCTCAAATTTATCTCAACTCGTTATTATAATTTTTTTAAATTTTAACATAAAATATAATAAACAATTCAATTTTTTCAAATTTTAAAATAATAATAAAATTAAAAAATAATATTATAATAATATTTTATCATTTCAACTCAACTCAGTTCAACATCCAAACGCAATAAGAGCATTTAAAAAACAGTATATGTCTATATGAATAAGTAGAAAAATAAATGGAATAAGTCAATAGTAAAATCATCCATGAATGTGAGCATTGTTGCAAGCCAATAGTTAATTTGGCTTGGCAATATCCAGCTCTTTAAATTTAGAGGTTATTTTGACATTATGTTATAGTATATAAATTTAGAGGGTATTTTTACATCAATAGCACTAACCAACACTTTCAAAAATACCTTAATTTTATTCGACATTATCTCCTCTAAAATAACATAAAATGAAAGTAAATTCATAAACGTATGATATCTCATATTACTTTTTAAGTAGAATATCGTTAGGACAATGCTAGGATGACTCTCATATGTGCACCCCAAATATGCCTTCTAGTGCAATTGAAGTTTTTTTTTTTTTAAATATTATTTTAAGAGTGGGTCTACGCCCACCGCTGGAGCTCCCGCTATTCCATTCTATGCATTTTTATTATTTTGTTTTTTTTAAATGAATTTTTTAATATTTTTTAAAAAATAAAAAAATTCATAATATTATTAAAAAACAGTTACTTAATTATAAAGTAAAAAAATAAAAAATACTAAAGGGACCCCAACGGTGAGCAGAGCATTTCTCTTTTTTTAAACCTCCTTACCCATTAAAAAAAATTTACAAATTCTTTAATAATTGTTTCCTTAATCATTAAGAAAAAACAAAAACAAAAAAATAAAATATATAAAGAGGCATATTTGGAGTGCATATTTAAAAGTCACCCAATCAATTTCCATATCGATAATATATTGAGTAGAATGTAAAATTGTTCTTTTAAAAGCGATGCAAACAAAATATTGAGTGGAATGTTTTGAATAATTACAAAAATATGAATTTTCCTTTAAGATTTATCTTGACTTTTAGCAGATGCTATTATTAGAAAAGAACATAAAAGTTGTGGCCACAATACGTAAGAGTTTGATATTTTATGCGGACATATATTTTTGAATAATTATACTATATCTTTTTAATTTATCTTTTATTTTAATCTATTGATATTTTTATTTTTTTTAATAATTAAAAAAATATTATTAATGTATTGATATTTATTTAAAAAAAATATTTAAAATAAAAAAAGTACAATTTACACCAAATTGGCAGGTATAGTAGCACTACTCTATATTTTTATTGGTTATATAGCTCTAGTGAGGCTACCTACGTACAGAAAAAGTTGCAGAAGCAGCCAAGGTAATGTTCATGGGCGGGAATAATGGAAGCACCGTTTGAAAAGGCAGGAAGAGTCTGTAAAAGCGAAGCCCAAAAATGCAATTATAAAGATTGGGGTAGTATGGTTTTACGCAGCCATTGTCCTAACTACTACATCTTCAGTGTTCTTCACAATAGCCCTGCACTTCTACTTTATTCGACTTGTTTTGTAAGGCAATACAATCACAGAAGTCAGCTAAAAAACAAATGCGGAGTACTGTCCAAGTGTTCTCCACATTTCCTCCTTCATTCCATACGTGGCTGACATGACATTCCTCATCTCTGCACGTTCTTCGTGTTCTCTGCATTCCAACTCTTTATTTTTTAATATTTCTTTTGCCGTCCCCTCTGATCTCAGGGCCTGGTTTTTGTTGAATTTTTTTTTTTTTTTTTGTCGTTTGGTTCTGATGGGAGTCTATTTTTGAGCAAAATTGAAGTGGGTATTTGCTGTTTCTCAGTTTTCTTTCGGGTATTTTGATATGGGTGTTGTCTATTTTATGTGGCCCTTCCTCATTTTTTCTCTCTGTCACGCTCGCAAACAAGCTCGCGCGCACACATCGTATGGAGTAAAATTTAGAGAACTCTGTGGGTGCCTGTTGACGGTTTGTTAGAATATCGTTTTTCAAGTAATTATCGTCATAATTAATCTTCAAATAAAATCTCCAATGCATTCTGTATTCGATTTAGAGTTTGCTTTTCTATTCAAAATACCCATTTTTTTCCGGATTGGTTTAAAAAGGTTAAATTTTGTTAATTTTATGCAGGTTGTATTGGATAGGGGAGTGAATCGTAAGTAAAGCTGATATTTACCAGAACAACTCTATCCAACCTTTTTTGGTTGAACACTATAGATTCATCTCTTTGCTCCTTTTGTTTTGCTTACAATGTTTGGAAGTTGTGAATTTCCCATACTAACCAAACCCACTTGCCAGACACGCCTGTGTTTGTAGTTATGGATGATATGAAGGTTCCTAGATTTTATTTTTTTGGTTTTCGTTAAGATTTCAAGCACAGAGATTCGGATTTAGTTAGCACTGATATTGTTGTTGTGGTGTCGTTTCTGAATGTGGAACTTATGGTTGGTGGTTTCTATGAAATTGTAGATGAAGACTTTGTGACAGGCTGCTGAGTTGCTGTTTAGCTGGGACTCAAAATGGACCGGCGGAGCTGGCTATGGCGAAGAAAGTCTTCAGAGAAGAGTACCGGAGAGATTGAGAGCTCAGGATCGTTATCTCCTCATTCTGAAAGATTCTCTGATGAGCAGGTAGGTGATATTAGCACTGTGTGGGAGATGCATCCATGCCATCGCTTTTGGTGAACTGGATTGCTGAATTTTATGGACAATCGGGATGTTCCTATGCTTTTGTCGAACTGGATTATATAGTCCGTCCATTGTATGGATAGTGCTTATTTATTTTCCAATTAAGTCCCTCTCTTCCCTCTCTTTCACTCGTTTGGTAAGGACTACTATTTTCTGTTCAAATGCATTCACGGTTTCTTCTTATACAAATGTCCCATCATATCATAACCTGAAACCACTTCCTTCTTCAAATCCTCACTGCTATTCAAGTAGTTCATTGAGGTTTCTGTGCAAAAAAGGCTTCTTGATGGTATTGGCATTCCTTTTATACTTTCTTTCAATTTTCGTTTTCTAATTCATTAGTAACCCTGGAAAGTTGATGTAACTTGTGAGCCACATAGGACATTTTTCCTTGGGCCCAAATAATCTTCAGCAGTAAGTGGCGATTGATCCCACCTGTCTCTTAATTGATTGCATCTTTTTCTCTTTCTGAGGCCAGCTGAAGCCAGTTAGATCTGAAGAAACCTTTTGAACTCATCATAACCTGCAGCCTAGTCTAGCTTGAATATACAAATTTATGTAGCAAAAATGTTTCCTAAACCAGCAATTTGCATGGTTTTATAGTAGTTAAAGTACAAACCAAGGCAAGGAAAAACTGTAATCAGCAGCTGGCAGAGCGTTTGGGGTGGGTCAAGTATTTATGAGTCTGCAATGAATTTCTCTCTGATTAATCTGTTCTATGTGATTAGCTCTCATAATATTCAGTGCACTGTTTGACATGGACTGGAAAACATCATTATCGACAAAAGTTCTTAGTTGGCATATTCAACCCATTACCGTACCTTTTCTGGTTTCAAGTGTAATACCCATGGAATAGGAATTTTCATACAGAAGCAAGGAGGGAAACAATATTGGAAAACTCAAGCTATCTTGTCCCCTGACTTCTAATTTGTTACTATAGATATAGTTTGATGGCCTTGTCCCCATAAGCAAGAAAAAGGTAACAAATATTTTAATAATTTTGCAGATGGGCAAGATTAGTCAGGTATTCGGGCTACATCTTTAGCATGCATTTTATATTTGGACCCTTCCCTAGTTCATATAAACTTCCCTTTGAGATGATTTCTGAACGTTGTAATTTTTTCCCTCATTGATTTCTTTTGTAACTTCACGTATTCCTTCTGTATTCTTGGTCGATTTTTTCTTGTATTTACTTCTTATTTCATCATCCTCATTGAATGTTGTTGTTGTTGTTGTTTTTTTTTTTCTCTTGTCATTCTTCATTCTCTTCATATTAAATTCAATCATTATTTCTTCCTTCCACTGTGAAGTCTTCTTTCCTCAATACTTCGATTATCTTCTGTCCCTCCTTTTGTAATTACTTCAACCAATCTTAACAAAGATACAAGACAATGAAACAATGGGTCTCCTGAAACAATTTGATTTGCAATAAGAGAATTCGTAGATCACTTGATTTACATGGTATGGTGCAAATAAAGTGCTCTGGGAGTGCCACCGGTAGCAGAGGTGAATAGATGGCTAAATTACATGTAGGTTCTCTTGCTACCACCACTGGTAGGAAAGTGATCTGAATCCAATGTGCCCTTATTTTCTCTTTTTCTTTGACAATAGTAGTCATTTAACTATTAGATACCGTTCGTTAGTTTTGAGTGGTCCAGATTTTATTTATATGAAACTTGCAGAGTTGTGTGCATCCTTTATTCAATTTTTCTTTCTTTAAAAGATGATGAACTTTGTGATCTTAAACTGTTGCATTGTTAAATTTCTTTTATATGTTTTAGATTGGTTTGGTCCTTTAATGATAAGGAAGGGAAAATCTTATTTTCTTTTTTAATTTAAATTGTCATGAAAGGCATATCCAACCCAAAGTACTCAATCACCTGATGTCACTTCTAGAGCTGCAAGCAATGATGAAGAAGTTAATGATAGCCTGAAGACCTTAACGGAAAAATTATCTGCTGCTCTTCTAAACATTAGTGCCAAAGAAGACTTGGTAAAGCAGCATGCCAAAGTTGCTGAAGAAGCTGTCTCAGGTCTTCATCATTGAGCTCCATTTTTCATGAAACTTCTCTTAAACATGTTAGCAAATTTTTTATGGTGGACAATTTGAACTTGTGGTGTGAAAATGTACAATTAGGGTCGGACCATTTCTGAAAGCCCAAAATTAGATTTCTGACAGAGTTTGCATTAGACAATATTGAGGGAAGTGTGAGGGTATTGTACAAGTAATTTCTCCCTTTATGTTCAAATAATAAAGATCTTCGAGATGCCGTTTTATTATGTTTATTTCAAAACAGAGTGTTTTCGTCATGTCTTTCTCACAAAATCATATCAATCAAGTTTTTATGAATATTTAAGTGGTAATGGCATTAAATTTTCCTAGACTAAAATTGTAGGAATGAGATTTTTATTTAAATCGGTATTCTAAGTTCAAGATTGAGGGGAATCTTTTTTAGGGGCTAATACTGTTTTGGAAGTCAATTTTGTTCCCTTTTTTTGGGTGTTGCTAAGATGCTCTTTATTAGAGGTTTTCACTCATAGGTTTTGGAATGAAATACACTCTTTATCTCTAGAATGTGGCTTTGGTTTGATTTCCACCCATGACATTTTAAATGTTCCAATTTTGTCTGTAGCAATGTTGTTATTCTGTTCATCACACATTCATACGCGTCTGATTATAATCGTGCTACATCGCCCCTCCTTTGGCCACTGTGCACTGTGATTCTTGACCAATGGACAGAAGGACAACATTGTTACCTTTTAAAGTTTTTCAGAGAACAAAGAAAAGCATTTTGACACTTTTGGTTATGAGAAAAATCTTTGTCCAAATTTAGGTACCAAGTCTATCTTAGCCTTGATTTACAATTCTGTCTCTCTTGTTACATTAGTGTGCGTAACATAACATACTGGTTTCTTCAATTATGTTTTCAAATGCTAGGCTGGGAGAAGTCTGAAAATGAAGTACTGGCTTTAAAGCAGCAACTTGAGGCTGCCAAGAAGAAGAACTCAGGACTTGAAGATCGTGCATATCACCTTGATGGAGCACTAAAGGAATGTGTGAGGCAGCTTAGACAGGTCAGAGAAGAACAAGAGCTGAATATCACTGAGGTTGTTGCAAAGAAAACTCGTGAATGGGAATCTACAAAGTCTGAGCTTGAGAGACAGCTTGTTGAACTTCAGGTACAACTTCAGGCTGCTAAATCTGCAACTACTGCCTCAGAAAATCCTGATTTTCAGCTAAAGCTTGAGGCTGCAGAAAAAGAGAATTCTGCCCTCAAACTTGAGCTCCTTTCTCAATTGGAGGAGATAGAAATCAGGATTATGGAGAGAGACTTGAGCACGCAAGCTGCTGAAACAGCCAGCAAACAACATTTAGAGAGCATTAAGAAGGTGGCTAAACTTGAAGCTGAGTGCCGCAGGCTAAAAGCCATGGCTCGTAGAGCTTTTCCTGGTAATGATCACAAGTCCCTTGCTGCCTCTGTTTGTGTAGAATCTTTGGCAGATAGCCAGTCAGACTGTGGGGAAAGGCTACTGGCAGTTGAAGTTGATATGCGCAAAATTAGTGGCTTGGAGCCTAACGAATGTGAACCAAGCTGTTCTGACTCATGGGCATCCACTCTAATCTCAGAACCTAATCCATTTAAGAACAAGAAAGTCAGAAGAAACCTTATGGTCCCTTCAGTAGAAATCAATCTCATGGATGATTTCCTTGAAATGGAAAGGCTTGTGGCAATGCCGGATACAGAAAGCGGAAGCTGTTGCCTTGAGACAGGGCCTGCTTTGGATCAAGCCAATGCTGGTGAAATCCATATAAAAGCTGACCTTGAGGCCATGATTGACAGGACTGCGGAACTGGAGGAAAAGTTGGAGAAGTTAGAGGCGGAAAAAGAGGAATTCAAGGTGGCTTTAACTGAATCCCAAAAGCAGTTTGAGACATCACAGAGCCAGCTAGAGGAAGCAGAGGTGAAATTGGTAGAGCTGCAGACTCAGTTAGCTCTTCTAGACAAATTAAAGCAGGCTGCAGATCAAGAAGTAAAGGCCAGCCAAACAAAGCAGGAAACGGCAGAGTCGCAATTCAGAATCATTGAAGCTGAGGTCAAAACCTTGCTTTTTAAAGTTGGTTCATTAGAGGAGGAGGTCGAGAAGGAGCGTGCTTTGTCTGTTGAAAATGTGGCCAAGTATCAGAAATTGGAGGATGAATTTTTAAGAATGAAAAGAGAAGCCGAGATCCACCGTGAAGCAGAGCTACGGCGAGTGGCAAGCAATAACGATGAAGTGATGATAAAACAGGTCAGTTTTCTACGAAAAAGATAAACAATCTATCCTTATTTGGAATGAAGGATAATAAAAAGATATACCTGAAATCAAGCAAATCCAAGTTTGCTATTTTCATATACTTCAGATGCAGCAAATCCCGTTATTTTCCTCTTGTGAAACAAGACCACTAACATTAATGACACATTGGTTGTCTAATGTCCATGAATGAAATTTGATAGTCCATGACTGGAATGACCTCCGACTTCACATTGCTATTTATGACCTCTCTCAAGTTTAACAAGGGAAAGAAAGTGCAAGCAGCAACCTTGCTTATATCTAGATTGAAGAGCATTCTAACTATTCCTTAAAGATGGCATGTTCTACCTTGCAATATTTAAGTGAAACTGTTATTACTTTCTAAGATCTGGTATGACTGTTAATGTGCTAACTCATTTTAATTAGTAGACTTTGCATGGTCCTGCTTCCAGAACTACCAATTAATTTCAAGTTCAGTTTTGACTTCCAATATGAACTTTGCTTTTTCTGCTAAACTACTTTCCGCAGAGTAAAATGTAAGAAGTTTTTTTGTTAGAAGTTTTGAGATGTCTCCCCAACCAAATCAAAGCAATTATGCTTTATAAATTAGAAAAGTGCTGATTTGCTGCCCCATATTAGTTGAGTTGGCTTTGCAGGATGCTGCTTGCAAATGTGCCTTCGGAGATAGTAAGTACTTCTAAAAGATAATTAAACAAGTTTTCAAAAGTTATATCTTGAACGGGACGACTAAATTACTACTATGAATTAGGGGTACGAGAGAGCATTGATCCCTATCAAATATGGATTTTTAGATGTCTGATAGAGTTGCATCTGATGACATGTCCAGCTAAATGCAGTTGTTTGCTGGTGTAACAAACAATTAATCTTTAAGTGCTAACTGATTTCTTCAATATACTGGTTTTGATGTCTTGATGTTTTTGACAGGAGGAACTTGCAGTGGCAGCAGGTAAATTTGCTGAGTGCCAGAAAACAATTGCATCGCTAGGCCAGCAGTTGAAGTCTCTGGCGACACTGGAAGACTTCCTGACTGACTCTGAGAAGCCACTGGAACTCATTGGTGAGGGAACTCAGGGTCCCAAAAATGGTAGGGATCCATTGAAATTGCAATTCAGTGAAAGGGGTGACGGTACAAGACTTTCAAAGAGTGGTAGTGAAAGGGAGTCATCATTCTCACTGAACCCAACCATTGCTTTCGAAAAGACCCAAAATGGGTTTGGGAAGTTTTTCCCTAGAAGGGAGAGTGTGAGTTGGAATGAAAATCAGTGAGAAAGATATATAGGAAATTGTAAGAAAACTAATTACAGGCTTCAATTTTTCATTGTAAAGCTGCCGCAAAATGCTTGGGAATCAACTGATTTATTCACTCAGATGGTGCATCTTGGTGAACATAAAGTTTTGAAGGAGATATAATAATACATAAGTTCGATTGCTTTCGACTGCCTTTCTGCTCTCGGTTTCAGTTAGTCAGATCATAGACTAGCATGGATGTGAATGATGGCTGGTGTCCTGCATGACAGATTCTGATGGCTGACCGAGTTACCTGTGTCATGCATGAACCTTTTCTGTCCAAATTTATGTATATATGGTGAATGATCTCGTTTCAAATCCTGCCATTTGCAACCCAGAAAAAAAAAAAAAGAGGAAATTGAAAATTGGAGCTTAATGTGCATTGCCTTTGGTTGACAAGTTGGGAAATGGCAAAATTTTCTGAACCTTAGAACTAATTCAGAAACTTGTTCAGTGCAATGTTAAAATAACGAAGAAAAAACATTAATTGGGGTGAGAGAGGCTCGAACTCTCGACCTCAGGATTACTCAGAAAGCTATGAGACCTACGCGCTAGCCAACTGCGCCACCACCCCTTTGGATGACTCTCCATTCATATTTAATTAATCTAATCATAATTTTCAATTTACTCCCATTCTTGTTGGTTAATGTCCAACCGATTGAAGTTTATGGATAATTTGTTGTCAGTTCAAATTTCACATCTTAGTCTTAAAAGCTGTTTATGGACTTAAATCTTAAGTTGTAAGATGGAGAAAGTCAAGTGCCAACTTAAGGGAGATGAGATTATTAGGATTAGGGTAAGCATATGATTTTAATGAAATATTGTCTCAATTCATCTCATTTCAAAATAATGATATGTATAGTTTTTAAACAAAACTTTATTTTCTTAATTTATTTCATCTAATTCGCGAGCGGAATAGATGATGCTTATAAGTAGTTTCACTTCTTATAAGAAAAGAAAAATACTTCTAATACTATATCCTCTCTGCCAAGCAAGAGTTGTAAGGACCATGGACTTTTCTTCCATTAAAAAATATGGAGATTTTGGATCACCCTCCTCTCAAAAACAATTATAATTTCAACCACCCAAATTGCCTAGACCTCTAACTAGCAATGCTATAATTTTAAAATTGTTAAAAAATGAAAATGGAGTTCTCATCCTGGATTCCCCAAGAGTGGGACTAGAGCTGTGTTTTATAAAGGTCATGGATTCAATTCCCTCTTCTAGTGCATGTTTTACAGTAAAAATAAAAAAATTATACTTATTATCCTCACACTACACATAATTTTTTAATTTTGTTTCTCTTACTAAATGTGTAGTGTATGAATAATAAGTAGAAAAATTCAATTAATTTAGAAAGAATAAAAAAAAATTAAAGAAAAGTATAGTGTGTAGTGTCCGGGATGATCAGTAATAGAACTCTTTACATATTGGTGAATTCTGCAGCCTTCAACAACTTGTCAAAAAGTTAATAAAATAAAACGAAGTAAAGTTCACAAGAAGGGTTCTATGGTGTAGTGGTTAGCACTCTGGACTTTGAATCCAGCGACCTGGGTTCGACTCCCGGTAGGACCTTTCAAAGTCATCTCCTTTTTTGCTTCTCTCCTTCGAAAGTTTCTATTTTTATTTATTGCTTAAACCAGAAAATGCTTGCTGCACAGGGAGGAATATGAGCAACAAAGAAGAGAATATGAGCATTTTCGAGTCTGCTTTTGAACGGTGTGATATCTTGACTGTTGTGAACACCCAACAGAAGATAGATGGGCAGTTTTTCGTATTAGCAGGCCTCTTTAAAGCTGTGATTTTTGTTCAAAAGGAAATAATAGGCTCATGAAAACCCAAAAGATTGTTCTTTCCATGTCTGGTGAACACGTCCTTTGTGTCAGATATATGAGACAATTTATAATTAATTTTAGAGTAATTCTATGCATCAATCACTATTCACTTTCACATTTAATATCTATAATTTTTATTTTTATTTTTTTATATAAGGTCTGGGACAGTGAATAATAGCTGATGATAATAGTTTTTCTTAATTTTATTTAGAGTTTGACTGATTGGTAGGAGAAGAAAAATGTTTAGAAGTTCCATGTATCCACAACAGAATAGCTTTTTAAGAGCATTGGCATTGAACTCATAAAATGACTTCAATTTTTAAAATTTGATGAATATATGTTTAAAATCACTGCATTGAATTCACCAAACACTAAAATTCAAAACTTTGAGCTACAATGCATTTCAATTCATCTTCAAATTTGAATACTCACTATTCACACTTTATAACCATTATTTTATTTACTTAAATTATTGTTTTTCAATTTTGAGTCACAATATATGTAAAATTTAATAATTAATTAAATTATTAATTAACATATAGTTAGTGTAATTGTAAAATATGAAAAAAAAAAATTAAAAATATTATTATTAAAAAATAATATTATATTATTATTTTGATGAATCCAATATAGGATTATGGATATGAATGTTTTGGATTTATGAAAAACATGTACTTTTCATCAAATTTTGAAAATAAAAATGATGAATCTAATGCTAATGCTCAAGCTCTTCAACCTAGAGTAAGGAACTGAACAGGAATAATTTATTAGTCCAATGCTAATATTATTAGTCCATGAGTAAGGAACTGAACAGGAATAGTGAATGCATAGATATTTATTAAATTCCAATCGCAAGCTCTTCAACCTACCTGGATGCCCTTATACACTTACGAGCCAGTCAATTTGGTGAATAATTTTACATATTATTATGAAGTTCAAAATCAATCTATGCACTAAGGAGGAGCATTATATCCAGGGAAGAAAACTTGCAAACTTCAGTGACCATCTGTAGTGATGTTGTGGACGTTCCTCGTGCATTAATCCCTGTTAAGAAGATTATAGAAAACCTCTGGCTTTCTGTAGTTTGACTTGCAGAGGGCCTGTGATGAAATTAGCTCCAGATGTTAGTCGTTAGCAGCATGCATGTAAATACTTTGATCAGTTGTCATTCAAGTTTCTCAATGATCTGAACCTCACAAACAAAGGAAAGAAGTAAATTGAAAAGAAACAGAAAGAAACTAGCTAGAAAACTTCATGGTAAAAGTTCTCTAATCTACCTGCATAGCTGATGCTATGTGGATTAATGTTGGTTCAGACCATGGCCGCCCAATAAACTGAAGGCCAATCGGCAAACCCAGTTTGTCATATCCCACCTATCAAGAAAATTTAGGTTAAAAAAGAATTAATCAAGATACCTACAAAGGAATAGCCTGCTGTAAAATATGAATGAAAGATCAAAAGGATGATAAGATCAGACCGGAACAGTCACTGCCGGCAATCCTAAGAAATTCCCTGCTATCGAAAATCGAACTAGTGCAGCTGCAATAGGGGCAAACTTATCAATTCAATTTCTTCTTTTATCTTTCATAATGAAGCTAATCATGCTTTGAGCTTCTCTCCAATGGACAACCTTGGCAGAAAGGAAAAATTTGAGAATTATTAGGCATTGAATACCTCCGTTTACATAGTCGAGTTCTCCGGTCTCTAGAGCATCATCCTTTATTGGGTATGCAGTAACACTGTCCCATTGATTATACACACTAACGATTAGATATTATTGGAGGAACACGGGAAAACTAAACTATTTGGGGTCTTCTTTTTGTTTATTTGTTTTCTCCTTCCAAATATCATCTCAGTCACGTATCCTGGGATTAGGTCAACATCTCAATTTAACTGAAGGCAAGTGCTTAAAATGCACAAAAGCAATCAGGTAGGGAACTAAAACTTCTAACTTTTAGAGGACAGGTAACTTAAATAAACGAAAGAGATCTGACTAAAGCAGCAAAGAATACCCTATTGTTGGTGAAACAATGACATCAGCCTGGGCAAATATAGTCATATGAATCTGCATCTGGCGGTTCCTGTGGATAGTCAAACAGGCTAGTGTCACAGTGGGAATGATGTTAGAACCAAATCTATAAATTCTGTAGCTCTAATCATGTGGATTCATGCCTATGAAGTGCAGATAATGAACTAAAATGTTTCAAAGCATTCCTGCTTAATTAGATGCATTTTCTATTACTTTTTTCTGCTTTCTGAAATGGTATACACTATACGGTGCTGATCAAATTTGTTTGACGAAGGAAAGTTTTTGAAAACTGGAAGGAATAAGACCAATTCCATGAGCATTGAAAACATGCTTGGATATTAGCATATTAACCAAAAAGAAGTGTTACTACCTAACAAGCTAGGATATTAGCATATGAACCAAAAAGATGTTCATCTGCACTAATCATACATATAATATAATCTGTAGAAGTATGATTTTTCCAAAATAAGAGTAAACAATACAATCTGGAAGCTTTCGAAGCAAAATGAAAATGCTGGAAAATTAGCGAATCAAACTATGATCATCTAATGCCAGATTCAAGTGGAAGGTTAATTTTAAATATGATCTCAAACATATAGGAATTTTTCTGACAGTATGTGTTAGAATCACAACTCCTGGTAGCCTTTTAAACTTGAGTTACTTTTGAAACTGTGATATATTGTTTCACACCAGTGCTCAAAACATAGAAGTTTTTGTAAGACTTTACCATTAGTGATACGCTCAAGAGTTTGAACCTGGTTATTCTTTATTTCCTACATCATAAAGCTTCTTAATTTGAAACAAGTCAACCAAAGTGGCCAAAGTTCAGCCATAACTTAGAGGCCTGAAAACCATGCCAATCTGGATTCAGGATCTTGGAAACTAGCAAGAATTGGAACCCTAATCTACTCCATCACTACTATGAGCTGTATGCCTTTTAATGTGCACTTGGAAAGCTTTGCCAATTATTTTTCATCCCTTGATGATAATGCATTTGTAAAATGAATAAGCTTGATGGTAATGTATATGAATAGTAGATATGATACAGGATATAGACTGCAAAATGACATCTTCATCATCAGATATATTCTATAAGTAGAGATGATGGTTTGAAAATTAGAAAAGTTTAGCAGCCTAGAAAATTAAATGGATTCGTGATCTGGCATCCCATTAGTAAGCTGACTCAGGTGGATTTCGTGTGAAGCCAAACAAGGTTCTCACTCATGAAAAACTCTCCTAAACCTTCCTCGTAGTTGATATTTCAATTTAAGTAATCCAAACTAGGCAAAAACACTACCTCATTTTTTGTGCCTTTATATACTCCTTGCTGCTGAAAGAACCATATACGCTAAGTGCTACCCTTGCATCCCATCCTAATTCTGCAGGATTCCTGTAATGTGTTCATAATGTCAGCATTTTTATTAAAACATAAAGCTGAAGAAAATGAAGTCCTGTAAGACAACATACAGCTTTTCTAGATGAGAACTAAGGGAAGTACTGCATTCAGATCCAATTGTCGAGTAATGTGCCAGGCGCATTGCTTCTATCTCTGGTATAGTCACCTCTACAATCTTACAGACAGAGCATGGCAGGAGCAAGGAATGACTATTTCGCAGAAATAGTTAAATTTATCAAATAAAAACGAATTTATGTGACTATCTTGAGGCATTATACAATAAATTGAACCTTCAAAACAGTGTCAATATTAGCATTTTGATCTCTTAAATCTGGTTGAGTAACTTGATCTTCTATCCCCTTATTCTACTTTTTGTGATATTAGTGATGAGAAACCTCACAAATTTCACTTGAACTAAGAAATAGATCAAGACTATTTATATAGTGTGCCAACGTTACTCTAGTCATTAATAGTCATAATGGATAGACTCTTTCACTTTTAAAATCCAATAACATCTACAAGTTCATTGATCACAAAACTTAAAAATAAAAAAATTTGAGAAAACAAAAAAGATACATGTTAGGAAAATTAAAAGACTACTAATTTTATAGGAAAAAAGTATTAATTTACCAAAAATATAATTTTCATATTAAATAAAATTTATTAACTAAATGAATTTCAACTTTCTTGCACTACTACCAAAAGCTATTTCTGGCAAAATATATTATACCAACATATAGATAAATAATTAAAGATAGGGAGCCTTTGATTGCTGATACCTTCCAACCGTAGTGCTCCTTAAGCTTGTCTAGAGATTGAGAACAGGATACTCTGATATCATCACTGCAATCGTTAAACCACTAATTGACCCAATTAGTGGTTTGAATGAAATATTATCAGAAGACAATGATGTGATATGAATTAATGAATCATGAACTTTTATTGAAAGTTAGCATTGTTGATTGTTTTATTGTAAGGTTGAGAAAAAGATTTCTAACCTCTGCATACTTTGCCAATTTGACATCAGAGATAGGCTTAGATGAGTTCAGCAGTGGAAAATGCAATTTGGGCTGGAAGGTTGTCCAAAAAGAAAAAGGCCCAAGAATCAGATTTGTTTGTGAAACTATCCATAATTTAATAATTTGAGGAATGGCATAGAGCATTCTAGATAAAACATAGATAGCAAAGCCTATATGGGAAAGATGGCATCTAGAAGTGCTTTCTACAGCTTGTGTGTGTGTGTGTTGGCCAATTATACTTGAACTGCCTTGATGTCAGAGTTTTAATTACTAAAAAAATAGGAAAGAAAATAGCCATAGCATTGTCCCAAATATCTGAGAAATGTAAGCTCAATCAGATATCTTTTAAGTTTAGATGTCCCATTTGTATCTATTCCAGATTAGTGTGCGTGTCTACCTCTATGTAGAAAGAAAGCATTTTATGCATGTATGGATGAATGCATAGAATAGGTCAGAGCCAATAAAAAAGAAGATATATTTCTAACAATAATACACTTGTTTTCAAACAATTGCAACAAGTTCTTACATGCATAGAACAGTTGGGTTGATCCGATGGAAGCCGTCCACTCATAGCTGCATAACTGTAAATATTAAAATGGTGACCATTATACCATAGAATCCATGTAAGGAACCAAAGGGGGGAAAAATGAGAATCCAGAATCAAGAGAACAACTAAATAAGGAACACTGACACAATAAATGCATCCTCAATCCTGCCTGCTAAGATTCCAACCATCCCAACTGTCCAGTTCAGAGGAAGAACACTGAAAAACAGCTAGTTATTCTTTAAATACTCATATACCTTCCAAATTATACAGCGAAAACATTATTACTAGAAGATAGATTATGTGATGATGAATATTCACCCAGAGTGAGGTATGCGCCCAAAAGTTGGTTTCAAGCCAACAACACCACAGAGAGCTGCAGGCATTCGCACAGATCCTGGGCATTGATAAAGATGAAGCCTCCAGTTAATTAATATTATACAAATGATCATAAGTTCTTAATATTATACAGTAACAACTTCATAAAAGCTTTTTCTAGAACAGTTCTTGTATAATTCTGCAAGATAAAACAACGAACAGCAAAGCAACTAAGATGGATTTTTGCTGATAGATTTATTTGAAAGTTTTCTCAGCATAGAACTAGTTTACCTCCACCATCAACACCGAGGGCAACAGGGCACAATCCTGCAGCCACTACTGCAGCAGATCCGCTAGAAGAACCTCCAGAGATCTTGTTGATATCATATGGATTTCTAGTAGCCCTACAGAAGTCATAAATGGACATCTTTTCATTTTCATTGCAGCGTCAATATTTGGAAATGAATAGATTATGGAATATGATACTGAAAATAAATCATCTTAATCTTCAGTTGAAAAGGGGAAGGTGGATGGTTGGCCTATGAATTCAATCTTTATGGCTCTATATGAAGCAAAATAGTAAATGGAGACTAAGACCCAAATATATAGAATCAATCCCTAATTATAGAGTTGTTAAAAAAGAAGCTCCGAAGCCAGTGTTCTTACCCATAGTGAGGATTTATGCCACTTGTTCCAGCCCCAAGTTCATGCATATTGGTTTTCCCAACAAGTATGGCACCGCATAATCTGAGGCGCTTAACACAACATGCATCATCTGTACAAGATCTTACTTTGTGTAGCCACTTTGTTCCTCCTAGAAGAACCAACTATTAGTTTAGGCTATTATTATTTGAGAACAAAGAAATTAACTGCTTAAGAAAATTAGGATTGGATTGAATGATATAGACCTGGTCTTACCCAAAAAGTACTGATCTAGTCAATGTTTTCATTACCTGTTGTAGGATATGGAGCACAATCTATTTCATCCTTTATAGCAATCGGGACTCCATCTAGAACTGATATTTGTTGTCCTGGAGAAGATCATAATGAGAATGATAGGGTTAGTGTATTCATTAGAAAGACTTATAATCCTTTTTCATTCTGTTAGGGATGAGTACCTCGTTTATACCGAAGAGTTGATTCAGTTGCTTGCTTTAGG
Source organism: Juglans regia (assembly GCF_001411555.2). Lineage (NCBI taxonomy): Eukaryota > Viridiplantae > Streptophyta > Magnoliopsida > Fagales > Juglandaceae > Juglans > Juglans regia. Next base: position 7,069,796 of record NC_049910.1, on the reverse strand, counting down.
ATATCATCAACATTATAGTTGATAAAGAATGACATCTGCAATGGAGGATTAGAAGATTCATGTACAGCAGCTATAAATCTCTCTGCAACCTGTACAAATGGAAAAGTCAAGACTCAAACCCATTGAGTATAGCAGAATACAGTAGCTACAACAAGCACACATGCAAAAGGCATAAGCAAACTTATAAAAGCATTTTAAAATTGATTTTCAGGATTCAACTTGATGAGTACATATGTAAGTAGGGAAAGAAGAACATACACCATAAAACAATTAGCTAAAGTTGGCATACCATCCAAGGAGTTATTTCTCCAGATATATAGGCTCTTGAATAGTCCAATATTGTCCAGTGATGGAAAGAAGATTTTAAACCATTTAGTATTTTTCCTGAAGAATTAGGCAAACAATTTATTGCCTGCTGAACTTTTTCAGGTGGAGATAAATCAGAATCTATGCATTTGACTTCCTGTTCTTTCACATCTGCAATCATAAACTGAAAGATCTTAGTTTCTAGAGGGAAAAAAAACTATATACAGTTATTATCAAAAGTGTAAATGTTTAAACATTAATGTCAATCTCAAGACATCAGCTCAATACATTGTGTAGTGAACCCAACTCGCGATACACACATCTAGTTTGATGGAAATCATAACTAGAATGGAGGAAAATTAGGTGCAGGACCTTGGTGAGTCCTCTCCCTCTTTCAGAAATTTGTAATTAATGAAATTCCCAGTGATAAAATTGCAAAAAACATAAGAGTGTGAAACTATATCAACTGTTTTAGAATATTAGAACTAGCTAATGTTAGTTTAAGCCACAATTTGTGGCACATTGTCTTTTATATTTGAATCCCAACCCAGTTAAGGTCCAAAAACGAGAGCAGAAATGAAAACGAAAGCTGAAGGATAAGAGGATGACCTTCAAAAGGATGTAGGGGAACATAGAGAGGTGGCTCCTCTAGCTCTGCATTCGTTATGAACTGCAAAAGTTGAAATACACTTTTTAAGGTATTTCAATACAAAATTTTACAGGCCATAATCTGGGAGAAGTACACTACTTTACAGGTGATGTTTAACCAAAATTCCAAAATTCTTAGATATTAAATAAAAGAAATGCTACTGCAACTCCTAATTTATATCACTCACTTTTATCTTAATATGAGACATGACTTAGTAAAAAAATAAGATAAACCACGTTTAGATGTTGAGATAAAATTATATGAAAAATATGTAAATAATAGTGAAATAATTTATAAATAGTAATTTTAAACTTTTAAAAAATGAGAGAAAAAAATTGAATAAAAAATTATAAAATTAAAATATTATTTGAATAAAATTTTTTAATATTATTTTTATTTTGAGATTTGATTTAAAAAAATTGAATTGCTTTTTGTGTTTTATTTAGAATTTTAAAAAAGTTATAATGATTAAATTTAAAAATGAAAAATATATATATTTAAATATTAAAACGAGATAAAATGGTTTGAAAAATATCAAAATTAATAATATAACTTTCAAAATTAGTACTCTTATGTTTTATTTTAATGCAAATAATTTGTGGCCCATGCCTCGCCCAAAACCAACACTGTCATCACGTGTAGGAGGGGCCTGAAAGCAACTCTTGTGTTCTGGGCCCGTGGTGAGTAAACTGGAAATTTTTGTAGTAATTTAAAAAAAAAACAAAAACAAAATATAAAAAGAGAAGCGGATCCCGGCAGTTCAGATATAAATGCAATCATTTAAGATCAGATTTCACGTGCAGGTTCTTGGCACCGAAGCTCAATTAAGAACAACCAGAGAAAAATTATAAAAAAATGTTATCGCATTACAAAAAAAAAATATTGAGTTTGAACGCTAAAATTTAAAATAGATATATGAATTGTAAATCTTATCATATTTAATAAATATGGATATATTAATTAGTAAATTATATTTTAAAATAATTAATTAATTATAATAAAAATTTAATGTACAGTTATTTTTATGTATTTTTTATATATTCTATTTATGCGATTAGTTACATATTAAAAAAAATTAATACAATTAATTATATTAATAGAGTGCTTAAAAAATATTAAAAAATAACAGCTCAATACCTTGTGAATTAGGTTGTTTCTCTTCAATATGAACAACAACAACGTCCCGAAGATCCTTGACTCCAGAAACCAGACGAAAATTTTGACCACAAGTCCAGCCATTCTAGGAGCTGCCTTGCACCAAAACAGAGTATCAGTAGCTATATTTGCTATGAAATTCAGGCAATTCAACAAAAGTAATAATTACTGGTAAAACAGGGGATACACTATCAAAGAACTGCAGCTTTGACTTTGATCATCTGCAACTCCTTATTGGATGAGCAACAAAACATGCTTATGTTTATTAAGATTCATGCTTTTGAATAAAATAAGCTTAGGAAATCAACCAAAATCTAAATTTATGTTAAGAATCATGCGAAAACAGATGAGAAGAGGAAGAAGGAAGAAACTGCAGAAAGATGGTCGATCGAAGGGGTAGAGATTTGAAGTAAGAACCTTTAACATTGGCTCGGACATAGACATGATCACTCTTAGGACCAACATCAACCTCCTCCACCGGCTTGTAGACAACCTTTTCCTCTCCGAACAAACCCATTTTCCTAGAATATGCTCTTTTGGGTGGTTTCCTGGGAAGAAAACCAGAAAACAGGGGGAGTGAACAAGGAGGAGATTATATTATACAAACCTATGGATAGCTGTATGTTATATAGAGACAGGGGGAGATGGGGCGGAGGACGCCAAGAAAGATTTTGACTCTCCAGAAAAAGACAAAAGCAATCATTAAAAAATAGAACAAAATACATGATTCAGAGCTTGTTTCACTGCAACTGTTGATGCTGATAAATGGGCGTGCGCAGGATGACAATTTCAGCAATTTGGAAGATGGAAGTGAGTGTGAGGAAAGATGAATGATATGTATTAGTTGAAGAAATTTATAGGCTTAATTCATTTCATAAAATCGATTGTACAAGAGAGGATTGCTTATTGCTTATAAATATGCCCAAGACCTTGTCCACAACCAATATGAGATTATTCCTCAACACCCTTCCTCACGTGCAGACTATTATTTTTTCTGTTCCTTGTCACGAGGTAAGTATTGTGGGCCTCCATTCGTCCTGTAGTAGATTCTGATACTATGAAGAAAATCGATTATAGATAAATAGTAACTGACGAGAAATGAGTCGTTTTCGAGAGAGTGTGGTGTGGAATTAGTTGGAGAAGTCTAGAACTTTGGGATATACGTCTACCCTACTAGAAGCAACATTATTGTAACTTGAAGCTTACTCAATTAACCCTTCAAAAAAGAAGTAAAATTGCACAAAGCTCACATATTTTTTTGAGATCAGATGTATCTACTGCAAATGAGATTGATCACCAAGTTGGTTTTGGAACGTGACAATAATTTCTTACGTTTAATTATTTAAGATACGAAAATAATTGACCATGCTCGAATTAATTCTTTTATAATTTTTTGAGTTTAAATACTTTCTACGATTCGGAGAGATATGACATTGTCTATAAGCTGTATAATATTATATATTATATGTAAAAAGTTTGAATTTCTAACACATATCGTATGTAATTTATCTATCTTCGAACTATAAAAACTGTTCCAACCAAAAAAACGGTGGGGTATCCCAAACCCATTATAAATCCTAATCGATAGGCTTTCAAGCTCATGATTTATTTACTATCTTTAATGCAATTAAAAAAATTAAAGCAAAGTAATATTGAAAACATAATAAACTAATGTGGCCCCATTATCTAAAGGAAACTAATGAATTAATTGTGGCATTAATGACATTATACATGATCATCGTGTGTAGGCCAACTCCAAGTACGTTTAGTTACTAAATTCCTCTTAACTCATCTCAATTCATCATTATAATTTTTTTAAATTTTAACATAAAATATAATAAATAATTCAACTTTTTTAAATTTTAAAATAATAATAATATTAAAAAATAATATTCTAATAATATTTTATTATCTCAACTCAACTCAATTCAACTCAATTTAACATTTAAAACGTAACCTAAGTAACCAATGTTACACATGAGACATAGACCATCTAGACCAAACCCATTTATTATTCTTGAGAGACATTGACTCTTTCTTCACATGAGACCAAGATTTTCCAGCACCATAATTTCCCAAAAACTCAGACAGCTCCTAAAGTTTATGCAAAGTACTAATTAAAGCAGAAACTTTTGGCTGAGCTGTCATGTTGAAAAAATAAAAGTTCATTTTTTGAACCGAATTTTTTGATAGAGTAATGTTAACTATAAGCGTTTTATAAAAAGATAAATTTTATTAACAAAGAATAATTTTTTTTTTTTATTTTTTAAGGTGGAATACATTTTTTTATAAATATTTGTGCAAGATTTATATATTTGAGATTTGTACAAATAATTTTTATTTTCAATAAGATAATTATACCAAATGAAAATAAAAACTAGACTATATATATATATATGCCAAATGTTCACCAACACCTCACAATTATTCACGACCATTTACCCCAAAACTGGCTGATATATGGGTCATAAAATTAATGCAACGTGGGACTCCCCTGGACCATTTTATTTAAGTATTTATTATTGCCACTTATTTTAGATGCATATTCTCACCATTCTATTTCTTTTTTTTCAACTTTAGATGGATTGGCCACGATTGATTACATATAAGAGATGCACTGAAATGAGATTGAAATGAGAATTGAATAAAATCTTATTATCATATAACTTTTTTAATATAATTATTATTTTAAGTTATGAAAAAGTTAAATTATTTATTATATTTTATGTGTAAGTTTGGGAAAATAAGAATGATTAAATGAGATGATTTGTATAACCAAATAAGGCCTTTGGCTATGTTTGGTTGTTAGAGTGAACTCAACTCATTCCAAACCGATTATTAATGGAACCTACTACTTTTTCAACTTCTCATAAAAAAGTTAAATTCATCATAACCTATTTTATACATCCTAATAGATATTTCAACATATTTACATTCAAATGCATCTCAATGAGATCCACAAAATATATATACTACTATTCACATATCAACTCAAATTATCTGAAATCATCACAGCATCCAAACGCAGCTTAGAGTATTTTAAGATTTTGTAAATAGTAATGAAATGATTTGTGAATAATAATATAATGGTTTGTGAATAATAGTGTAACAACTTAAGTGAATAAGTTTTATTGGATTTTGAGAAATGTGAGTTGAATAAAAATATTATAAAGTTAAAAAATTATTTGAAGATAAATTTTTAATATTATTTTTATTTTAAAGTTTGAAAAAATTGTATTAGTTTTTGTGCTTTGTTTTGAAGTTTGTAAAAATTGTAATGATTAGATGAAAAAAGTTGAAAATTTAAAATTGAAAAATATTATGTTTTTGAGTGATATTTGAGAAGGAAATTGTGACAAATTTTAAAAATTTTTCATCTCATGTCATTAGCCAAACGTACCATTAAGATTGTGGGGGTCAAGCCAAACTATGAAATGTTACCGTCCCTAACACTAAAGTCTAAAGCTTGGAGAATTGGTTCAAAAAATATGACCATTTGCATGAGATTTCTTTGCAGGATGGAAAAATTTGCACCTGTCCAGGAAACGTGTTTTAAAAAGAGAGTACTTGCTTCTAAGGTGGGTGCACCAAGAGCAATGGGGTTGGATTGACTTAACCAAGACTTACATTATCATGACCTAATAGAGTTTAAAACGTAGCAATAAGAAGATATGGTTTTTAATGATTTATTTCATATTAAGATTCTCTCAAGTTTGAGATTCAATTGAGAGGGTTTGTTTTGAAACGCTGAGAATTTTGAAACATGTTATAATTTAATTTTCAAACATCACTTTAAAATAAAATATTTTTCAATTTCAAATTTATAACTTTTTCATCTCATCATTACTTAATCAGTATTCAAATACAAAAATCAATATAACTTTATTAAATTTCAAAACAAAATACAAAAATCAATACAACCTTTACAGACTTAAAAAATAAATTATATTAAAAAATTATATTTAACTATAATATTTTTATTCAACTTTTCCTTTTCAAAACTTATAAATAAAACATCTTCATTCAAATTATTTTATTACTATTTACAAAATTATGAGATACTCCAAGCATCAAAACATGCTTTTAACTCTCTCAATTTTTTGCCAAAACTAAAAGATTTCAAGTGAGATATATATATATATATATATATATATTTATTTATATAAATGTGCCCTACAACATTTATTACTACCAAAAATATATTTATGGGTCGAAAGATCCGAAACACATTGTAGGGCACCCATAATGTGCATTTCTCTCTCCCACTTGAGATTTTCAAGTTCATAATTTAACTTAAAGGAGATAGTAAACCTTATAGTATTTGTTATAAGGCCTAATGCATGTGTCTATCTATTTTTCACTTCACTTTCATATTTAGATATTGTCGTATCAACGACCAAGTCATTCGAAAAAAAAAAGAAAAAAAAAAAAAAGAAGATAAATGGTTGAAATAAGGTGGATTTTTCTTACCAATCTAAGTGGAATATACTAGCTAGTTTGCATCTTATTGTGGGCAAAAGACTCGTTGAGATACCTCTTGATTTGGGACTTCCACTCACCCACTCAACCTCTATTGTGTCTCACCAAATCTTCATGGGAACACTATTAACAAATTGATTAATTGTTGTCAGTTATTTCTTGTAAAAATAACTATTTTCTATTAAAATGAGTTTATTTTCATTATAAATAATCATTTTCGTCGTAAATAATCTGTCACAAATACTTATTTTTCTTATAATGGAAGTGCCCCATTATATGATTTATGTCTGCCCATTCCACATTTTCTTTTTTTTCAACTTGCTTGGATTGGTTTATCTATTAGAAAAATTTAATTGTAAACGATTCTGCGCACTAATACGTGCACTCATTCAATAAGATTGGTCAAAAAATAGATTTTATTAAAAATAATACTAATTTAAATTTAGAATATAAAGATAACAATATTAATACATAGATTAATACGCTAATTTATTTGTACTTAACAAAACTCCTATCTATTAATCATCCAATTTTTGGTCCATTCCTCCTCGTGTGTTCATCATTGCATCAATAGAAAATGTCTGACTATCCTTTTCCACTTTGGGATTTGCATTTCTCTCTCTCTCTCTTATTTATTTAATTTTCTTTTAGAGGGGATAGGTTTCCACTTACATGGGAGTTGAGTAATGGTTAGAATTGACTCATATAGATCAAAATTCAAATTGATACAACCCATATTCAACGCCTAGCTTTTAAGAGTTAAAATTAATGTCTCAATCTGCAAATCCAATATGAAATTAGTATATTAGAATTTGAGAATCTGACTTGTTTATAACCTGTTTAGAATTACTTTATATACGATTCAAATCTGATTTGATAAGGCCTGAACCCAACACAATAACCTGAATTATTACTTATAAATTGTATAACAAACTGTTATATATATTTATATACTGCTTTGTGTGTGTGTACACACGATTTAGATTATATTTCTTACCGGGAAGTAGTGATTGTTAAGATATCAATATAAATAATAAAATCTATTTATTTCTATTATTTTAAATTTTTTGGATACTCTCTCTCACATGTGAACCAGACTCGCTCTCGATAAATGAGCTAAATACGTGAAATATTTAATTAAATGAGATAGTGTAGAGTTAAGATTCGAACTCAAAATTTATATTCTAATATAATGTAAAATCACAATTTATTTTAAAAATTTATATTAATGAAAAAATATCAATTTTATTATTTATATTTATATCTTAAGACAAAGTGGTACACTAAAAGTGACATGAAACCGTTAATTAGATTAGATTTCTCGCGTGCACTCTAAGTCCACATAATAAGTTAATAGCTTTGTTATTCATAAGATTCACACACCACAATTTCGTTTATTTATTTTTTATTTTTTTAAAAAATAATTGAATTCTTCTACTTATTATTTATATACCACATATGTGATAAGAGAAAAAATTTAAAAAAATAATAAAAAGAATGATGTATAATGTATGAGACTTATAAATAGAATTTTTCATAATTTAAAGTAACGAGATAGAATAGATTATAGAGTTGGATGAAATATTTATCCACAGGTAAATGAAATACATGTTTATTTAGTAACCAAGAAAAGGAAAGAGAAATCAATAAAATTTGAATCTTTTAATTGTTTTTTTCTCTCTCATCAAGGCCACGTGTCATGAATCTAGCAAGTAGCTATCACTAGGATGTTCAACCACTAATTGACCCTTGATGCTGACAATTATAGGATTTGTCCAAGTGGTTATAAATAGAGGATTTGTCCATATCAAGTGGTTATAAATAGAGGTTGTAACATATGACACGTTTTGTTAATTTAACACGAACACATATGATAATGGTATATTTAGATTTAATTTTAATGAGTTCGGATTAAAATGGATTGATCAATTAAGATACGATTGCTTAATAAGTTGATAATAGATTAACTTGTTTTGACTCGTTAAGAAAGTTAAAGTTATAATTATATCCTGATACCTAAAAATAAAATTGTTGAAATTTTAATTTCGATATTTTTTTTGTTTGGATTGTAATTTTAAACTTGTAGTTAGTTTTATATAATTTTTTATAGATATTGTAATTTTAACATTTAAAATTATACTAAACTTAATCAGGTCAAATATGTTAATTTTGGGTCTATTCAACCTCTTTACATAAACAGGTTGAAATAAGTCGTGTCGTGTTAAATTATTTCTTAGTATTCACTAACAGGCCAAAATAGGTCGTATTTTATCAATCCGTTATGTTAATAGATCATATTAGGATTTAAGATTTTGACACGATAAACTTAACGAATCGTATTCAGGTTAACTCATATAATGTAATATACATATTTTGACACGATCTGTTAACACAATTTAACACCCATAATTATAAACAATTTTCCTACTGTCTCTTGAATATATAATTTTTGAGAAATAATATATACAAATCTTAAATATATAAATCTCATATAAGTTTTTTATAAAAAAATAGAATCTATTATGAAAAAGCATAAAAAAATTCACTTATGAGATTCACATTTTTATAAATAACTTGTACGTAACATTCCTTATAATTTTTTTTATCTTTTATATAGGACAGGTGAGGGACCTGTCTCCTCTCTACTCCCTGCCCTAATTAAGGTATTGCACACAGTCCCTGACTCCCTGTCCTACATGCTACAAGTAAAGTTCTAAATATCTAAATTCTCCATCTGTTGGGACTCAATTTATGGAGGAGATTCAAATCTTGACCAAAGGACCTTTTAAACATGTTTAGCCCTTTTTTAAAAAAAGAAGTTTTTACAATTTTGTAATAAAAAAATTTTACAATTTAACGTGTTACATTAAACTAAATAAATTTTCTATCTATAAATGAACTAAGTCGTAATTTCATATTGTTAGAAGTAAAAAAACTCTGATAACAAGAAAAAAAGATGAACAAGTAAGAGAAAGTATAATTTATGACTGTATCTATTATTACTCTAAATATATCAGGACAGTCTAATCGATGGAGCCACAAAGTTTCAAACAGGTTTGCTCTTTTAAACTTGAAGCAAAGGCCTTTGATCAGACAATAATTTTATATTAAGTAATATTAGATACAAATTTTAAATAAACAAATCTATACAAACCTTTTATAAAATAATGAGTCCCACAAATAAAGAATTATTTTATTTTTATTTTTTTAAAATGTGATCTATTTTTTTATAAAAATTTTTATAAAATTTATCTATTTAAAATTTATACATATAATTTCTCTTATAATTACAGCAGATCCTCAAAACTTTCAGAGAAGGAAAGATTGGCTCCAGAATGTCAGGCCTGACTAAAAAGTTCAGTCAGGCTGGAACCTTTTTCTTTATTGTCTCTAGCTTTTAGTGATCACTCCTAGCTAGCTAGCTAGGAGACATGGCACAAGTTAAGACTTCGTTTGGTTAGTTAAATACTCTCAATTCATCATTACAATTTTTTTAAATTTCAACATAAAATATAATAAATAATTCAATTTTTTCAAATCCTAAAATAATAATAATATTAAAAAATAATATTCTAACAATATTTTATCATCTCAACTCAACTCAACTCAACTCACTTCAACATCCAAACACAACCTAAATCTCAAGCACAACTCCTCCTGCGATCCACAAAATTATGACAGTTTTGGAATCCAGATTGAATGGAATGCATGTCAATAACAGCTTGATTTTTCTTATCCTTCAAAAAATAAAGATGGAACTGTAGGAGTGGAAATGCATAATGAACATGAGGTAGATGGCTAGCTGGAAGTCAGAGTGTACGTCGTGGTCCTCATCAAGGATAAAGCAAGCATTCAATCATGGAGTCCGCGAACAAAAACATAAACCTACTGCCCATGCATCAATTCCTCTCATCCTCCTCCTTTCATAAAGATCGAGAGGTTTGGCCATTAATGTTTGTCCCCGTAAAGACACAAGTAAAACGGCACAGCAATTAATCTGTTGGTTGTATATGGCAGAGTTCAAGATGCTAGGACTTGAACCTAACTCCTAAGGGACTGGGCTTCTATTTTGAGAATTCTTGGGAGCCACAATTAATTAAGAGTTAAAAAAGTAAAAACTCAAAAGGTTTTTTTTTTTTTTTTTCCTTTTTTAGGAATGTAAAAAATGTTGGTCTGATTTAAGGTTGGTTGGTGACTGTCTGAGATGTTGCGTCTGAATGTTAAGATAAGTGTTGAATTGATTTTAAATGATTTAAATTAAAATATAATAATAATAAAAAAAAGAACCAAACATCGCCATAAAGATTGTAACAAAAAGAAATGGCATTTCATCGATATGAAAAATTCATCTTATTTAATTATTATAATTTTTTTAAATTTAATATAAAATATAATAAATAATTTAACTTTTTAAATCTTAAAATAATAATAATATTAAAAAATAATATTTTAATAATATTTTATCATCTCAACTCAACTCAATTCAAACTTAAGAGAAGAACATCTTCTTTATCTGGCCAAAGAAGCATAAGGCCCATGCAACTTCTTTCGTCCCGGTCCGGCAACTGGTGAAATACCTTGGTCCATTGCTTTGTTCAGCCACAAATAACTCATGTTGTCCCATAATTATTTTTATGCTTTTGTTGGGTATTATCCATAATTTTGATGTCACATAGTCATCTTGTTCCTCACTTCTTAACGAATATATTTAGTTTTGCAGCATTTCAAGAAAGAGAGAGAGAACGATTCATTTTATGTATCTATTTTTTTTTATATATAATTTATTTTCTTAATAAATGCTTATTTTTTGGTTGGAGGAGAGATGACAAGCCACTACAATTTGCATGTTATCCAACACACTTGAGATTTTGACTTTTTATTATGAGTTTAATGGGAAGATTCTTCTATTACTCTTCTACTATTATTTTTAGTTTTTTTAAAAGATTTTCACTTTTTTAATTGTAAAAAAGTTATTATTAGTAAAGTTGAATATTTTTTTTAATAATTAAAGATATTAAAAAAAAATAAGTCTTAGGACAACCGGCTTGCGTCTCCACCGCGAGACCATATTGCTACTTCAGTAGTTAATATTATGAAAAAAGATATTTGCAACCGTAAATTGTATAATTGTCGTGTAATCACTTTAAAAAAATTGAATAAAACATGAGACACACATGAGAAAAATTAATTTTTTAATAATAGATCTCACTCTTTTTCAAAACGATTACGTGGCGTTTACGTATTTTATAATTGTATGTAGAATTATTTTAATATTATATAAAAAAAGGAAAAAAAATATGCAGAAAGGAGGAAAATCAAAATCTCTCTATCAGGAAGCTTGCAAGAGAGCGAAACTCAAAACAAGAGAGGGAGATCTGATTGTCGTCGTGCGTCTGAAAACTCGAGCATTTCAACTTTTCTATCACAAATAGAAAAACTTCAAAAGCAACGCACCGAGACTGTCTATGGAAAAAAAAGTCCAATTCAACACCTCCATAAACCCAAAACTTGCCTTGGAAAAATCAAATCATCCCCATAAAGAAATTACATTGAATTACAAGAGCAGAAGTAGACGGAGAAAATGAAAATTACCCGCAATTGCGACAGAGATCGATGAATCTACCGAATCGCAAAGGCTAGCCTGTCTTCCATTTATGCGTGGAGGTTGCTCTACATGAAGCATTCATGCAAATCTTTGACCCCATTAATCCAAAATCGAAACCTTTGAGAGAGCAAGACGCAAATCCAAATAAAAACTTTAATAGTATTTCATAAAAAAATTAAAAATTTAGTGAAATGAATGATCATTACCCACAACAAGCACATGTACACAACTCTCTCTCCCTCACATACATCTATGAGCAACCGTTCTGAGATTCGACAGTAATTAAAGAAACACTAAAATTCACAAATACAAAAAATAAAAAAAAACGAACACCAACCTTGTCCCAATCCTCAAAGACCCCAAATCTAGAAATATTCGCATTCACAATAACAACGAACACAGAAACAAACCCATTTCTTGTTCATCCTCATAAGACTATAATTTTTCAACCAGCGGCAGTAAATATGGCTCTGCTAAAAGTGAAGATGAAGAACTACATGGTCAACTAGGTGGAGATCGATGGGGGGACTGACAAAAATGAAACGAAACGGCGTCGTGGAACGAAGGGGAATGGACAAAAAATGAAATGGCGTCGTTTTTGTTTGCCACGTAGGAGCCGATTCCGCGGCGGGGATGCAGGCGGTTGTCTAAAGAATTTTTATACCAGAAAAATAAAATAAAAAACCACATTGGCCTCTTCACTCGGCTTGTCTTCTCTCTCTCTCTCTCTCTCGGATCATATTCCTCTCTGCACGCTCGCAAGCAAGAACGCACGCACAGAAAGATCAATCCACAAACACACTACTAGTGTATTGCTAGGCCGGCCGGCCGGCAGGCAGGCAATATCAGACATGGGAGATGGCAACGCCACGAACAACAGAGGCCTTTCGAGCAACAACAAGCCCGAGTGGCTTCAGCAGTACGATCTGATTGGGAAGATCGGGGAGGGCACCTACGGGCTTGTTTTCTTGGCCAGGATTAAGTCGCCCACCGCCAATCGAGGCAAGTCCATCGCCATCAAGAAATTCAAGCAGTCCAAGGACGGCGACGGCGTCTCCCCCACCGCCATCCGCGAAATCATGGTGCCCCTTTTTCCTCCCTCCCTTTCTTTCCTTATTTCTTCCCCCTCTCTGTTTGGTTCCCGAGGAAATTTTAAATGGAAAATATTTGAAATTTCCCCTTTCTACTTTTCAGAAGAAAACAAAAATACAGTTACTTGGAAGATTAGATGGTTTTGCGAGCTAAAGCTGAATAGTTTATGTTTTAATACTAAATCCATCCAAGTTAGTGGATTTGAACTTATCTATGTTTTTCTTTGTTTGCGAATTGGGAAGTAAACAATAGGTGCATGGAATCCTAATTTTCCATATGTGTGTGTGCGTGTGTGTATCCCTAATTTCCTCTTTAGGATCCAAACGGAGTAGCATGGAATCTTTAACTTGTGAATTCCGATAAATAGCATTAAATAAGTACATATATGCTTATTTTTGTGGTGGTTGATCAGTTATTAAGGGAGATTTCGCATGAGAACGTTGTGAAGCTTGTGAATGTTCACATCAATCACACCGACATGTCGCTGTATCTCGCTTTCGACTACGCCGAACATGACCTTTATGTGAGTACGATTTTCTTTTAATTTTGGTATTCCCACTTCTTGCCGAGAGATTTAAAGCATACAGGCACTTGGAAAAAAAATTTTGGATTTGTAATGTTGCGAACTATGGCTGATTTTAGGATCATGTCGTTTGTTAATTCGAACTGCCAAAGAAACTGTTGTAATGATATCCTATGCAAATTCCTGGGTTGATTTTCGTGTATTTAGATTTTTTTCTTTTGGAAAAAAATTGCAATGTTCTAGTTGGGGATTTTCAGTTCTAACAGGCGGCGGTGGCGGCGAGTATCTTGGGTTTACTCTGTGGATGGGTGGGTTTACTCTGTGGATGGGTCCAAAGGGTCAACAGAAAAAAAGTTGGGAATTTATACAATATCTGGTTTTATTTTTGGGAATATAGATTATTTGTGATGTTCTATTTGAGTATTTGGACAAGCTCATGTAGTTTTCCTTCACTTTTGGTGACATTATGTTGATGTCTGATGCCCTCATGCCATGAATTAGCTAGTAAGAACAACAGATTTTTATTACTTGATTCTCATTATTCTTATGAGCTAGTTATACTTCCTAGATGATGCATTTTACTTTTGGCATCTTGAAAACACGAAAAGGATGCAATTCAGCGTTTCTTACAGGGCATTACATTTTCATTTTTGACATTTAGCAATATAATTTCATCATTTGTGTTTATGGCATGACAGGAAATTATTAGACATCATAGGGACAAGGTTAACCATGTCATCAGCCAGTACACGGTTAAATCGTTACTCTGGCAGTTGCTCAATGGACTGAACTATCTCCACAGGTAGGTCTACTTCTGCGACACTGGTGTTTATTGTTCAGTTCCATTGCAACGTCATCATTGTCAATGCACTTATAAGGTCGGAAATCCCTGCAGTAATTGGATCATACATCGAGATCTAAAGCCATCAAATATCCTGGTAATGTTTGATCACTTTTTTCCTCTGTTATGTAATGAATACCTTTACTGCCTAAAGCTGTTATTTCTTTTTAAATTGTGTCTGTACATGCATGCTTGCTGGATGTTATTATGGTAACTGTATGCACATGCTGCTGAATGTACACAAGCCTTTTGTGAACAGGTTATGGGTGAGGGAGATGAGCAAGGAGTTGTAAAAATTGGTGATTTTGGACTTGCAAGAATTTACCAAGCTCCCTTGAAGCCGTTATCTGACAATGGGGTAAGAGGCATCTTTTGTGCCCTCAAGCATGACATTGTTTTTATTTCCATGTAATCTTCTCTTATTCCTTTATAGGTAAGATTTGATGAGAATGAGTAATAGGCAGGCATCTTAGAGGCACTGGGTAGACATGATGAGAATAAGGCTAACACACTTCATGAAAATCAGAAATTTCAATGTTGATGTGCAAAATCTGTTGCCTGTTTTCCTCAGTCTAAGAATAAAGAGGGTCATGGGAATGAAACCTCTGATGCCCATTGAAAATCCCATGTGAAAAAAGCAGTTTTTAGGAAAAAAGAAATAATTGTCTTACGCCAACTGCTTGCCTGTCCTTACTGAAGAATATTTCTATTCCATTCTTTTTTTTATTGGTACCGGGTGTCTAGGAACAACGTTCCGACTAATCCCAGGGGTGTACAAGTCCTTGGCAAGGAGTTTCCCGTTAGTGCGCCTCGGGCAATTCAAGGGGAAAATCCCCCAATCCGATGGCCCCTAGAGATTGTTTGCACCCAAGGAGATTTGAACCTTGGGGATTCTATTCCATTCTTATTAGTTGTACCAAAAGAAATTATGAGGAGCCTCTCTCTTGATTGCCTCATGCGTACGGATTCATGAATTGACCTTTGGCACATAGAGGGTCCAGATGGTTTCGGATTCATTTTGGTTGTTGGTCATATGCTGAATAGTTGGATGTTCAAATGTTTGTATTATGCTGGGTTCTTTCTTTTTTTACAACTGTATAAGAATTTTACTTGTTTTGGGATCTTGCAAATGAAAAGCTTGCCCCCCATCCTCAAAGCCCCGTGATACTTGGGTTTCATGCAGTTGATTTATTAATTATTTCCTGCAGGTTGTGGTAACTATATGGTATCGTGCACCTGAGTTGCTCCTTGGGGCAAAGCATTATACAAGTGCTGTTGGTATCCTCGTGATCATATTCTGCATTCTACTATTTGCAAGACCATGTAGTATGTGCAAGCAATGTTTCCAGTGGATGTTTTTATTTCCTCTAAATTTTCCACTGAGGTCTGTGCTTATTTATGTTATGTGTATGTCTCAAATTTGAGTTTTACTAGAATGGTACTTGTCAAGGTTTGATCTGATGTGCTTCGTATCTTATGCGTACTTACAGCAGAAATGATGGTTCATACCAATGTTGGTTGCATGGCATGGTAGAATTTGTTACATTATCAAGATTGACTGGGAAGAAAATGTATAACTAATATATAATAAATGAAGTGAATGCTGACAAGTGCTCACAATGAATTTCTGTGTTAAGCCTTTTGGCTTATTGACGAGACAGTATAATTGTAGCAGATTAAGAAAGTGGTACATCCTTAATATTGCAACTAGATATGTGGGCTGTTGGATGCATTTTTGCTGAGCTTTTGACTTTGAAGCCACTTTTTCAAGGTGTAGAAGTCAAGGGCAATCCAAATCCTTTCCAGGTATAATGTTTTGATGACTTATCTTTTCAGATTTTAGCTTCTTTAACCAACTTCTTGTTTCCAAGATGTAATTTTCTAGTCTGTACTATACACACTGTATTTTTCCACTTGTGCAGCTTGATCAACTTGACAAGATATTCAAGGTCTTAGGTAATTTTTCTGTTTACTTCCACGTTGGGATGATTTTCTCCTTTTGTATGCTGCCAAGCTATAATACAGTTCATGGTTGTTGCATAAGGCCATCCCACGCCAGAAAAGTGGCCAACACTTGCAAATCTTCCGCATTGGCAACAAGATTTACAGCATATACAAGGGCACAAGTAGTAAGTTTTTCCATCTTGCTATATTTCTAATCAAGTATTAAAATTAAAATAGTTATCAAGGAACTTATGTGCATATGCCAATGAACCTTGGATCAAATGACATCTCCTCTCCTAGTAAGGAGTGAAGGGTGAGGTCACGAGTTCTTGGCAAGTGCAAGAGTTGTGTATTGACTTCAATATATTTTTTTTTTGATAAGTAAAATAAGTATATATTCATCCAAAAAGTGTCAATTACAAAGAAAAGTTCTGCTGCTCCCATCCTAACTAGGTGGGAACATTAGAAACTAGAAACTCATGAAACTCCATGCCATTAAAGTCCACAGCATGAGCCCAAGTACAAAGGGTCCTAAAAAATAACATTTTTAGCTCTGCTATTGATCTCTCTTTATCTTCAAAAATCCTCTCATTGCGCTCCTGCCATAAGCACCACAAAATACAGTTTGGGATCATCTTCCAAACCGCTTTAATCTGTCTCATTCCTCGAATTGAAGTCCAACAGGCCAAAGCATCCATCACAGTTTCTGGCATCACCCATGCTAGATCTATTCTGTTAAACACCGCATCCCAAATAGTCCTGGCTACCTCGCAATGTAAAAGTAAATGATCCACCGATTCACCCCCTCTTTTACACATACAACACCAATCTGCTATGATTATGTTTCGTCTTCTCAGATTATCCGTAGTAAGAATCTTCCCCAAAGCCGCTGTCCACACAAAGAAAGAAGCTTTGAGAGGAGCCTTATTGCACCAGAGCTTTCTCCAAGGAAATTGACTGTCAGGCACTTGTGTGAGTACCTTGTAAAAGGAGCTAACAGTGAAGACTCCTTTCCTTGTTGGACACCACCACAAATCATCTGTATGCTGGGTATTTGGGCGACAAGAGTATAAAAGGCTATAAAAGTCTATAAAACTCCCCATCTCCCAATCCTGTGCTGCCCTGAAGAAATTGATATTCCAAAGGATGTTTCTACCTTCAACTTCCATTACCTCCGCCACCATGGCATCTTTAGCATTTGCAATCTCAAAAAGTGTAGGAAAACTGTCTTGTAGAGTACAATTGGTACACCAAACATCCTTCCAAAATCTGATCTTTGAACCTGTACCCAATTGCAATCTTGTATGTTGATGAAAAACCACCCATCCTCTTCTAATGTGTTTCCATAATCCCATTCCAGCGGCCCCTCGCACCTCTCTAGTACACCAACCCCCCTCGAGACCACCATATTTGTTCTCAATCACAATCTTCCATAAGGCATCCGGTTCCTTGTTATACCGCCACAACCATTTGCCAAGTAGTGCCCGATTAAACATCCTCAGATTTCTAATACCCAATCCTCCATTGGAGATTGGACGACATACAATTTCCCACTTGACTAAATGGAATTTGAACTCTTCACCTAAGCCCCCCCACAAAAAATCTCTTTGTATCTTCTCAAGACGTCCCGCTACGCTGGCCGGTATAGGGAATAAGGATAAGAAATAAGTTGGTAGATTGGAAAGCGTACTTTTAATAAGCGTGATCCTGCCCCCTTTTGACAAATACATTCTCTTCCAACCTGCTAATCTTCTCTCTACTTTTTCAATCACAGTATCCCAAATAGAAAGCGCCCTCGGGGCTATACCCAGAGGTAATCCCAAATAGTTCATAGGGAGAGACCCTATCTTACAACCCATTATACCAGCTATTACCCTTAAATTCTGAACTTCTCCAATAGGCACCAACTCAGATTTGTCATAATTCACTTTTAAACCAGACACTGCTTCAAAACAAAGCAACAATGCCCTCACAGCCCTCAACTGTTCTGTCTCGGCATCACACATAATAAGCGTATCATCTGCAAACAGTAAATGTTTGACTTCAATATATATTTCATATATTAATCTAATTTCTGTTTGTTTGTTCCTTATTGTTCTTATTTTGTTCCTTTCACAGTGAAAATACTGGACTCTACAATGTCGTTCATCTCTCTCCAAAAACTCCTGCATATGACCTCCTATCTAGGATGCTGGAGTATGTGGTGCATTCTTCCTATCTATTTATTTCTTATCTTATTAGCTTAACTTTTTTGGTTCCTAAGAATTTGGTCTGAGTTTGAATACATCTTTGAAGTTTCAAAAAGTTTCAGTGAAGTCTGTTTGATTCATTTGGATTGTCAATGTCACTATAAGCTTTGACTGAGGTGATTACATGGCTCAAAATTATCTATCTGTGGCATATGCGAAATTAATGATATGACATCGAAGTTTGCCACATTGGCCACAAATAAAAGACTCATCAATTTGTATTGCTTTAACATTATCATGATAACCTTACCATTAAAAAAATAATAATAATAAAACTGAACAAAACAGCACTGATACCCACCTCCATATGCCATAGTTGCCCCACGAGACATCCACTGCCAATTTGCCACTACCCCCTGATGAGACTCCAATGCCTGTGTCTGCATGGACCACCTGCCTGCCACCATCTAAAACTATGTTACACCCAAACTGCCCTGTCACTCTGCCACCTATTTTTGCACAATGAATATCAGGAAGCCACGGTACACCTAAAGGCACTGCTACTTCAAGGACATAGGGAATGAGTCTCATCATTCCATTCTGAAAAGATTATTTGCTTATATTACAAACTCAATGCTCATATCTGTGGAGTACTTTACTTGTAGGAGTGGCAGCAGTGAGATTAAGGTGCTCAATTTGCAACAATTGGAAAACCTGCTGCCTAAAATTTGTTGGATTTGCAGTTTTAATTCACACAATACTAACCTATTCAAAAAAAAAAAAAAATCACAAAATACTATATATACAGCAATAGTGTTTGTGCATCTGATTGTGTCACTTTTGTCAGTAGAAATCAAGTTAATTCTACAATTTCTTAATCACTACACTATTCTTGCATGTCTCTCTATATGCAGATATGATCCTCGGAAGCGTCTAACTGCTTCACAAGCTCTGGAACATGAGTCTCTCTCTCTCTCTCTCTCTCTCTCTCATTACTTACAATTTTTGTGGTGTGGCGCCTGCCCGAACATGTGCCCAGGCATATAAAACTCTAGGGTTTGGATCGGTCTTATAATTGTCCTGTGTGCGTGCGTGCAAGGATTAGTTGGGAAAATGTCTGGGACACTCTTGTTAATTTTTTTAAATAAAAAAATTAAACATTACTACATGCCTTAAAAGTTAATCGAGTTTAAGGCATTCCCACTAGTACTAGAGTTTTATATGCCTTGAACTATCTTGTAGAAACATTCTCAGATGGCGGAGTTATAGCATCCATATTCTTCTTGATACCACTTTCTAAGTGTCAGTCATGTTTTCTTTCAGGTATTTCCGGAATGATCCTCTACCAGGGCGGAAGTAAGGGTCAATTTCTAAAAATATCTTTTCCCTCAAGTATTTTTTCCCAAATTCTGTATATGAAGATTTTATCTTCTAATGGACTAAATATTGAAGCATATAGCACACGTATATTTCAATGGTTCATATAGCACACCTATATTTCGTTCATTTTGACAAGATACATGTCACATCAATTCCAGTGCACTGGTATGCCAAACTGGAGAGAAAGTTAACTATCCTACTCGTCCTGTGGATACAAGTACAGATTTTGAAGGGACAACTAGTCTTCAACCTCCACAAACGGTATTTGAGTGCGCATGCCATTTATGTTTATGCTGTGAATGATACTTGCTTACTCATTCCCTGATTCGATGGAGTAGGTATCATCTGGAAATGCAGTTTCTGGGACCATGTCTGGTGCTCATGGAGGGACAATGAGATCTGTCCCTCGGCAGATGGCTGTAGGTGGCATGCAAAGGATGCAACCTCAGGGCATGCCGGCTTATAATATAACATCTCAGGCAGGGATGGGAGGTGGGATGAATCCTAATGGCATTCCAATGCAGCGGGGTGTTCCTGCCCAGGCCCATCAGCAACAGGTTAATTGCACTGAGTCCTAGGTTTTTTGTTATGGAAGAGTTAGTTCCTATTTGTGATGCCCCATTGTTTCTTGAGCAGTTGAGAAGGAAAGACCCAGGAATGGGGACAAATATATACCCTCCACAGCAGAAATCAAGGCGCCTCTGAGGTAATGCTAGTCTTGAATTCCCTTTGTTGATTGTGCCCGTGTACTTCATATTTTCTGTAGGTATGCTATATCAATGATGTATTGTTTAGATGCAGCCTGACTTTCCTATTTCTGGAATATGGTATGGAATCTGTGCGTGGTCAGTGATGTTGTCTTCTTGCAAAATATGACCACAAACCCCAGGCCCCTTCTTTCCTTCCATGTTTTTCTGAAAGTGCGTCAAATATTTTCATTAATCCCAGGCCAATCTATAGATTAATCTTCCTGTCCTGGCAAATATGCTTGTTGCCAGTTATTTTTTTTCCTTATGATGTAAATACAAGAAACTCACGTTTCTTTAATGAAAACTCGTGAAATGAGTTTTGGGCATAAGGGGGCATGATCTTGATTTGAATATTTTAGGTCTCCAAATGTGCAACTCTGCTAGAACATGAAATGAAGAAAAGAGGTGTCATCCTCATATGTTGGTTCATCAATAACTTAATGATTTATTTAGGAGATTTGTCTTTATTATTCATTTGCATGGAATTTCGTGTGATAATTAGGTTATGCAGGTGTAAGGGGAAGTGAAAGATAACTTGGGGTACGTCATGCCCGAACTCACGATCCGTTACTTCTCAGGATGTAAAGTCTAGATGGTTTGCATCAGTGACCTGTTAAACTCATCCTTTCTTCACTCCATTCCTAGTCATCAGAACATCAAGATCAAGTGCCGCAGAGTTCATTATTCTCTGCTCTAATTTCACTTTTGTTGCCAGGAATACCGATCAGTACAAGGGGAGGTAAAAGAAGGTTACAGAAGCACAAACTACACGCTTGATGGAGCACGTTTCTTTGTACACTAAATGTGAACCAAATTACTGTACATGTTTGTTGTATTGTGGTGTTATGCCACCTTAACAAATTTACGTAGGTTTAGGAGATCTCATTCGCCTAAAAAAGATGGGAACTATTTGGTTGAGGCTCATCTTCTCACACTGATGATGTATTGTATTGTATTGTTTACTGAGGAAAACTTTGACCAATGAACAAAATTCAGATTTTCTTTCCAATACAGCTTAACATTTGTAACACAAGCTTATATTTTTATTATGTTCTTGGTGGAATTGTTTTTAATTTGTATGGATCGATCCTTCATCATGTTCGCTCCAATGATCATGTTATTGGTCGAGCAAAAACTTCTGATGAGCAGGTTCTTTTACAGGTGTCGCTCCAGCGGGCAACTACATTCTTCATGTTCAAGACTATTTCCATCATGAACATGCCTCAATCCTAAATCTTTTGTACGAGTATTCTTCATTTATTTTCTAATATGATACTTCCTCTTGATAAGTCTAATATGATACTCTCTTCTTATAGTCTTCAAATAAAGATGTGATGGTTGTCTGTGGAATGGAGAATGTATTATCCGCTCGATAATAAATTAAGATAAATGATATTTGTAATTTTAAGATATACAAATATCGTGTAAGTCTTTAAAAAAATTGAATAAATTTCAAAACCATATGAAAAATATTATTTTTTTAATTATATATCTTATTTTTTTTCAAAAGAGCTATAAATATATCTAATATCACTCAAAAATTCTATATGGGTTCCCCAAAAATTTAAAATATTTACTCTACATTGTTATAGCATCATCATATAAATCAATCCAGCTCAACTCAACCTAATGAATTTCTGTTTGCCTTGGAAGGAAGACAAAAGCAGTAGGCATTGAGTGTGAGTTTGACAAAAATTTGTGAAGAGTACAGTACAGACTCCTGCATATATCTTTATATGACCATCTACTGGTCCTAAGTTCAAAGTTTCAGAGAAAACGACAAGTACTGATGACGCCGAAGTAAGCCATTTCGGCAGTACCTTGTGTTTCCGCTTTATATTCTCATGCTTAGCCGACGTGTCCCGTTTGAGAACCTTGTGTTTTTAGGGTTCATTGACATAGAAAATCTGAAAACTCGCGTCGATCGGTTGAGTATTGAAAGTGGATACCTGTAAACCGACATTAATGAAGGCCGCCCATTGTTTTTGGGATGACTGTCGTCATTGTTTTAAAGGGTGCTCGATCTTTATCCCTGTAAACCTCATCACCCACCATGTCCTTTCTTCCAAACGTTGCATCAAGTTCCCTGAAGACCGCCACACCCATCATGTCCTTACAGCTCTCTAACGGTGGCAACGACGTAGCATCGGCCATTGGTAATGGCAGCAGTACTTCTGAGTCCGAGCTCCTGAGCTTCCAGAGGTTTTTCGAGCACTGGATCGTGGAGCAGAACAAAAACCTCCAGGACCTCATATCTGCATCCAAACACCACGAACAAGCTAACGCCAGTAACATGGCTGCAAAATCAAAGGATCGAGCTGATCGTGATGAGGTTCGGATCATAGACAAGCCCCACTTTTGCCCGCTCATCGACCGGGTCATTCAGCATTACGAGCAATACTATCAGGCCAAGTCAAGGTGCGCCAAGCACGATGCGATAGGTGTGCTGAGAGCCCCATGGACAAGCGCACTCGAGAACGCGTTCATGTGGATAGGAGGGTGGCGACCCAGCATGGCTTTTCATTTGCTCTACTCCAAGTCCGGACAGCAAGCCGAGGAGAAACTAGCCAGTTTTGTTCAAGGGATGAATAGTCGTGGCGATTTGGGGGATCTCTCGCCGAGTCAACTGAGCAAGGTCGACGAGTTGCAGAGGAGAACCATTAGGGAGGAGAGAGAAATCACGGAGAAGATGGCGAAGCACCAGGAAACGGTAGCGGACTCGGCAATGGTTGAGTTGTCACATGCGGTGACGGAGTTGATAAGGAGCGAGGGGGAAGGCAGGAGGAGTGGTGGGATTGAGAAGGAGCGAGTCGAGTCGGTTCTGGCGTTGAAGGAGGAGGGCTTGGAGAAGATCTTGCAGAGAGCAGATGATCTACGGTTGAGAACGCTAAAGGCGATTCTCGATGTTTTTACTCCAATCCAGGCCGTCCATTTCTTGATTGCAGCTGCTGAGTTGCACCTGAGATTACATGACTGGGGCATGAAGAAGGATGGCACTGCCGGCCATTGATCCCATCCCACTTTGGGAATTAACAAAATGTTTTTTTATTTTTGGTCCTTTTTTTTATTTTTTATTTACCCTTTTTCGAGTAGAAAATTAGTTGTCGTGTGAGAGTATTGGTTTAGATAAGTTTTAGGTATAATTTGGGTAATTGAACACTTTTTTTTAGGTTTTAGCTAAATTTGAATTCCATATTAGATTAGTTAATCTCTTTCTCTTTACTAATGTAATATTATTATTATTTATTTATTTATTTGCTTTTTTCAAATACATTTTTTTTTTATATTATTTTCTTAATTTCCAGTAACCTATTTCCAACCAAGCAAGAAACTATATTAACATTCAAAACAAGTTGCATCATAAGACTTCAAAACATGCAAATTATAATAACTCAACTTTTTGTGCAATACATAATTTAAAATAAATCATATTGGAATGCTGTATTAAACAAAAATATTAATTATTAGGTTTTATTATGAATTTAAGAGGTATCAAATGTAATAATATTGATTAGTTTTTTAAAATAGCTTACACTTTTACTTATAATTTTACTTACAAAATTAATTTTATTTTGAAATTCAAATTTCATGATTTTCAATAACTGACACGAAAAAAAAAAAATATTTTTTAATTTTTTAAAGTACATTTAACACTTTACTTTCTAAAATATAGGTTTAGCCTCTCTTGAATTATTATAAATTGCTTGAAGAAAAGCACACGACATCAATGGCAGGATACAAATTCATTATGGGTTTTGTGCTTTCATATGAACAGTGTATTTGATAAGTAACATGATTTGTTCTCTTTAATTAATGTTATTTTCCTTATACCATTCATAGAAACCAAAACAAAATAACTGAGTTACAAAAATTAAAATAATAATAACAAAATCAGACAAGTATCTGCGAAATCAGACAAGCAAAAATGGGACAACACAAGAAGAGTTACATGGAGCCAGCCCCCAAGAAAAAAACCGCAATTTACACCTCAATAAATTAACTATAATAATACAGGACATTGATGGAAAAGAACCAAACCGGATCTTCTATATCTCTACCAACTATTTTTTTTTTTTTGTATTGGCACCGAGTGTCCAGGACAGCATCCTGACTAATCCCAACTTATCTCAACTTATAATTTATATTGCTAATCGGCACTCTTTTCAAACCTCATTGTTCCTTCATCCAAGACAGCCATGTGCTTCCTCTTCTTGGATAAACTGGTTGGATTCTGAAGCCCAGTTTCAGCAAATTGAGCAGCTGTTCTAGCTCGCAATTCTTCCAAGCTCTCACCTTCCTTTGCTCTCTCGAGAACCTGAAAAAAATTCGTGGGGGGGTCAGTTGTCACAATTTAATTTTCCCATTGTGTGGAGGGGCAAAGTGGTCTCCACGTCTAGAGAACTTACCAGATGCCGACCGTAGAGATGTGTGCTTGAAAGCGCTTGAAGCGCATTCTGTGCCTCTTGCTTTGTAACATACTCCACAAATGCAAACCCTCTATGATGTCCAAACTTCTTTGGAAGCCTTAGGCTCTTAATCTGCACAACAACGTGAAAGTCCAAAAGAAAAGAAAAACATTAGTTTGTCATACGACAATTCATCATTCATAAAAAAACTCTCGCTCGTGAGTGATAAAACCTCACATTATCAGTCAGTGGAGGGGGGGGGAAGGAACTGCTTTCTCAGTTGCATTTTTGCATTAAGTAACTTTTTCATGCTTCGTTAATTGCAAAAGATGATAGAAGGAGAAATTAATTGACATATGGATATTAACTTAATTTGAAACAGTTCCAGACCTTTTTATCCTTGAGACACTTTGTTCTTGCATCTTGATTTTTAAAACTAATTGCAAACGTTGATTCAACACTAATATAGAAATCAAGGTTCCAAACTTCTCATGCTTTGTAAGAACATTGCCTTAATTTATATTTGCATTTAGCAAAATGCAGGACAAGCAACTTAATGTAACGAATCACCTGGCCAAATGGATTAAATAGCTGTCTCAGATCTTTATCTGTTGCCTCAAATGCCACATTTCTTACAACTAATTTAGTTGAACTCTTATCCTTCTCCACTGTTCTCTGCACCCGTTCATCTTTCTTAGCATGGCAAAGTTGTAAGATAAGTGCGTGTCCATCCAAAATAGTTCCCTGAAAGAGAGAATGCGAGAGCCACAATAAGTTTTCCAAACTGCATGCAAAATGCAAGTCATTTGCTGTCTGTTAGTACCTGTAAATCTGTACAAACATCAGCGGCTGTCTCAACGGAATCAAACTCGATGAAACCAAAACCCATTGACACATTCTTCCCATTTTTCAAGTGCTTCTTCACCTGCATGTGACCAGACATACTCAAGAAAACAGGAATACTATGAAATATAAATCTCATTAAAAAAGTTACAATGACTAGGAAAATACCTTGACACTTAAAATCCTTCCCTTCTTCACGTGTTCAATAAAATGCTTTTTCAAACTCTCATCAGATGTCTTAAAATTCAGGTTCTTGACAAATAGAGATCGTGACTGAATCATAATAATAAAAAGAAAGCATGGTAGTTAAAAAGAAATGTAATACAGACAAAAATCCTATATCGAAGGGGAAACAAAAACAAAGGTGCAAGTAAGAAATGCATATCAAACCTCAATTCTATCAGAATCAATATCCATGTCAATAAATCCTTCCACTTGTTGCTCTAGCATGATCCTCTTGGCATCATGCTCACCAATGGCATTGTTCTTTTCATCAGTCTTGGATATTGAACTTTGATTAAGAATATTTGCAGGAGCCCATTCCAAATATAGTGGAGCATCCCTATTAAATTAAAAATAAAGGGTAAGAAACTCCTAGACCATCAAAAAGTTAGATGCAGCAATCCAAATAGGGAAAATAAAAAAAATGAATGCACTCAAAACAACCATAAGAATTCTAACAAATACAAAAACAAGTATTCTAATGCAAATTTGAGTCAACAGGTCATGTAAAGTTCTAATGATAGACCTCAGCTTAACCGAAGCACCCTGACATTGTTTCAGGCAGCATAAATTCTGTCGAGTGGTTCAGGCAGCTTATATTCTGCCGAGTTGAGTTGGCTTGAGTTACATCCAAAAGAATAGAAGATCTCTTTGCCAATTGGAAAGGGTTATATGGTAGCTCAAAAATCAGAACAGCGTGGAAGATGGTCCTATCTATCTAGTATTGAGTATTTTAAGGGAAATAAATGATTTTGAGGATCGCTAGAGGATAATAGGGAGCCTAATAGACTGAATTTTCATTAATTTCTTGTCTCTTTATTTCTAGTTAGATGTTCTCTTGTATACTTCCAGTGTACTTGGCATACACCATTTGTGGCTTTTTTAATGAAATCTTCAATTACCTTTTTTTATTTCTAAAGCAAGAATTTCATTAACATAAAAGGATCAAGATACATGAGGAGTGGGTGAGGTTCCCCAACAAACACCCCATTACAACAAATGCAGTGCAAAAGAGGAAAATAAATTGGGTTTTGGGACCAAAGAATTGGTCCCCACCCATTCCCCACAAAGGGGGCGAAGTCTTAAATGACGTTTCTTACAGTCCGTTGTACAAATTGTGGTGCCATTGGTGGAGGCAATGGTTTAGTGGTGGTGCACTGCAGTTTCTTGCGCGCAGCTATGGAGGCACGTGGAGGCCACACGCCAGTAGTATTGGGGTGGGGTGGATCAGATCTAATTACCTATATATACAAAAGTATAGGCTTGGGTTTTGGGGAAGTCTAAAATCTATTTCCTTTTCATGTAAATTCCAATGCCCCTTGGTTGGAGGGGCGGGGATAGTTGAAAATGGAACACCCCAATCCAAGGTAACACCTGACTGACAATGTTTTTAGCAGCTCATACTGGAAACAAGGGGGGTCAGCTCGAACTCCAAGTTGTTTGAAAGTTTAAAAGGTTGAAGCCATGAAACGGTTAAACTCAAAGGTAATATCCAGCTTTGGTTCTAAATAAAGGAAGCAGACTAGTAATAACTTCACTTCAGAGCTACAATAGACAAATTGAATTCACGCCAAGACTTGGCCAAGGCAACTGTGTTTCTTGGACCCTTCACCTTCTTGTACGTGTCAAGAACATAAGTACGGCCACCAGAAAACCCTCCAACCTACGAACACTGAACATCCATGTAATGTATAGCTTTGGCCCACATGAACCCATCAAGCTTGACTAAATTTGAACTTGACTCCCACAACAAACTGCTCAACAATTTTTTTTTATAAGTAAACGATTGTATTAATGAGAATAGGCATAGCCCAAGTACACATGGACTATACAAGAGGCAACACCTAGTTAAAAGGAAGAAATGGAAACAAGAAAGTCATGAAAGTCTAGGCCATTGAAATCTACAGTTTTAGCCCATAGGAATAAAGTTTTAACAAAGAGTAATCTAATCTCCTCGGTGAGCACTCCGTATCTTCAAAAGTCCAATCATTACGTTTCTTCCATAAGCACCATAGAATACAAATGTGAACCATCTTCCACACAGTTGTGATTTGTGGAAAACAACCCAGTTTCGTCCAACTAGCCAGACCACAATAGCAGGCATAACTCAGGCTAGCTCTAACCTTCTCAAAACATCATCCCATATCGCTCTAGCAACCTCAATGCAGTAGAAGATGATCCACAGTCTCGTCACTTTTTCTACACATAATCACCTTGCATTTCCGTAAATTGTCAAATCTTACCCAAAGAAGCTGGTCAAACAAAATATGCTACCTTGGGAAGCGCTTTATTTCTCCAAATCCTTCTCCATGGAAAGTGATTGTTCTACAGATGTGTGAGGGACTTATAGAAGGAACAAACAGAAAATGTACCTTTTCTAGCGGGTACCCACCACAAACTGTCAGTTCCCTGAGTACTCGACCTCATGGAGTACAAGAGTCTGAAAAAATCCGAAAAGTTGCCAACTTCCCAATCATGGACTAAGCCACTAGACATCTCCATGAGGTCAGCCATTGATGCTTCTTTTTCACGTGGAATCCTGAAAACTATAGGGAATGTGTCCTTAAGGGCTCTATCTCCGCACCATAAGCCATACCAGAATTTGATTCTAGATTCGTCTCCCATCACAATTCTAGTATATCGAGCAAAAATCCCCAACCTCGTCTAATGTGATTCCAGACTCCCACTCGATGAACCCCTTGTACCTCCCTAGTGCCCCCAACCCAACAAACCACCATACTTGAAGTCAATTACCAACTTCCATAAAGCTTCTATTTCCATGTTATACCTCCACAACCATTTCCCAAGAATAGCTCGATTAATACCTTCAGATTTCTAATTCCCAACCCACTGGTAGAGACTGGAGAGCATACCTTATCCCACTAGACCAGATGGGATTTGAACTCATCCCCCAGCCCACTTCAAAGGAAATCACGATGGAGTTTCTCATGCCCCCCCCTTTTTTTATATGCATATGAAAACAAAAAATGATAATGTTTACTTGCATTCTAGAATTACTAAGACAGACAAACAAAATGTGATTGAAGAGTATCGTTTTGAAGCATTTGAGTTTTTCTCCAAGTGTTTTCTTTGCTCTATATGTCATATATGCACCCAGTGGGTCTTAAACCCAAGCATTACATCCACTCTATTCTAAAGGTGGGAGTAAGGTAAGGTTTGGATAATGAGTTGAGATGAGATGAAAAGTTAAAAGTTGAATAAAATATTGTTATAATATTATTTTTTTAAATTATTATTGTTTTGGGATTTGAAAAAGTTGAATTGTTTATTAAATTTTGTGTGGGAATTTGAAAAAGTTGTAATGATTAGATGAGATGAGATGAAATGAGTTGAGATCAACTTTGAACTGGGGCCGAAGTGTTCAATTTAGAACAGGAGCATTCGCTAAGTTGTTCGAAATTTAATAATAATTTAAAAAACAGAAGTAATATTAGATCAAGTCTAGGAAGGGCGGTTCCAAAGCTCAGCAGACAAACAAAATCCACTGCCAATATTCAGAATATATATTGGATAAGAACTTCATCAGCTACTGCTTCATCAGAATTTATTCTCTCTCTCTCTCTCTCTTTTTTTTTTTTTTTTTTCGGAGCTATTCAATTGGCATCTAGAGACAAACATAAACTTACTTGTAGCGCTTGTACGCCAAACCTCTAAAAGCTGCACGAGCTTCAGCTGGTTCAAGAAATACAACCTGAAATATAATCCAAAAAGAGATCAATGAAGAATAAATTATTAACATACCACTCCTCAATGATGTAGATGTTTACTTGTGGCAATTATCATGATGTTCACCCACTTGTAGGTAAACAGGAACACTTTTCAAACTTAACAGAGAAGAAATTAGCTAAATACACTACATTGATGGCAGACAACCAAGAAGGAAACCTTGTCAAAAAGCATTTCCAATTACCTGGAGCAATAACAGTATGGCTCCATCTAAATTGCAATAGGTGGTCAAATTCCGACTGCAGGCCAGCCAACCCAGACCTTAAAACTCCCAAGCCTGAGTCAGATCCTCTTCCCTACCAGCCTGCCATCTGCTGGAGTCCAAATGCAAATATCTAAATTTCCTCTCTCAGACAACAATATCTTTTTTTTGATAGGTCTCTCAGACAACAATAACAACATCAACACCCCCTGCCCCCAACATACACTAACTTCTGCAGAAGGAGATTAGCCCAAAACTCCTATTTACCCACTATTACGGTGGCAAAAATCCATTTTAGGAGATCTTCAAGTTCAGCAATTCTATCTCCATCATATAAGTAGAACAATAAACTACATAGGATATCATATACATAGGCCCTTTGATTATGATAGTCGAAAGTCACCAACATGGGATAATGTAAAAAATAAAATAAAATAACATTAGATAAATGATAACTTGGCATCTTAGTCTTCCCACAGTTTCAATACATGGCCACTCTCCCGGGTTGTTAACTGCCTTAGACAGGTTCTAGTCAGCACATGGTTCCAGTACATAAATACTGAGAATTAAGAATGTGTAACTTAACTAGAAGATGATCAAAAAAATAGAAACTTCTTAAGCATCAACATTTGCAAAGGAACATTCGGTGACATAATACAAATGAAAAAAAAAAAAAGGCATGAATGCATACCAAGGCCAATGCTTTTGTTGAAGGGATAATAATTTTGTCCAAACCCCCAAATTTGCCAAACATCTTCGCCAATTCATTTTCAGAAGAACCATAAGGCAAATTCTTCACCAACAGAACGTGCTTGCTTCTTTTCACACTATCAACTTTCCCAGCAGCATAATCCTCTAAAGATGCTACATTTATTCCAGCGTTTGTAAGAGCCTTTTTAGTCTCTGCAATCACTTGAGTTTCTCCCAAAGCTATACGTACAGCAAGATCATCAGCCTCCCGATCAAGAAAATCACTCTTACTTACACCATATTTCCTAGCAATGTTTTCGACAACCTGTCAACATACCAAAGAAGATGTAAGGTGAGCCTCACTTTTCACAACAAAGCACAGAATCAACTCTCAGAAGCACACTTCAGCAATGCATGGTCAATTACTACGCAATGCTATTGCTAGGAGTATTGGGCAGAAATGAGATAAAGCAAACAACAAAAACAAACATCCTCTGTTTATTTCTGGAAATGTGCAGAGAGAGAAATAATGAAACTAAACTTCACAATTGAGTATTTCTAAACACACTGCTCAGGTTAATATACATACTGTATCAGGGCGCATGAACAAGCTGTTCCATGCTCTAGTATCTCCACTAGCTTCAGATGCCTTCCGCTCTTCCTCCCTTTTTCGCTTAAAAGTTTTTGAAGTTTGACTAGCAGAAATGTCAGTCCTGAACAAGTAATGTGAAAGTCCCAGTTTCAATGAAAGCAGATAGTGATGAATGATGCAAACTGAAAAATTGAAACACGTCAATGCTACTTACTCTTGCTGCTCAGAATTTTTTTTTTGTTTTGCTGGCATAACATGCAATAATCTGCCTTGAAAAATTGAATTGTCTAATTCTTCTAATGCCCTGTTTGACAAGTAAAATATGTAATGATTATAAAACAAATCGATGAAACAAATAAATTCAGTTTCAGGAAATGACAAGATCCATCAAAGTTTTAAATGGCATCATCAATTAGGAACTAAAACTCATCACAGGAGTAGCCAAAGCAGCTCGTTGTAACAGAAAGAAAACTACATACCTCACTGCAGATTCTGGAACTGCATATTGAATATAAGCTATTCCTTTGGACCGTTTTGTATCTTTGTCAATAACAATATGGACCTGTGAAACATCACCAAATTTACTAAAATGGCCTTCCAGTTCCTCCTCACCGTTAAGAAAAACAAATCAAAATAACAAATTGAATTAGAAACAAAGATAAGTATTTCGACCTGTGAGACATCACCAAATTTACTAAAATGGCCTTCCAGTTCCTCCTCACTGTTAAGAAAAACACATCAAAATAACAAAATGAATTAGAAACAAAGATAAATATTTCGACCAAGGCAGGGTAATAAACACTACAAATATATGTCGGCGACAATACAAAAACTGATTTCATATACTGTACTAAACATATCATTTTCTTTTCTGTTAGTAAAACCAAATTTGTATCGAATAGACTGGACAGGAAACACAAACACAAAGGGGAAAAAAACAGGAAGCAAGGATGAGTACATTGCAGTATATGGCAGATTTCGGACAAAAAGGCGACCAGTCTCAAGAACTTCATCTTTATCATCTTTCAAACTTGATGATGGGTGACATGATTTAGGTATTTTACCATCGGGGTCCTGTGAAGGGCCTTCCTCCTCATCCTCTACTTCATGAGTATCCTGGCTCTCAAGGCCTTCCTCTTCATCCTCTTCGTCATCATTGTCGTGGTCATCATCGCTACTTTCTGAGTCTGACCATTTTTGTTTTACTCTGCTCTTGAAGTAATCCATATCTGAAATGACTTCATCGTGACCAAGACTAGGTGATTTTTCAGCTTCATAATTATCAGAAATGTCAGATTCGTCTAGCTCAATGTGCACTGGAACTGATTTCTTTTTGCGTTCCTCCTTTTCTTGAGTTTCCCTCTTGCCGACATCACCATTTTGGTCAGCAGTAGATGTTATTAATGTATCATTGGCCCACAATTTTGACTTCACACGTGGCTGCATGACCTGAAGAAACTCTTGAAGTTTAGGGTCATCATTCTCACAACTCTTTTTAAGATTCTCTCTCTCTCCTTTAGATCCTGCAAGGCTTGAGTTTTTAGAACCAGCAATTTTTGTCCCCTCGTCAGTTCTTTTATCTTCTTTTTTCAAAGAATGCCGACTCCAAGGACGAGGAATATCTGGATCCCCAACTTTACGAGCAATCTGAAAGTAAGCAAAAAGATTGTGAATGTATGCAAAGGGGGCTCGCTAGCCTGCTATCAAGCAAATATCACTTTTCAATTATCTGATTATGATGTTTCTCTGTTCTTATTAATGGATCTCTCTCCGATTTCTTTTGCAGCTCTCAAGGGTTGAGACAAGGACAGGGAGACCATCTATGTCCCTTAATATTTATGGTTGTTATGGAGGACCTGAGTAGAATGTTGATTGTTTCTGTGGATAAGGGACTCCTTGTTGCTGATGATACATAGATCTTTTGTGATGTTAACTGGAATCACTTCCATCACTTATGCTACTGCTTCTTATGCTTTAAAGTTGCTTCAGGTTTGAAGATCAATTTGGCAAAGTCGTAATTAGTTCTTGTGAGGTCATGGTAGATATCAAGGGCTTGGTTAGATTTTTGGGGCATAGGGTGATGACTTTACCCGTGAAGTACTAGGGACTTCCTTTGGAGGTGCCTTTCAAGGAAAAAATATGTAGGAAGGACGTCATTGAGAAAATGTTTTTTGCCCTAGGGGTTCGATGTTATTTTTGCACATATGAGCTAGAGTTTACAGCCAAATTATATTGTGTTTTTCACTCTTACGGGTACCAATACAACAATCATCTATTTTAGATAATTGTGGGACTTCTTAATGAACTTTACATTTGCAACTTCAAATCTATGGTAATCATCAATGTTCAAATACAGAATTAGCAAACATCTATTTTGAAAATTTAATAATAAAAAAATGCTAAAAGATAGTGGAACAGCAATGTGCACCTCACAAGTAATCCTACAAGTATCAATGTAAGACTTGTTAAAGTATTTGATAGCATCTTCAGCTTCACGCTCTGTCCGGAACCCAATAAAAGCAAACTGCCTACTCTTACCATCCCTAGAAAAACCCACAAATGAAATAAAATGGCATAGATTAACAACAAATATATAACTCAGAAAATAAAAACAATAAAACTATTAAACAAAAAAACAGAGATAAAAAAGTGGTGTAGTGTTACTTGGTTCTCATTATCTTTGCATCCGTAATTTCTCCTTTCTGAGAAAACAATTCTCGAAGGTGGTCCTCTGCCACATATTTTGGCAAACTCTTCACACAAATCCGAGACCTGCTCACAGCAATATGACAGAAATAATATGCAAATGAAATAATCATTTCTTCTTAAAGTACAAACCGAGTCCATTGCCCATGTTAAAAGGGGACGGGGAGGCATTGAGAAAAATACTTATACATTAAAATTTTCAACGTTCTTTCTACCTGTATATCCTCGGGGA
This sequence comes from Juglans regia, assembly GCF_001411555.2. Taxonomy (NCBI): domain Eukaryota; kingdom Viridiplantae; phylum Streptophyta; class Magnoliopsida; order Fagales; family Juglandaceae; genus Juglans; species Juglans regia. The sequence goes on along the minus strand of NC_049910.1, from coordinate 7,035,244 downwards.
AAATCCAGATAAACTACCTTTTTTTTTTTGGTCTCTCCTCTCTAGGTATGGAGATGAATAAAGGTTTTCTATATAATCACACAAAAACATAAACCTGATTTCAAATGAATGAACTTCCGTCCCATTTCGCAAAGACTGAGCGGTTAGAGGAAGAGCTTAAAACCTTCTTTTTTAACACTTTATTCCATTGATCAATTGTAATAGGTTTTAATGGCTTGAATCTCCAATAGTTTCTTGAATCTCTACACAAGCACGACTAGCTCTTGTTCCGTATACTTGGGCTATGTCTAATTCTATAAAAAAACTTGCTTACTCATCAAAAGAAAAAATACTCTCAAGAGTAAAGGGGCAGAACAAAATAGAATAAGTTAAAATAGCCCAGAAGAATCGTGCGCTTGTATACACTATGATGTTGTGTGCAAGAGAGCGAAAGAGAGAGAGACTGACCCGAGTGGCGGATGCACAGTGGATGTCTTAAAGTCATCCTCCATTGCTCTACCTTCTTCTTCTCGCTGGTCCACAGGTTCTTACACTGTTTCCGGCGAGGCTGGTGTCACACGGCTTACCAGATGCCACTCTTAGGGTTTCTCAAGGCAGTCAAAAGGTGGGATTAGTGAAAAGGGTTCTGAGTGAAGGAGGAGCATCTCGACGAAGCCTTCGGTCAAAGCATAGACGCTGGAGGGTTGGTCAACAGATGGGGTTAGTGGGCTGGGCCAAGCCTTATGGACGCTGGAGGCCTTTTATTTACTTCAATTAGTATTCGGTTAGATAGTGGGCCGGGAGCATGTTCCCTTGGGCCAGTTTGTTAATTGTTTTCTTATGTTGGACAGGCTTGTCGGCCTTATTTCGTTTGTGGCCTTATATGGTCTGCTTTTGTTGCTTTGTCTATTTTGTTTGAGAAATTCTATTTGCAGTCTTGAGTAAGGGATTGCGTATGCAATCTCATTGATAAATGAAGTAAAAAAGAAAAAAAGTATCATTTTAAAAATAATATTATTGTAATTTTAAAATTTTTTTAAACATAATTGTATGGGCTTGCATGAGCAATCTCATTTTGGAGACTATATATAGACTAACTCTATTTGTTTTATTCTTACCAATAGGCTAACAGCTTAGAAGCTGGACAATGACCTCTACTTAGGTATGTTGAATGAAATTACAATTTTCTTGTATTTTCCTATTTCTCTCTCTTCCCTCATTCTCCTGTTTTGGAGGAGCTCCACTCAAAGTGAGCAAAACCCTAGTTTTTTTTAGCCTTTTTCCTTAGGCCTGTTACAGCTGGGTGCAAAAAGCATTTTTCCGTCACCGCCTCAGAACTCCTGTCTACGAGCTTTGCTACCTGGCTCTGTCTTCATTTGTCTGCCACAACTCCTGTAATGCGACATGCCCCAAACTTCCAAGGGTTTTAGCATTCAGGCTTATTGACTCGTTAAGGAAATGCTTTAAAAATAAACATATTCACGAAATAAACTCTCGATTAGGGGTGGAAATATGTGACACGACCTGTGAACCTAACATGAACACGACACTAGGGATGTAACGGGTCCAGTTTGGTCCGGTTTTGGACAAATTTTGAGACCGAACCAGTATACACCAATTTTGCATTTTCAATAACCGATATCGCACTGGTTACCCTCATAAACCGGTTTTACCGGTTTGGTCCAGTTTTTCGATTTTAATCAAGTGCAGTGCTAATTTGTCATTAAAAAAATATGTTATTAAAAAAAAAACTATGCTATTAAAAATATATGTTCTATAAAAAAAATGTTCTATTAAAAAAATCTGTTGTATAAAAACTGATTTAGGTAAAAATACACTCCAAAATCTGGTTTGGGATTTTTTAATAAAAATACTGATTACATGACACATTTCAGCAATTGATTAGTGATTATATGACAATTTTAATATTTCAGACCAAATAAAAAACAATCAATGAGAGTACCCAAGCCAGTCCTGGGCAGTAGGCCCATGTCTGCAATCTAAGGCACAAGTATATGTTTCATATAGGGCATTTATCAGTTCTATCAGTGATATCCTTCCCCTATGTTTAATTTTCCTAATAATTATGAGTAATGAGGATTTTAATATACACTATTAATTTTGCTGCAAATTGTGAGCCAAAATCACGAGTAATGGAAAATACCATATAACAGTTTCATGAGTATTGGCAAGTGGCAAATACCATAAAGCAGTTTCAAGATTTTCTTGATCATCACATCTCAAAAACCAAGACAGTGTTTCCAAAGAATAGACTATGAAATGTGGATGCACTATAGAGTATGAATCTGTAAATTCAAAAATAAAAAATATGTTCCCTAAATCTAGGATACCAGTTAACACGTATCAAACACAATTACACAAAAGTAATATTCGGGATACCATTTACCACGAAGGCCAGTTACTAGATTTCAAAAACCCTAAATCTCAGATACCAGTTACCACAAATCAAACACAAAGTAATATTTATTAAATAAAAAAAAAAGTGCAATGAAACAAAATAACATAGAAAAAAGCCACGAAAGGGGAGATGTCAATGAAATGGATTGTTGACGGCAAATAAACGTGAGAGAGGGGAGGGCTGTGTGAGAGGCCATGGGGCTGAGAGACGACTTAAAGTAGGGGTATGGAAATCGACGAAATGGGAGAAAGGCGTGGGAATGGAGGGTCATTAACCCTATATTGTTGAAACGGCGTCGTTTATACACCTAGAAACGACGTCGTTTATACATCTAGAAACGATGTCGTTTCAATTACTGGATGTTGGATGTAAATAAAAACAACTAAATGACGCTGTTTTGATTCATTTGGGCAGTTGGGCTTCTTCATCCGTTCTGGGCTTTCTGGCCCACTGGGCTGGGTTTCGGCTTGCTGGGCTTCCTTTTTTTTTAATACTTATGTAATACACTATATAGTATACTATAATATATATAAATATAAACTATATATAGTATATTATACTATGATATTTATATAATATACTATGAATCTATTATATATATTAATATATGAATATTAAACTATATATAGCATAGTATATTATGATATTTATATAGTATACTATGAATTTATGATATATATTAAGAAAAATTTTTCTCATCAGCCACTATTCATTACCCTACACCATGGGCCTAGAAAACAAACGAGGCTTAAGAGGCTTATTCAGGAAAACAAAAAAAAAAAAAAAAAAAAAAAAGCAATGAAGTGCTCGTTTGGATAGTGAAAGCGTTTCATCTTATCTCATCTCATCATTATAACTATTCTAAATTCTCACACAAAATATAATAAACAATTTAACTTTTTCAAATCTAAAATGATAATAATATTAAAAAGTAATATTTTAACAATATTTTATTCAACTTTTATCTAAAACTATCTCTTCTCATCTTACTATCCAAACTACACCTAAAGAGGCGAGGCGGCCCCATGAAATAGTAAATGCTCCCAACTTATTTCACAAGAGTTATGTGGAGAGGAAGAAAGTAGGAATTTTGAGGTTGGTGATTGTGATAACCTGAGCTTGACTAAGCATGGTTCATAGATTTATTTTTAGTTGCCATAATATTTTAAGAGCCTTAGTATTTTTTTTAAGTGAAATGAAAGGCCTTAAAATCTTTTATTTAAGCAACTTGAGCCCAAGTAAGGATTAACCCTAGAATGCCTTGTATAATTCGACCCTAAAAGGAAACCTAAGCCCAATGGCCTTAAGAGCATTATTCAAACCCTAGTCACTAATGTCATGTGTCATATATGTGTTGCACTATATATCTAGTCATGACAATGGACTAAGGGGGGAAATAGAAGTGTATGGAACCAAATGATGGCTTACATGCCTACCCTAAAGGGATTTGCCACTTGTCATGCATGCTAAAGACCTTCTAGAAGAGACAAGAGACAAGATGACCTAGGAAGACTAAAAGATTTTCGACCAAACCCTTTCCCACATGCCTAGACCCATTCTTTTGGCTCAATTTTGAGTTCCAAAGTAGATGTTCTTGGAAAAGGGAGCCTAGGGAAGATAAAAAGGGATTTTCTAGGAGATTTGCATGGGAAACCGAAGGGACACAAGGGGATTTCAAAATTTGGCTTACATATTCAGTTTTTGCCAAGTGTCAACCATGTGAAGAATTTCTAGAAGATTAGATGAAGAGACACTTGCATAAAAGGACTAATATACCCTTAAAAATTCGGCCACTACACTCACCAACACCTTTTCACATGCCACTTGTCACTTAGTTTACAATTTGAACCAACGGCATATGAGGAGTCACCTTGGGAAGGAGCAAAAAGAAGATGTAGCAACAAAATGGGAAGAAGAGGAGAAGAGTGGGCAGTAAAGGGCAATATGCCACTTATTCCAAGGATTGCTTGTTGGGAAAATGAAGAGACATGGAACGTTTTACACAAGTACTCTTGATGAATTTTCACTTGTGTAAGAAGAGGGAAGGGCATAGAAGGAAAAATGTGGGATTTTTGGCTAAGGAAGAAGCCCTACACGCCACCCAAGTTTGTCCCTTCCCAATGCAATTCAATGTGAGAATTCTAAAAGGCTTTTTGGTAATGGAGAGGAGGAGGGGAGAATAAACTTATGCCACTTGTCACTCATGCAAGGGTTTTGGAGGCAACCAAATGGGAAGTGAAGAGACCACTATAAAAAGGGAGAAAGTACATGCCTATGGGCTTTTTCCTTTGTCATTTTCAGAATTTGCATGAGCCATCATCTTCTCCACACAACTCTCACACTCTCACTTGAAGATTCTCACATTTTATTTCAAACCAAACAAATAAGATTTCATTTTAAGAGAAGATTTCGCCATCTTCAAAGAGAGACAAGGTAAGGCTCAGTTTCCTCTTAGTTTCTACAGACACATACCACTTTTCCAACTCTAGATGAGATGCAAATCTCAAGGGAATTCAAAAATGGTAAAAACACACGTTTTCATAAAAACCGAATTAGGGTTTTCTAGAAACCTTTGAAGCTGCATGGTGGGAGGTATTCATCCTCCATGTTTTCAACCAACATTATATTTTCTTACCCTACTTTGAGTTTTGTATGAAAACACAAGTGAAATGAAGGGGTTTTGACCAAAAACCCTAAAGGCCGTATGGGTTAAAACCTAGTGGTGCCCTAGAAACCTTCGCACACTCAAGAACATGGATTAGAGTTTTTAGACACTCTTTCTAATATAATGCATTTTGGATTATAGCTTGCTTATATTTCATTTCGTGGATTTTTGTAAGTACACACTCAACTTGTTCTTGGTTAATATTTATATATATTCGTGTAAATCCTTTTATTGTTATGGTTGTTTTGATTACTATTTATTGTTTGCTTGCTTGAATATGTTTATATGATCTTGGAATATGAATATGATAATATAATGCATTTCGGATTACAGCTTGCTTATATTTCATTCCGTGGATTTTTGTAAGTACACACTCAACTTGTTCTTGGTTAATACTTATATATATATTCGTGTAAATCATTTTATTGTTATGGTTGTTTTGATTACTATTTATTGTTTGCTTGCTTGAATATGTTTATATGATCTTGAAATATGAATATGACATGAATGACATGTTTTGGTTTTAGATAAAAATGGCAAGAATGTCCTTCACATGTTTCGGTTTTAAGGAAACCAATGATATTATTTTGTGATACTTGATGATTCGGCTATGCTATGTCTTAGAGGTTATGGATCTTAGCCTAATGCTATGATTTCATGCTTTGTTTCGTCATACCTTGATTTCTAAACAATATGTTTGAAGTTTGAAGCATGTTTAAGTGATGATTCTTCATGTCTTTGCACTTATATGTTTCGGCCAAGGCCCTTTCTTATAGTTCCATGTTTGTGTTTTAATATCTCATGTGACCTATGTTATCATGCCATGAATCAAACATGTTATAATTGGTTATTTCATGCATGACATTTCATATGTCATATGTCAAGTATAAGAACGTATGTCTTAAGTTTCATGTCACATGCATTTAGGAGAAGTGTTTTCAAAGAAAATAGTCTTAGGCTGCGTTTGGATCATAAAATACTCTCAACTCATCTCAACTCATCATTACAATTTTTTCAAATCCCAACATAAAATATAATAAACAATTCAATTTTTTTAAATTCTAAAATAATAATAATATTAAAAAATAATATTCTAACAATATTTTATCATCTCAACTCAACTCAACTCAACTCACTTCAACATCCAAACTCATCCTTAAAGTTTTATCACGACCACAAGTGCTAGGACAGGGAATGTCCTAATGGAACTCCTCTGTCTACTCTAGAGTGCTTAAGAATGAAGTGGTAACCCCTGAGTCGACAAAGAACCGTCGATGAGCCTCGAATTGATTCTTTTTAAAGAATTCCGAAGCGAAGAAGCGCCTAATGCTAGTGGGTGCACAAGACATGTAACATGACGAAGTACTGTCGAGTTAATATGAAATGACTCTGTTTAAGACGTATTTTTCACAGTGCACGGAACGTTGATGATGCGGTAACTAGTAACACGCGGTGCAAAGGGAAATCGTGATGTGTCCACCCTCTAAACAAGAATGATAGCTCATATGTTATGGATCATTTGATGAAAATCTTGTGATAAGTCTGACAAGGCAAGTTCTGATTAAGATCAATGTGAAAAAGAAAGTCAAAGATGTATTTATGAAAATGTCAATGTCTCTATTACAAGTCTTTAAAAAAAATGGTAAGTGCATAAGTCAAGTTCCGGTCAAGTCATATGTCAAGTACATGTCCATACACGCATTTCATGATATACCTTTTGTATGCTTGTGTTAACTATTGTATGTTGCGTGTTTACTTGCTGAGATTTCTCAAAATCTTATTGTGGTAGTTTCCACCACCATTCCTCAATCGGAATGGTAGAAGTTGTGACAGGTACCCCAGATTCTCGAGAGTTATGAATTTTGACGGTTCTATGATAGAGGACGAGTATACTGTGCATGCACTTTACAACTATACTGCAGACGCATTGAAACACATGGCCTCGCTTCTCAAGAAAATTCTAGCTAGTGTTAGTGAGATTGAGATCAATGCTACAATCTCTTGTCCTTCCAAAAATTTAAAATTTTGGTGGAACATAGACCAGTTGTATACTTTTCTTGAGCGAGCCTTGAAGGCGTCAGTTGACGCAAAAGCAACAGCGAAAGACTTAGAAATGTTACCACCTGAGTCTCAGTAATCACATAGGGTCTTTTGGTGTCTGACTCCTGATGGAACAGTAGTAATGAAGAGAACAAGAACCTAAGATATTTTGTAGGAAAACTTATGACTTAAGGTCTCAACTTTCTAAGGAACAATATTTTGAGAAGGCCCGTGTTTTGGGAGTTTAAAATACTCTACGCTTTTGGGATACTAAATATTTATATGATGCATGTTTATGAGAAGATGACAATGTTGGGTATTTTACTTAGCAACGGTACCATGTGCTTGTAATTGCTTATCGCATTATCTAGATTATATGACTTTTAATATTATTCCGCTGTAATTTTATTGCATACTGTTAGTGTATTTAGGTGCATTGTATATTATTTGTCATGTATGAAAGATGTGTAATCATGTGTTATATGTCCCGACATTTCAGTTACCATCTAATCCCAAATGGGGGTTGGGGCCGCCACAGTGACCGAGACAGTCGACTAGTAAAGGCAGAGACTTCAACGAGTATGAATTATGATTGATTCATTGAAAGAGAAAAAAGGAAAAATCCTAGTAAACGCGGTAGTGATTATGTTTTTAGGTAAATTATGTGACACTCACGTTTTCTTTGGCGAGTGGTAACATCTCCCGGAAGACTCCAGCTCCAAAGGATAGGGACAGAGAAAGGTCCCATCTCAGAGAGAGAATCCTGAGAGAGCAAGATAGGGTTGCTACAGTTCTGGTTCGTTGCGGTGCTCAATCTGGGGGTATATGATACCCATTTTTTCTCCCAAGCTACGTATGTGTGTTCAAAGAGGTTCATTTCCTTTCAATTTCATCTGTTTCTGTTCTGTACCAAGAAATTTCATTCGGTTGACAATGGGTCATGATTTTTGGTTCTGGGTTTGTTTACAAGTGTGATCCATCACTTTATATATATATATATATATGGAAAAAAACTCCACATGTTATATTGCGCACCGGTAAATTTCTACTTGCCCATTTCAATTCTTGACCAATATTACCTGAATTTGGAAGTGTTGGCTATATAGATTACTTATGATGCAATGTTACTGGTTCAGTGTACTAGAGTTCAGTGGGGATCTTATGAAGAGTTTGAATTCGGTGTGAGAATCCAGCTGATTTTGTACTTCAATTTAAAGATATAATTTCAATCCCAAGATTTTTATCTCCTTTTGTTCTACAGTGTAAGTGAAATGGTATTTCTAAAATTCCAAGATGATTAGACTTTTTAACGAGCTATATTTGGTGTTCATGAGAATCTTTCGAGTCCCTACAATATTTGAGACAAACGGTTTTGTCAACGGCTGATAAGAGGTTTTCTTATACGTATGCTATCTCGGATACCCCATTCTGGCTTTTAAAGGCACTTAATGTTTGAAATATTTTTATTAAATAAACAAACTCACAAGTTCTATGAGTATTCTTGAAATATAATCATTTGCTTATTTTTTTTTGGTTTGGTTAGCGTATCTTTTGGCTGTTTTGGTTGTTAATTTTTAATGATGACATATTGTCTCCACACGTCGGTGCACTTACCATAATGTTTATCAAAGGTGCAGTAGAAATTGTAGTGCCTCAAGTCATAGGAAGACAGTTTTTCATATCATGTACTTCTGAAAAGGGATTTGGAGATAAAATTGTGGATATATTCTGCATCTGTGTCTCTCTTTTTAATTTGCATCACAGCCTTAAGTTCTGCTACATGGCTCGAGCCTATTTTACATTCGGAGCAAAATTTTGATGTACTTGTGAATTTGTGTTGCACTACAAACTGCTTTTTTCCATATAAACACACAATGGGGACATTGACCTCCAGAACTTGATTAAGAAAGAATTATTTATTTAAGCCAAATGGTGCAATAATCTGAAGTGCAACTTGTGTGTTTGAATCCACAAACTCAGTTACCAATGGGAAAGGAAAACTTGTTGCATACAGTAAATGATGGAATCAGTAACGAGGATTGCTTACCTATTGAGAGTGAAGAATCAGGGACTCACCCACGCCATAGTCTAGACAAGGAGGCAGGCTTGCCATGTCATCGTGTCTGCCAATGTGCTGAACCTGACACAAGGGGAGATGTTGTATTAGGTTTGTTGGGAATCACTCATCCATTACAAGAAGCAAGTAAAAGCTATGGGGAGGCATAGCCTAATAGAAAAGAAGTTTTGAAAGACGTTGAAAATAAATTTTCTCTAAAAAAGAACATTGGAAGAGAAGCTGGGCTTGTGGAGTTTATTAGTTTCGATGGGGAGGTTTTCATTTGTAGTATAGATTTGGAGATGAGACTAGGTCACCATCAAGACACATTGGTAGAGCTTGGTTGTTCTTGCAAAAATGACCTTGCTTTAGTACACCATGCCTGCGCTCTAAAATGGTTTGTTAATCATGGATCCACTGTTTGTGAAATTTGTGGACATGTTGCAAAAAATATTAGAACTGCCGACTTCAAAAAGGTTGTGGGTTCTTTAAAGGAATTTGGATCATTGAGAGAAAGGACTGCTATTGGAGAACCAACTCCTGCACTGGTGCCTACAAATCAAGGTGCAGATCCTGATGCTGTGGCTACCATCCGAAGGCAACAACTTAGTGAGATTTCATTGTGGTTTAATCCACATAATAATAATAACTATAACAATTATGCTGCAGTTTCACAGGTTTTTTCTGAACAACCTTTGAATATTGTCTCAGAAGATGTTGTCCCTGATGAAAATCCTGCAACCAAGTGGGTTGTGGAAGGTATTGGAATTCTGCTTGCTACAGGACTTCTTACTGTTACTCTTGCATGGCTCATCGCCCCTCGTGTTGGGAAGGTGCGCTTTTTTTTTTTTTCCCCCTAAGTGTTGGTATGGTAGCAGATTAAGCATTTTTTTAGCTTATTATGACATAGTGCAGATAGAGAACTTTGCATTCCCATGTTAATCCAATTAGTGTGGTTATTATCTCATCTTTTGTGTAGAGGTATTTTTAAGTCTTGGTCTGGAGTCGGGACTAAAGTACATGCACAAGTATAGGCACCTTGTGCCATTCAAGGCGATACAGAAGGTGATGAAAATGATAGGAAAGTTGGGAACGTCATTTTTTTTCTTCTATTTTGTTGTTTTAAAAAGAAAGAAGAACATTTTATATATATGTTATCATGTTAGTTATTGTCCCGCTGTTGGAGTTGCACATGCAACTTGGGATGAGAACAAATCAACATATTTAGGGAGAAGTCTTGCATATTTCAACAGATGTATCCCCAAAATTTGTGTTGTGAGACCAAGTCTAGAGGGATTATAATGTTGACAGTTACAGCTTTATGAGCTGGAGAGTTCCTGTTGTGGACATTAATTTTGTGAAATATCTCAAGTGTTGGGATGTATTTATTTTTTGGATTGATTATGTATTTTCTTATTTTTCCATGATGAGCTACTCTTCCTGAACTTAATATGCTTCAATAGTTGAGGAGTTGAGGATGGAATTTATACAATGCAGCATTGTTCTTTTCCCGCTTCTATTTGATAAGACTTTCTTCATCTTTACAAGATGTTTTATTTTCACTTGATTGCAAAATGGCGCTTTGACCCATTTGCAAGACATGATGTAAGATTTTGAATGAAACTCTGAATTTGACCATATAGACTATTGACATTTTTTTTTTCTGTCCTAGTTATCAAAACAAATATTGGTTGCTTACGATTTTGGTCAGAAGCTATTGCTTTTAACTACTAAGAAATTGCTTGCATTTGAATGGTTTTTTTATACAATTAATGTATCCATTTATAATGATTTTGTGATACTTGTGGAATCACTTCTACACTTCAGTCACCATGTCTTAACAATATGCTTTATTTGATAGATTCCACTTTTATGTGCAGAAAACTGCCAGAAGCGGCCTTCATATTCTCCTCGGAGGCATTTGTGCCCTAACAGTTGTGGTTTTCTTTCGGTTTGTAAGTAGCTTATTCTCCTCCATTTCTGTGCTCATTTGCATTGGGTTTAATATTTTTTTTTATTAGCTTTGTTTAATTTATTGGCATATGTTTGATATATTAAATAAACTTAATTAGGGTTTACAAACTTTCTTGATCAGCAAATAAGCACTAGAGTGCTTATGATTTTTGAGGTCCTCTGCTGCTATGGTGATGTTGAATGTGTTAGCCAGTTGTTATTGCTTGATGTGAGTGACAAAGGATAATAAAAGTAAAAGAGAGTATAAGAGATTGCTTTTAAATATTTGTTGGTTAATATCTATGCTACATATTTTCCTTAATGTGCAATTACAAAAGTGCAGGTATGTCTTAGAGCTATCTGCCATTGACTTCTCAGTCTTTAACGCTACATTTGTTCCTTTCTCTCCAAAGAAAATTCTTAGATTCCAAACAATAATGAATTAGAAAAGATTTGTGTGTGTGTAAGTGTTTGTGTCTGCATGAGAAAATTTCCTTTGTAGAGTTTAGTGGTTTTATTTTTTGTTTCTAGCATATTTATGTTTCTCCTCAAAAGTGCAATCTAGTACTTGTTTATACTACAAAAATAAGTGCTTTGGATAATAGAATTGTATTTTTCACTCACGGTATCCACAGTACAAAAATAAAAAGAGAAAGCTCAGACCTTTTATGTGCACTTTTCATTCACTCATTCACTCACATGTGCATCTCAAGTCTCCTCATCTGAGACAAAAACATTACTTGGATTAAAAATGGGCAAATGATTAAGACAACTCTTTTGGAAAAAGGCCAATAATCCCAAGGAGTTGGAATCATCTAAATCTAAGGCCTTGCTTGAATAGTCAAATGAGATTAGATGAAAAATTTGTGAATAGTAATGAGATGGTTCGTGAATAGTAGTGAAATAGGGTTAAGATTTTTATTGGATTTTGGGAAATGAGAGAAAATTTTGAATAAAAATATTATAAAATTAAAATATTGTTAGAATATAATTTTTTAATATAATTTTTGTTTTGAGATTTGAAAAAGTTGAATTGTTTTTTGTGTTTTATATGAAAGTTTAGGAAAGTTGTAATGATTAGTAATGATTAGATGAAAAAGTATGAAAGAAAAATTGAAAAGTGTTTGTGTTTAAGTAGTAGTGTTTGGGTGTTGAGATGGGATGCAATGAGACTAACTGCGTATTCAAACAGGGCCTAAGGCTTTTTCTTCTGGGTAGGTAAAAACCTCAAGGTTTCAAAGCCCTTTTTGTTTGCCTTATGTTCCTGCTGAACCTGCATCGGTGTTCAAATTATCAGCTTCCTATAGTCTAGTTGTCTTAACACAGATTTGAGGGAATGATGCAAATGGAAAAGAACTCAGAACTTTATCTGGAGGAAGACAGTTAAAGTTTCTAAGATAAGATGATGGAGAAAGAAGAGGGAAGGGACCAGGGTAGGGTGCTTTGTAAGTTAAAAAAAAATAAAGGTCAATTTCATCCATTCTATTCATGCTCTTGGTTTGTTTTCACTTTAAAAGGGAGGTTTTATCCATCATACTATTGTTAATTCTTCAAACAGACACAGACACATGCACGTACACTGATACACATAATACCCAGAGAACATAACAATAGGCCTATGAATGTGCAACTTGTTTACTGTTAGATAAAACCTGTGAGTATCTATATACGGCTGTTCATTATGGAATAGAAGAGGCTTTTTAAGGCTTGCAAGTGTTTAAATTAATATCATTGAGGGAAGAGAAGAAGATATGATGTATATATGCTAAAAATCTTGGTTCACCTTTGGGACGTGGCCTAAATTTGCTTATGAATTATGCAGTTTGTGATTACCAGAATCAAGTATGGACCTGCACGCTACTGGGCAATCCTGTTTGTCTTCTGGTTTCTTATCTTTGGTATATGGGCTTCACGCACCCATGGAGCTCATGCGACGTGATTATGTCAGCATAATGTTTATTCCATGTTAATCACCTTTTTGTTTCTTTTTCTTTGTTTTGGGGGGTGGGGTGGTGGCAGAACTACATTCCATTTGATAGATGTCTTCAATGCATAAACGAAAAAAATGAGTTCTTGGTAGACTATTTGAAATGCGTTCGTGTATAAGCCCATTATTGTAAAGTAGCCCTTTCACGACCAATATTATTCATGTGCAAGCTATCTCAGTGTGTGTGTATTAATTGTAGGTTCTTAGCTTTACTTGTTGCATGGGAAATGTTGAATTTTGAGAGTTTCTTAAGGGCTTTAAGTTTTGTAGGTAACAAATTCAGAACGCATATTTTCAATTTGGAAGAGATGTTGGGAGTAAATCGATTACTATTTTGTACTTTAGAAATCACATAATATTTTTAGAAACACACCATCGAGGTTCGGCATGCATAACGAGGCTTGCAATCGCTAGATAGAAAGGGCAGATTGTTACATAATTTTCGTCATCGAAATTTACTTACGTTAGAAGGAAGGAGCGGGGTGTTATAGGTTCATAGGGATTTCTGCTTGTTTCTTCTTCATATTAAAGAGATCCATGGCTCTCGCTGGGACATTTTCTCTGGCAGCAAGCATCGAAATATAGCCGAGAAAAGAGTGTTGTATGTTCTAGAAATTATATACCTTACCCGATCAGGACAATCTCTCGTGGTAAATATACACTCACCAAATTCAATCAAACTCAACTTCAACGTAGTCATGCTTCAAGACTTCTAGATACTAGTTGTTGTTTGCCATGACCTTCAAAAGCTACTCTTGCATGGATCACCTGTAGTTCGGTGGAAGATTGCTCTCCTTGCTGCCAAAAAGGCCTTAGCTTTCAACTCGGATAATCTCATCCGAGAAGGTGACTCCATGGATGTCATTGACTCATTACAACAATTTAGAATGATCGCATGGCTTGATCAGAGAATCAAAGAAAATTGCTTTGATCAGCTTCACAAATTCACAGAAGTACTAATTACTTTGCCCATTATCTCATTAAATGGCCATCTCCAATGGCTGCATTTTGAAAAACCTTTGAGAGATGAATATGCATGTTATCCAAACCAGCTTTACTCCTCAATAAATATGACACATTATCACTTCTACTAAGAGAAGAAAGTCTAGTATATTATTCGAGAAATCTCATTTTTTAGGTTAGAGTGCATATCATGTGTGTTATCATTAGTGGTTCCCGCCATGGCGTGAATGGGGTGGCCAAATTTAGAGGATATTATGGTATTGTCTATTTCAAGAAATACTTTAACCACAAAGTAATTTTACAAAAGTAAATTTATAAACTGATGTGGTTTGATACAGTACGTCAAATTGTAAAATTATTTTTATTGTAATATAGATATAATGGATCACATAAGATCATATCAGTTTATGGATTTACTTTTATCTAATCTCTTTGTATATGTGTTCAAGTATGGTTCACAATCTCACCCCACAGTTTTTTTTTTCTCTCTCTCTCTAATTATATGGGGACCAGCCAGGAGATATTATGTTGTAATCAAGTTGTGACGTTGTCCCAAATTGACTCCAACAAATCGAATAAAACCAAGAATCTTCAACATTATCTCCATTCTCTTGTGCATGGTGATTCAAAACCAGACTCTCAATGCAAGTGACTTTTCCAGACTCAAGAAGGAATATCTAAGTATGATTTTTCTGTTACCAATTATAGGAGGCTAATTTGCAACTCTCTCTTTCTCACTCTTCAGTTTTCATTTAGAAGGGCATGGTCTCTATCCAGCTATTGGGAATCTGCAGGTATCTGTTCTTGCCTTCTTGCCTATCATACTTCTTCAACAACGAATCTCTGCTCCTTTCTAACAGCACTACAAATAACTCTATAAGAAGTTCCTGAAAAAGGCGTGCCTTTCTTATTGATGCAATGCTTTCGTTCCTGTTTTTAATCTTCTTCTTTATAGATACAGTACAGTTGATGATGGCGCTAGCAGAGCATTCTCTTACTGTTTTAACACAAGAAAGAGCACTCGAACTTGAGTTTCCTTCTCCAAACTTGTCAGAACTTCGTACGGGTAGCCTCTTTTTCTATCTTAATTTGCGCATCTTGGTATCCACATTTGCTAACTGAATATTTAGTTCCTACTTGTGTTTGTGTTTTAGCTTCAAGTGTTGTTCAGCAAGCATGTCGGTAGTAGTGGAGGTGGAAGAGAAGCCAAAGTTTGACGCAGGCAGAGTAGCTATGCTTGTTAAGGAGCTCAGGAAGAGCTTTAATGCCGGCAGGACGAGGAGCTTTGAATGGAGAGTGTCGCAGTTGAAGAGCATCGAGAAGATGCTTGAAGAAAAGAGAAGGAGATTACTGAAGCTCTTTTTAAGGACCTCTCAAAAGCCTGGATTAGAAGCTTTTTGCGTGGTACAAATCAAATCTTTTCCTTCGTCTATTGTTATTAATTTTGAAAAATATTTCGTAAAAACGAATTTAAGAGTCTCAAAATTAGTCAACGAAAGATAAACATATTAAGTGGATCAATGTCCACAAAAATGCATTTTAACAACGATGAATATTGTAATACTCATTTCATATGTCTATCTATTTTCCATTTAAGTCTTGAAATTAAATTAACAGTCAAATTTCATAATTATATCTTATTAATTCATGAGCCTAACTCATCTTATAAAACCGGTTATACAAGAGATGATTGCTCATTTCTTATAAACATGTCCAAGACCTTGTCCACAAGCAATGTGAGATTATTCCTCAGCACCCTCCCTCACGTGCAGGCCAGTATTTTTCTTGGTCATTGTCACGGGATAAGTAGTGTGAGCCCCCATTCATCCTGTGGCAGGCTCTGATACCATGAAGAAATTCATGGACCTAACTCATCTCATAAAACTGGTTCTACAAAATATGACTGATCATTTCTTATAAACATGTCCAAGACCTTATTTACAGGTAATGTGAAATTATTCTTCAACATTGACACATAAAAATACACCATTTACACTGCAGGTTTTTAGAATGGCTGCAACAGACAATCTTGAGATGGGAAGGCATTCAATGTAAAGTAGGTTTTGGTGGCAAGGTTAGGAAAATGGCCATTGTTTTAAGAATAATGTTACTATGCCTCCTCAATTTGCTCCTTCATTTTGACCGCTCGTGCATTTAATTTTTTTTTTAAATTTTTTTTCTTAATAGTTAAAGAAGTGACTATTAGTGTGTTTGTATTTTTTTATTTTTTAAAAATATTTAAATATGTTTAAAAAAATGTTTGAAATAAAAAGCAAAAAAAGAAAAAAAAAGTACAATTTGCACTAGGGGGAACAACGGGCGGGCACCTGCAGGCGGCAGAGTAGCACCGCTCTTGTTTTAAACCCAACTCGATCTGTATATATTAGGTACCGCTAATTTTTTTTTTTTTTTTTTTGCAAATGCACTTAAATCTGTTAACTTTCCTATATCTGTAAATAATTGGCTTGGATCGTCAATATATAATTTTTTCCACTCTTTGGGATAATTCTGTTCTGCAACAAAATATATTTAAGCTTAATATATTTATCCCATGAAGTCAATTAATTAATATGATTGATGCAGATTTCACAAGTCAAATCCTCGTGTAAGCTGGCACTCAAAAGAATTGAGTCGTTGGATGATTCCAGAAAAGGTGATTAAAAGTAGTTACTTTTATTGCTAGATAACAAGTTGTGGCTGTCTCCAAAATTTGAAACAATCACAAGCATAACTTAATTCAAATTCTCAACACTTTTCAGGTCAAAACTTCGTTTACAACATATCCATCATCAGCAGAAATAGTGTCAGAACCATTAGGAGTTGTGTTGATCATCTCTGCATGGAACTTCCCTTTTTGTATGTAAAAGAGAATCTTGTTTCACGCAGTCTACATCAGAATCAATACCCTTTAATTTCTTTCCTTTTTCAAATTGTCTAACTTGCATTGATCAATGCTTTGCAATATTATTAAATAAACTTCACGTTTTATTTTTATTATAAAATTTATTCAAGTTTTATGGCATTATCCGCATACAAATTAGTTTTCTTTTTCAGTCTAAGTTAACATATAATATATCTATTTTCTTGTGTTATCCCTTGATCCGGTAATTGGAATTTGGAGCTATTTCAGCTGGCAATGCTGTGGTCCTAAAACCGTCAGAAATTGCTCCTGCTACATCGTTGCTGGTCTCAAATTTTGCAGAGGAATATCTAGACAATTCTGCCATAAAAGCTGTTGAAGGGGCCATCGATGAAACAACTGCACTACTTGATCAGAAGTGGGATGGGATTCTGTACACAGGTTTTTTTTAGCATTTCATCGGCTTACATAATTTCTTCTGACATCCTAAGATCTTGAATCGTTGATATTTGTATCAACAAACAGAAGTTGCAGGAGAACTCCCTTGCCATAGTTACATCTTGGAGGAGGCACTGTCAATTATAGTTCTACGGTGCAGCCCTTGATGCAGTTTGGAGATATAAGAGTAGTAAAACATTCACTTTAATTATTAAGACTACGTTTGGTTACAAGACTCAGCTAAGCTCAGTCTAATTTTAAGTTGAGTCTAACATCTAAACACTCAACTCTCAAATTACTAAACTCATCTCAACTCAAAACCTCCTTACATGTGAGACCCATAACCTTTTTCAACTTAAGACATCTTTATATGTAAGACCCACAATCTTTTTCAACTTCCCATAAAAAGTATTAAACTCATATTAACATCCAAATACATTTTAAACTCAGTTTAGATGGATTTCATATAACTCTCTCTACTACTCAACTCACTACAATTCATAAAGAATTGAGTTCAGCTCAACATCTAAACGTAGCCGTCTCTTGTGCAGTAATTGCTGAGATTTCTACAGGTAGTGCAAGAGTAGGTCGCATTGTGATGGCTACTGCTGCAGTACACCTTACACCAATAACTCTGGAACTTGGAGGGAAGTGCCCAGCTGTTGTTGATTCAAACGCTAACTTACAAGTAAGTGTTTCTCCTGGAGCTTGAATTATGTTTTCCAACTTAGTTTCTATGATGGATTAAACTTCTACAAACCTAAGGTTGCTGTTAGGAGAATAATTACTGGCAAGTGGGCATGCAATAATGGGCAAGCTTGTACCAGTGTTGACCATATTATAACAACAAAAGAGTTTGCTCCAAAGTTGGTAAGGTTGTCTCTGTGAAGACAAAGCTTAAAAATGACATGCTTCAATGGTATATTTCTTGATACATGCCTACTCTACATATACATTCTTTGAGGATTGAACTGGAGAAGTTTTTTGGGAAAGATTCACTGAAATCAAAAGATATTTACTGCATTGTGAGCTCCTTTCACTTTGCTCTTCTGGTAAAGCTCTTGAATGAGGATGATTAATGTATCCAATAAAGTTGTCTTTGGAGGTCAAAGGGATGAGAAACAATTGTGAGTAGTCGATTTAGCTTGCTGATGCTTACATATGTTATACAAACCATTTTACACTAGTTGTCCTAAAATTTATTTCAGAAAGATACTCCAACCATCTTGTTGGATGTTCCAGAGGACTCACTGATAATGCAGGAGAAGAAATTTGGGCCTTTAGTACCCATTCTCATTGTGAGCACTATAGTTATATTAAGTACAGAGCGGTGCTACTTTGCCGCTCAGAGTGCACTTCTCATTGTTACCGTTAGTTAAAAGTTTCTTTTTTATTTTTCCTCAATTTTTTTAACATTTCAAAAAAAAATTTAAAAAAATATCAATATATTAATAGTCACTTTCTTAATTATTAAGTAAAGAAAAAAAAAATTAAAATACATGAGGTGTCAAAATGAGGAGGCAAATAGAGTGGGCAAAGTAACATTTTTCTTAAGTACATCTTCCTCTAAGGCTTGTTCCTAGTGATATTGTCAGGGAGAAAGTGCTCTATATTGATGAAGTAAACTCACTATTTCTCTCCAATCATCTCCTAAATTTTTAGACACCTCAATGCTCACTCTCTCTCTCTCTCTCTCTCTCTCTCTCTACACACACACACAGAGTTAATGGTGGTGACACCATTGCTTCTCGTGTCAAAATGGTCACGTTCCCTCAGCTCTTCTTCCTGTAAAAGTATCACTTCTCATGGCCAAGATTTGTGCACAGCAATGGATTCTAAAAGAAGTCATGTCAGCAGTGCCTTCACTAAGACACAAGATATATAGACACTTTCAATTTTTCTCCTGGTTTGTCAACAGGTTGAGAACCTGGAAGACAACTTTGAAGTGATAAACTCAAAACCAAAGCCCCTTGCTGCATATCTCTTCACTAATGATGAGCAGCTGAAGAAGGCTTTTGTGCAAAATATATCTCTTGGAGGAATGCTCATCAATGATACCATCATACATGTGATTATTCTCGTCATGAAATTTATAGATTAGCCACATTTATTCCAGCGTGATCTTATTTCATATATACAGTCGCGGTTGGATTCCGACATCAATACAAACAAAAATATCATCATCAGTTTAGCCTGATCTGAATGATTGGCATATGTGAAAAAGCTTTATGATGATTGACTAATAGTTATATCCATAATTTTAAGATCATTAATATTAGTCCGAGTGGTTAAGGAGACAGACTCGAAATCTGTTGGGCTTTGCCTGCGCAGGTTCAAATCATGCTGTCAACATTTCTGTTATTCTTATTCTTTTTTTCCTCTTTTGGAATTTCACATGAAAGATGTGAAGACCAATTTAAAGAACTAATCACTGCAATTAAGGCAACCCAAGCGCTTGAAACCAAATCAAGTTTCAAAAAAAGCAGGAAGTTACAACGTCTTTTTTAGGCAATCAATTACGACGCTAAGGGTGGTAGCTCAACTAGAGGGAAGTCTAAATGGAGGAATCAAGGAGTTGGGATTGGGTGTTCGGGTAGAGTTTTAGTTCTACGGGAAACAAGGAGTTGGGGTCGGGTCTTGTGTTTTCTGGGCTTTTTGGGTCATTTTGGGCAAGGTGTTTTCTTGTTAAGTGTACTTGGTTTCTTCTTTTGATATATATAATATTTTTACTTATAAAAAAAATATTATGAACAAAATTCTGCAGAAATAAGCTCTATGCTAATTTAATTCTTCAGAGTGAGAGCATATTAGTAAATTTGAGGAACACAATAAAATGATTAAAAGTTGTGGATTTACTTTTAACAAATATTTGTATCTTATGCTCTGTGCAGACCAAAGCAGGAAATATAAATTTAAATTGCTCCACTTGTAGACTTGAAACAAAATAACAGATATAGATGAGGTGTACAGTATTGAATTAGACTTTCACAATTTAAAGAGTTGATCAAAGTGTCACATCTACTACTCCCAAATTTTTATTTGTTCACAGGAAACATTGGTGTGTAAGGAGAACATGAAAATGCATGAAATATTATTGTGACCTAACTTTAGAGTTGTCTTCAAAGGTTCCAGAGTTTGTGTATTAGTTTAATTTACTCCACATATAAGCAGATACAGCTATAAGTACACATGGTTCCGAAATTCGGACTCACATTTTATAGTTGCCTGTGTTCTACCTAATTGATCAATTTTTCATTGACATCTTATGAACTTCACAATGCAGGTTGTAGTAGAGGGTTTACCTTTTGGTGGAGTTGGGGAGAGTGGAATGGGCTCATACCATGGGAAGTTTTCTTTTGATGCTTTTAGCCATAAGAAGGCAGTTCTATATAGAAGCTTTGATGGAGATGCCTCTGTAAGGTACCCTCCATACACGCCTGAAAAGCAAAAACTATTGAAGGCCCTAATCAGTGGCAACATAATTGCCATCATACTTGCTTTGATTGGATGGTCGAAAGATTGAAAACGTCACATTGAAGTTCTGCCTGTCCAGTTGCTTCTTCGTTTTCTTTTTCTTTTTCTTTTTCTTGAATGAATATATATTTTCAAAAGGTCAATTGCCTAGATATATTCTGCATATGAATAAAGATCGTTAATGCATCAATGAATCTGAAGTTCTTGACAGATATCTTTAGCACGGTTGTAGTTTCTAGGTTCAGTTTTATGAAAGGTCAGTCTATGGCAAATCACTTGAACAATTGGTATTATAATAAAAGCTTAACCAAATTAGTATCCAACAGTTCTAGAGTTTTTGGATCAATAATTGAGTCTTTAACAATTGGTATCAGAGCAAGAACCACGTCACGAGTTCAAGTCACGGAGGGGGCAACATATAGGCTGAATTAAAATGCCTTGGTACTATATGCGGGCATGGTATTAAGTCATTGAATACTGATAGATGAGTGAAGCCACCAAAACGAAAAGGGCTACCACCGAGTCAGTGTCGATAGAGTGGGCTGCTGTGGACGTCGTATTAGGAAGTGTGATGAAATGTTATGATCCTGAGAGTTAAAAGCTTAACCAAATTAGTATCTAACAGTCCTAAAATTTTTGGATCAATGATTGGGTCTTCAACCGTTGGAGAATATTTGTATGATCATGGTAAGCACTTCTTGTGGCATGTTATGAAGTACTTATGAAAGATCATAAATTTCTAATCTTTATAATTTTTGTGGCGTGTGAATTTGTATTCTATCAAGTACCTGTGGAAGCTTCTAAAGTGTATAAAAATGATTTCGTATGGATTTGCATTTATTTGTGAAAACTATTTTCTTTTCGGTAATAAAAAGTTATACTTTTTGCTTTTGGCAATACGAATCTATTACTCCTCAAAATCCCCAAATTAAAATAGAAGAATGACCAACCAACGACATGCATTTGCTTAAAAGAGTCCACCTAAATCCATAAAATCATAAACTTGAACTCCAATTTTCACCTACCTATATATCCACAAGGAAGGAAGACAGAAAAAGTTGAACAAAAACAGCCAGCTAAAACCATAAAGTCGCCAACTTTAAGAGCAGGGCAATTAAAGTAGCCGAAAGAAAACCAGGAAACCAAGAATCATATCAAATAAATACCATTAACAAGCCAGATAGAAGATATCGTTCGCCATTAGAACAATGTAAACCCGGTTTGACTCAACGTTCCCGAACAAATACATCAAATTGCCAACCGAAACTCGCCTATCCCCGGAATCCAGAGATGGGTTTTGCTTGGTTTTGAAAAGGGTCTAACCCATATCTGCCAGAGACCGAGAAAAGCCATCCATGGTGTCTATTCGACCACCTGTGAGTAACAATTCAACTTGCCAGAGGAAATGCTAGTTTGAAAAGACATTTGGAAAGCGTAACAAAGGATCGGAGGTGAGACGGAGAGAGAGAGAAAGGTGGGGGTGGGGAGTACAAGTCCACGCCCGTGTCTCTGGCTATGGTGGAGAGTCTGTACATGTAGTGTAGTCTTTGATGCAGTGATTTTGTTTTCCTTCTCCTTCCTATTTTGCTTGTGATGGGAAAGAACAACATCATTGACATCTAGAGCAATCTTGTCATTATCAATGTCATCGTCGAAATGAGCGTGCTCTCTCTCTCTCTCCCACGATGCAGCACGTCTCCTTTTTCTCTCAGTGACAAACTCAATTTCTTGAACGATCTTGAACACCCAACCGAATCATCTTTACATGTTGATCAAAGAGACAAGGGATAATGGTTTTGTTTCTTTTTGGCAATGTCAACATGGATCCTCGACCCTCAAATCTTGCTTTCACAAACCTCACACACTCTTTTTTGTTAATTTTTTTTGTTCATAACTTATCACATTTTACGCAATATAAAAGGTGACAAATGATGATACTTAAAATCATATCGATTTAATTTATGAAAAAAGCTACTTGCACCCGGGGTTGGAGAACCCGGCATACACGGCCATCCACGTATACAAAATGAAATGGGGCATTTCGTTTATACCCAAAATCACTGCGATTTGGTTCAAACATGGAGATGAACAAGATCAGGTTCTTCGTGCAGACCTATTTTTTCGTCTCACTTCTTTGCATCTATTGCACATCTTCTTCTCATCTTCATCTTCTCACTTTTTTCACAGCACTCCTATCTTCATATTATAGAATAGCTTTTATATGAAAAAAAAATCCATGGAGAGAAGAATTGCAAAATAAATCAATATTACATTATGCAAAACTACTGGGAGACTTTAGCAATGATATGGTCCAACAAAAATGTTCATAATCAAAACAAAAAAGCCCTATTTTTTTTTGCATGAATTTAATCTCTATGTTCTTTTATTTTCATATGCAGAAGTGGTAATATAAAAGGTAAAACAAAAGGCCAAACGATGCTCATACCCACAGTACGGGCACAACCTCTTTTTTAGAAATAGACCATCGGCACATATCCAGATCTTTCTCCTAGACTATGGGGTTCGGCGACGCTACAAGTACCCTGTCGTGGGTTTGATTTTTGAGACAGATATTGGTTTGCTTTGTAGGTGAAACTGATTTTGCAAGTGAGACCGATTTTGCAAGAGACGCTACAGCTTTTTTCTTTGGTTTGCTTTGCAAGTGAGACTGATTTTGAATTTTGGCGCTGGGGGATCTGTAGCTACTGAGACGATTATGGCTTTGGGGATGGGTTTGATTTGCTTCTGCATCTGTTTTCGATTTTTTTTGGTAATATAAATAATACCGGCCACGTCAGCCAGTTCCTCAAACGGTACGCAATCCCGGGTACCTGTAGCAATTATGTTAATTTATATAATTATATGTTATATAAGTCTTAAGAATTACGAGGGTCTACTTGTATTAGTTTTGATAAATTTGATAGGGGCCTAGTTTTATTTTTGAGAAACACTACTCTCACCGAATATGTATTTTGATATTTTTTCTATCGAATTGTATTTTAATTTTACTTAATAGTTAATGAAATGTCTTTTTAATAAGTTTATAAATTTTTTTAAAATGATTTAAGAAATATTTGAAAAAAAAAAGTTATTTACACTATTCAGCATCTATTCAATACCAAACTTTCCATTGGAATAACACCGCTCTATATTTTTTAATTTTATCTAAACAGAAGATATATGATGACGGTAAGGCTTTAAATTCATATAACAAGTACTATAATATATATATATATAAATTCTAATTATCATCTTTATACTATATATTATATATAATTTTTTTTTATTAAATGTGTGATGTATGGATAATAAATATAAAAATTAAATTAATTTAAAAAAATTAAAATTAAAAAATTAAAATAAATATAATGTGTAAAAATTATAAGTAACAAAATTCACACACACATATAATATATATATATATATATATATATATAAATTATAAAAGTCATCTTTTGAAAGGTACTAGTCTCGTTGTTTTTACGTTTGATTATGAGTCAGAGTTTCCCACTGTGGTCATTCACGTCCATTTTAGCTATCTGTCGCTCTCTGATAACGAAACCCCTTAAGTGGGTGGATACCAAAAGCACCATTATTGTTTCACGGGAACTGGGACGAGCGGTCGAGCGGTAAGAATGCGTGGGATAATAGTTTTTTTTCTTTTATGTTAGAAGAAGTACCTGCGTCAAATATCCTGACAAATCAAAGCTTCTTCAACGTTATCTTCATGTTTTAATGGCTGAGAGAAATCATTGTGTTGCGTTTTTTGTCAGGTCATACAAAACCACGTTTTCAATGCAGATGATTTTTCCAAGCTCAAAAGGCATTTAAGCTTGCTTTCAGCGACCATTCTGTCTTTCACTCACTCCCTCTTTCCATCATGGAGAGCATCACCTTCCAGCTCTTGCGGGACTACAGGTATGTATTTATTCTTGCCTTCTTAACCTGATGCTTCTGCAACAACATCATTCATGAATATCTGATTTTTACAACTTATACTGCAAGGAACCATGGAGTTTCTGAACATGGGCATGACTTTCTTGTTTATGCAATGCTTTCGGTCTTCTTTTCAATTTTCCTCTAGTAATTCACATGATTTACTTTTAGGAGACTTTAGATGCAGAAGAATCTGAAAACTAAAGGAGACTGTAACTGTATCTCACACACAAGGGAAGAGAAGTGTTAACTGTTTACAATTGTGGCTTGTCACCCCTCAACTCCAAAAAGTGATCTCTAACATTTCCACTCACGGGTCCATCAGATTTCATGTGGCTTACAGTCTCTTGTTCGTTGTTTACTTTAAAACTCGACTGTTGTGTGAGCTAGAGAATGATTTCGAGATACTGTAGATATAGTATATTTTCTTCTTTTTTTTCTTAATCTTCAGTTGCAGAATTACTGCTGTATATATTTAACAGAAAATATATGTAGTAGAAATTGAGCAGTTGAAATTCCATGATCAAGCAAAGAGACACTCTGTTATACACATTAAGTGCTTCAGAGAACAGAACAGAGAAAGCAAGCAGAAACTCATAAGACTTTGTTTTTTGGTCTTATACATACAGTGCAGTTGGTTTTGGAGCTAACAGGGCATTCTCTTACCGTTTTACAAGAAAGAGCAATCAAACACGAGTTTCCTTCCCCAAACTTATCAGAACATCGTCTGGGTAACCTGTCTTTCTATCTTTGCACTTTCTTGGTATCCACAAAATACTGATTCCTGCGCGCGTCCGCACCTGTCTGTCTGTATGTTGTAGCTTTAAAAGTTGTTCAGCCACTCTGTCATTAATGGTGGAGGTGGAAGAGAAACCAAAGTTTGACGCGGACAAAACGGCTCTACTAGTTAAGGAGGTTAGGAAGAGCTTTAACTCCGGCAAGACAAGGAGCTACGAATGGAGAGTGTCCCAGTTGAAGAGCATTGAGAAGATGGTTGAAGAAAAGGAGATGGAGATTACGGAAGCTCTTCATAAGGACCTCTCAAAGCCCGCTTTCGAGGCCTTTATTTCCGAGGTACTCGTGTTTTATTCTTTTATATGAATATCAAAAGCAATCATAGCGCTGGATAGATTTGGAAGCTATAAATATATGAAATTTCTTGAGATTTACATCAAAGGGTAGGCTGTCTTTGAGACCCCTCCACATGAACACCAAGATAACGATGGATAGATTGAACATATTATAACTTAATCTTAGTTAAGAAACTCAACTCTCAAGATTGTTTTCCTGCTACGTGTTACTTGCACGTGGTTGAAAATGGCAACTCCTCTCTCTCTCTCTCTCCCTGAAATTATGAATAGTGCAATTTGATTAGCTTTATAGATCAGAGCTAATTTGGGGAAGCTAGAATATAATGTTTTTCAAGGGATCATTGCAGAAGAGAACTAACCTGACAATAGGTTTAAACACACACACAATATATGAATGCAGGTATGTATTTGCAGATTCTCCATTTCTTTTTACTTCTTTGCTCACCTATTTACCTCTATGAGCTTTGCTACTCATCATCCACACACACCACATTTTGTTTTTTAATTTTTTTGAAATTGTTTTTGGGTTTTATTCTTCTTAAACTAATTAAATTCTTCTACTTATCATTCATATACCACACATTTGGTA
This sequence comes from Juglans regia, assembly GCF_001411555.2. Classification (NCBI taxonomy): domain Eukaryota; kingdom Viridiplantae; phylum Streptophyta; class Magnoliopsida; order Fagales; family Juglandaceae; genus Juglans; species Juglans regia. Next base: position 7,008,794 of record NC_049910.1, on the reverse strand, counting down.
AGAGAAAAAAAAAATATGGTGTGTGGGGATGATGAATAGAATTTTTCTACCTCACATGGTCTGTAGTCAATATGCTTGATGTTTGATGCAGATTTCACAGGTAAAATCCTCATGTAAGTTGGCACTAAAAGAATTGAGCAGTTGGATGATTCCAGAAAAGGTGATTAATTGTAGCTACTCTTATGGTTGTTAACAATTGTGATATGTATTGTTGGGACTGTCCTCAAATTTAAAGAATCACAAACATTACGTAATGCAAATTGTCAATATTTTTCAGGTCAAAACTTCACTTACCACATATCCTTCATCAGCAGAAATCGTGTCAGAACCTTTAGGAGTTGTGTTGGTCATCTCGACATGGAACTTTCCTTTCTGTATGTAAAATAGAATGCGGTTTCATGCAATCTGAAACTTGTTACACACCATAATTTTTGCACTTCTGAGTTCACGGCCCTAGAAATCACATTTGTTTTCTTGTGTTTCTTTAAGAACTATATATAACAACTTTGTATTAGAGGTGGAACGACAGTTTTCTTTGTTCTTTCTGTCCCTTTGCTATTTAATTAGAAGAGCTCTCAGAAGAAGGCATTCAGAATTTCCAGCTACGGTCTTTATCTTTGTTTTGACATTTCCCTCTCAAGATAACTGGACTTGTTATAGGTCTGTATTTACCCACCATTGAGCTGCTCAAACCTGTTCTTGGATCGATACATAGGTTTATGCTATTATACTTTCATTAGGAAACTGCATAGCTCTGCTGGGAGAAACTCCCATGTATGTGACTGTAGGTTTGTCTAGTTACATGATTTTTTACTTCTCATGCATAGGGTCCGATATTGTGCCAAATGTTGTTTCTTCATGTTTTTTTAATAAATTCCTGCTCATACATTGCGCAAGCCTTGACTTCAAATTTGAAGTTAATTTTTTTTAGTACAGCTTAACTGATGGTGGTGTATTGATGGTAGATCAAAATGTGGTGACTACAGTACCTTTGCTTTACTGTTGTAAGATATTGCTGATGACTCTATGCTTCTGTGGTTTGCATAGGTTTAAACTGCTGTCTTCTAGACAGAATTAAACAGACCATTTTATCATGTTTAGTGGCTTATGATACTTTTTACAATACCTATCTCTAGAATCACTAGTAACTTGTAGAGGTAGGAAGGTAATGAGCATGATCAATTTATCAGGTCCAACAGGATATTATTCAAATGCACCAGTTGAATAGGGTTCAATTCCAACAGCTTGTTATCTAGCCTTTAAAGAAAGAGGTGCCTGTTTGTTTATTATTAATTTATACTGAAACAACCCCATACATAAAAACTGTTTATGTAGATGCACAATCAAATTTAACAGCTGGTGTTCCTCCAACTCCAACTCCTTATGCAGATCCCATCTGTTACACATATCACTGATATAAAGAACTGTTGCTGGAAACTGAAATTTGTTCCTACACCTTTGTTAGAACTGTTACAGAGATACTTTTACAGAGATGCTTTCTATAATAGCATAGCAGATAAATATATAATGTGTACAGTAAATAGACTCTTCGTGTACAGTAGATAGACTTAACGTGTAAATAGCAGCTAATGTGTATAGTAAGACCAGCAGCAATTAAGCGCTGGAATCAGTGCTCGGTTGTAACCCTTTTCTATATAAATGAAGGAAAACAATGGAAAGAGGTATTCAGACCAATATTGACATGGTATCAGAGCCACTCTGATTTCCGTCGCGTTGGTCTTAATCACAGGGTGCGATTTTCTTTCGCTATTCTTGGGAGAATTTTTTTTTTCTCTGATTCAGCAAGTTATTTCTTGCTCTTAGTGGGTCTCGGCGACTTCTGTGGAGTCAAACCTTGTGGTTTGAGTTTTTGGTGGCTGTCGGACTCTGTCCTTCAGTGCGGGCCACTTCTCTCAGTGGTTTTTCGTGGTGGCCGTGCCTCTTTGTGGCTGTCGGCACTCGTTGGGAGTTACAAGTGCTGTTTCTGTACCTTCTAAGTTCTGGGTAGAAGCATTATCTACTGCTATCTATTTGATAAATCGTTTGCCTACTACTACTCTAGATTATGATTCTCCATATTTTTCAATTATTTGGCATATCTCCTGAGTATCAATCATTTCATACCTTTGGGTGTGTTTGTTTTGTTCATCTGCCACCTGTTGAGCGTCACAAACTTGCTGCACATTCTGTCACGTGTGCCTTTATGGGATATGGTCCTACTCAGAAAAGATTTGTTTGTTATGATGCTCATACAAATAAATCCCGAATCTCACGGAATGTGATATTCTTCAAAAATCAATATTTCTTTCAGTCTCAGGTTAATTCTGATCCTCCTATTACTCTTCTTCCCGCTTTTGATGATGTGTCTTCTTCTATTAAGCGATTTCGACCAGGTATGGTGTATCATCGACGTCTTCCCCCTTCTTCAACGCCCCTTCCAGACACTGATCCATCATCTGATTCTGCGGTTCCTATACCTCGACAATCCACTCGGGTTACACATCCACCAGATAGGTATGGTTTTCCTCATATCTCGCTTACTGCCACTCTCGACACTATTTCTGTTCCTCACTCTTATACCCAGGCATCCACCCAAGCGTGTTGGCAGCAAGCCATGCAAGAGGAAATCGAAGCTCTTCAAGACAATCATACTTGGGACCTTATAATTTGTTCCTCTGATGTCAAAGCTATTGGTTGTAAATGGGTATACTCAATCAAGTTTCTAGTTGATGGCTCACTGGACAGATATAAGGCCCGTCTCGTGTTCTTGGGAACCGACAGGAGTATGGTATTGATTATGAAGAAACATTTGCACCTGTTGCCAAAATGACTACTGTGCGGACTATCTTGGCACTTGCCGCGTCGCAAGGGTGGTCTCTCCTGCAGATAGATGTGAAGAATGATTTTCTACATGGAGATTTGAAGGAAGAAATCTATATGTCCCCACCTCCCGGCATGTTCGCTACACCTTCCTTAGAGGTTTATCGGCTACGCCGATCATTGTATGGACTGAAATAGGCTCCGCGTATATGGTTTGAAAAATTTCGCTCTAACCTGCTTGCTTTTCATTTTACTCAGAGTCAGTTTGATTCCTCTCTTTTTCTTCGCAAGTTTATGCAGGAATCGTATTGCTTCTCGTATATGTTGATGACATTGTGATCATTGGCTCCGATACTGAGTTAATTAAGCAATTACAACATCATCTCAAGGCCTATTTTCACATGAAAGATCTTGGTCCCCTGCAGTATTTTCTTGGCCTTGAGGTACAACTTACTCCAACTGGTACGTTGTTACACCAACACAAATACACGCAGGACGTTATTTCATTAGGTGGTCTCAAATCGGGTAACTCTGTTTTTACTCCATTGGAGGTAAATCTTAAGCTTCGTCAGGAAGAATGGGAGCTTCTATCAGATCCATCCTTGTATCGGCAACTTGTTGGGAGTTTGAACTACTTGACAATTACTTGTCCTGACATTTCTTTTGCTGTACAGCAAGTTAGTCAATTTATGCAGGCTCCCCGACATCTTCATTTAGCCGTTGTCCGTCGCATTATCTGATATTTGAAGGGCACTTCTACACGCAGGTTGTTTTTTCCTAAAGAATCTTCCTTATAGTTGGTGGGGTATAGTGATTCTAATTGGGCCGGATGTGCAGATACTCGTCGCTCTGTTACTGGATGGTGCATGTTCTTAGGCAATGCACTCATTTCTTGGAAGAGTAAGAAGCAAGACAGAGTTTCCAAGTCCTCTACTGAGTCTGAGTATTGTGCTATGTCCACATGCTCTGAGATCACATGGCTTCGTGGTTTATTGAGTGAACTTGGTTTTCCTTAGCTACATCCCACTCCTCTTCATTCTGATAATACCAATGCTATTCAGATCGCCGCTAATCCTGTCTTCCATGAGCGTATGAAACATATCGAGGTCGATTGTCATTCTATACGTGAATCCTTTGACAAACATGTGATTACACTCCCTCACATTTCCACTGAACTTCAAACTGTAGACATATTCACTAAAGCTCTTTCTCGGCACCGGCATCAGTTCTTGGTTGACAAATTGATGCTTCTTGATCCACCAGCATCAATTTGAGGGGGGATGTTACAGAGATACTTTTACAGAGATGCTTTCTATAATAGCATAGCAGATAAATAGATAACGTGTATAGTAAATAGACTCTTCGTGTACAGTAAATAGACTTAACGTGTAAATAGCAGCTAACGTGTATAGTAAGACCAGCAGCAATTAAGCGCTAGAATCAGTGCTCGGTTGTAACCCTTTTCTATATAAATGAAGGAAAACAATGGAAAGAGGTATTCAGACCAATATTGACAAGAACTTAGATCTCATAACCTTTGAATTTGACCGATAGCAAGACATGTGAGCATGGGCAAACATGTAACACTTAGACACCGGAGCATGCTTTGCTGCTAAATGTCCACCTGTTGGGGATTCATGAATTTTGAACTTACATCCATGGTTCTATTACTAGAAACCTTAAGAACATGTAATCAGCTTCATAATTCAACAGCTGGACTTTTTTTTTCCTTCTTTGAATTGGTTAACTTGTACTCATCAATGCTACATGACATTGCAAAATAAATTTAACCTTTTTTTCCTTTGAATTTAATTCAGGCTTTATGGTGTCTTCTGCACCGATGACATAATAGGTTCCTATTATTAATCTATCCTCATATAAAGTAAGTTTTTTAAAGTAACATGTATTGTGTCTATTTTCTAGTGTTATCTCTTGATCCGGTCATTGGAGCCATTTCAGCTGGCAATGCTGTGGTCTTAAAACCATCAGAAATTGCTCCTGCCACATCATTGCTGCTCTCAAATTTAGTACAGGAATATCTAGACAATTCTGCCATAAGAGTTGTTGAAGGGGCTGTTGATGAAACTACTGCACTACTTGCGCAGAAGTGGGATAAGATACTTTACACAGGTTTTTTTTATTGCACTTTATTGGTTTTTGTAATTTCTTCTGAATCCTAGGATGTTGAAACGTTGATAGTAGTTATACATATAAACAGCAGTTGCAGTAAGATACCCTGGCATGCCTGACTTACTCATATTTAATATTCTATGTAGTAACTTTTGAGTTTTCTGCAGGTAGTGCAAGGGTTGCTCGCATCGTGATGGCTGCTGCTGCAAAGCATCTTACACCCGTAATCCTGGAACTTGGAGGAAAGTGCCCTGCTGTTGTTGATTCAAACATTGACTTACAAGTAAGATTTTTCCTAGAGCTTGAATTATGTTTTCCATCTTAGTTTCTATAATTGATTTCACTTTTGCACGCATAAGGTTGCTGTTAGGAGGATAATTGCTGGCAAGTGGGCATGCAATAACGGGCAAGCTTGTATCGGTGTTGATTATATCATAACAACAAATGCCTTTGCTCCAAAGTTGGTAAGGTTGTCTCTTGGAAGACAGTAATGATATGTATCAGTAGCATGTTTCTTAATACATTCCTGCTATATAGATACATTCTTTAAGGCATGAACTGGAGCAATTTTTTGGGAAAGATCCAATGAAATCAAAAGACATTTCCCGCATTGTGAGCTCATCCCACTTTGCTCGTCTGGTAAAGCTGTTGGATGAGGAAAATGTATCTGATAAAGTTGTGTTTGGAGGTCAAAGGGATGAGAATCAATTGTGAGTATGGTAGTTAATTACTTGTTTGATTTAACTTATTGACAGTCTTATAAAAGTTAGATGAACCATCATTCCATGAATTGTCATTTTTTATTTCAGAAAGATAGCTCCAACCATTTTGTTGGATGTCCCAGAGGACTCCCAGATAATGCAGGAGGAGATATTTGGGCCTTTAATGCCCATCCACACTGTGAGTTTTATAATTACTTAAAGATTACATCTTCCTCTGCGACTATGTAAAGGGCTTATTGTCTGTGGAGAAAACTATCTATTTTGATAGTGTCAACTAATGACTCTATCCAGTCATCTCGTGAGTAAAAAGAACTGTCCTTGCTACTCTACCCTGCTTCATCCTTCCCAAATGATAAAGACCAACTTTGAATGCTCTCTCTCACTCTCCCTCTATTCTTCCTTCTCAAAAGTTAATGGTGGTGTAACCATTGCTCTTCTTCATGTCAAATGGAAGACCTTCTCCCCTCAATTCTTCTTCCTGCATAATTTTTGCTTCACGTTGCCAAGATTTTTGCACGGCAATGGATTCTAAAAGAAGTTATTGTCAGCAGTGACTTTAGTGAGATTCAGGACATGTATAAATGTTTCAACTTTTCTTCTGGTTTGTTACAGGTTGAGAAGTTGGAAGACAGCTTTGAGGTGATCAACTCGAAACAAAAGCCTCTTGCTGCATATCTCTTCACTAATGATGAGCTGCTGAAGAAGGATTTTGTGCAAAATATATCTTCAGGAGGAATGCTCATCAATGATACCGTTGTGCATGTGATTATTCTCATCCTGAAACTTATAGATTAGCCAAATTTATTCCATCATGATCTTATTTCATGTCTATAGAAATGGTTGGATTATGATATCGATACAAACCAAAATAGTTATCTTCTCATTAGTTTAGTCTGATCTGGATAATTGATATCTATCTACTAAACATGTTAATACCTTTTGATGATTGGCCGATATTTAAATCAGTAAATGTGTAAGACCCTACTAGTGCATCAACTTTCTTTCTGAGTGAAAGAGCAGATTAGTAAATTTGAGCAAGTGAACAGAATCATTTAATTTCTGGATTTAAATTTCACAGGTATTTGTGTTATGCTTTGTGCAGTACAAAGCATGACATAGACATTTAAAACACTTCCCTCACAGACTTGCACTAAGTAATGGATATGAATGAGGTGTACAGATTTAAACGAAAGAGTACAGATGAGGTTCCAAGTATCACACGTACTCGTCACCAATTTTTACTTGGCCACTTGTGACATTGGTATCCAAGGAGACCATGAAAATACATGAAACATGAGTGTCTTATACCTTCAGAAATTATCTTCAAAGTGCTTCAAAAGAATAATTCTACATACAACCGTGAAGTGCGTAAATGCCGCGTAATCACTTTGACAAAGAGTGGGGTCCACTATTAAAAAATTAATTTTTTTCATGAGGGTCTCATGTTTTATTCACTTTTTTCAAAGTAATTACGTGGTGATTGCACAATTCATGGTTGCAAATATCTTTTCTCACTTCAAAATATATATAATAATAAAAAAAAAGAATTAGCTTTGAAGGATTGCAGAGTTTGTCAATTATAGAATAAATTACTTTACAAATATACAAGCAAAAACGCCTCTCCATGCAGACACACACACATGTTCCAACATCTGGACAGATGCATTCTTTTTTTACCTGTGTTCAAGCTAATTGGCCATTTCTTTATATGTTATAAACTTCACAATGCAGGTTGCTACGGAGGGTTTACCTTTTGGTGGAGTTGGGGAGAGTGGAATGGGCTCATACCATGGGAAATTCTCTTTTGATGCTTTTAGCCATAAGAAGGCAGTTCTATACAGAAGTTTTGCTGGAGATGCATCCATAAGGTACCCACCATACTCGCCCGAAAAGCAAAGACTACTGAAGGCCCTGATCAGTGGTAACATAATTTCCATAATACTTGCTTTGATTGGATGGTCAAGAGATTGAAAAGATAGACGCGGACGAATCACAACGAAGATCCGTTTTTCTCCAGTTGTTCTCTCATGCATGTCTGTTTCATATAATCAATGTCCAGATTTGTTCTGCATAATGAATACATAATGGCTGCCAATGCACTAATGAGTCTGGAGTTTTTAGTTTCAAGGTTCAGTTTGATGCAAGGTTAGTTGATGCCAATCGCATGGACAGTTGGTGGTGGATCTGGTATCACAAATATATTAGGTGGGATGCTTGCTATTGTAATCTGTAACCAGTATTTAGCATGCAGTTGGACTTGGTGAATTAAAGTATGGGAAGTTGAAGTACTGTTAATGTAAAGTACAATGGAAAGATGTTGAAAAGAGAGAGGAAAAGATGTTGCCTGCATGTGGCTTGGTCAAGCAAGAGGACTCAAAACTCTCAACTTCTTTCATTTTCTTTCTATTTTCAACGTATTAATTCCTTTCATAGAATCCGAAATGGCAAGACAAGAAAAGATTTACCTTTTTTCATGCAACTCTACTAAGATCAAGAGGGTGCAAATCATATTTAATCTATACATATTATATATATATATATATTTTTTTAAAATAAATATTATAATCAAAACTCTTTGAAAACATTATAAAATATAATACTTTTTTTCATTCATGATATTCCTATTCAGAAATGATATTTGCAATGTGCAAATCTCCGGTACACGTTTTTGGAAAAAAATGATTAAATTTGGGATCTATAAGAAAAAATTATTTTTTAATAATGGATCTTATTTTTTCAAAGAGAGTGTATGAAACTTGCACACTCTAAGACTGTATCTAACATTACTTATTTCTATTACTTTTTTAGTAATGCTACTATGCTCCATAATTTATATCACTCACCTTACCCATGTGGCTTGCAATGTGGCTTATTAAAAAAAAACTTAAAAATATATATATATATATATATATATATTCAAAACAAAATGGAACTTGAAAATACAAAAAGATAAAAGATTAAAATCTTAGATTCCTTTTACTCTTTTATATTTGTATTTGAAATTTTTTTAATAAATCACGTGGCACCACGTGTACTACATCAAAGATATAAAATGAGTGATATAAATTAGAGAATATAATAGTATTACTCTTATTTTTTCTATCAACATATTGATATAGTGGTTGTATTCTTATCAATTTTTTTTAAAATTTATTTATTTAATAATCTCTCAACCATTACTTAAAAATCATTTATGACGTTATTTATTGCATGGCCCAATATCATGATATTAAATACGTATTTTCTAATAAAAAAAAAGAAAAAAGAAAAAAACGTATCTTCTATCCAAATATTCAATTAAACAGACTTGCCAAGATTTTAGGAACAGTTCAACGTGGAGGTGGTGACGTGGAGCCTTTTATTAATAATTAAAAAAACAAACACAAACAAACAAACAGAAGTCACAGAGCTTTTCTGGGCATAGCATAGCATTTCCGACCCAGTGGTTATTCTTCTTCCTTCTTCTTCAACAGCCGCATAGCACTTCTAGCCGTTGGTGGCAGAGGAAGGTAATCATAATTTTCCTTTCTAATTCTCTCTGATCTAAACAGTTTTTGCCATTCAAGAACGAAAGGATTGAACAGCCGCATGGCATTTCTGGGCATGGCATTAATGAATTTTCCCGAATAGAATTTGGTCTCTTTCTCTCTCCGATCTTTATAGCTCCAGTTGCATACAATGCATTTTCGATTGTGGTATTCGATTTATTAGTTTCAAAGACGTACACCATAGCAGAACTGATTGCCATACTTGAGACTTCGCCATTCTCATTTTTCCTCTTTGTTTTTCGGAAAACTAAAATTCAAACGTAAACCAAAAGGCCCTAAAATCCCTTATGAAAATCAAACCCAGGCTTCCAGTTTTACTCGGAACACTCTCTCTCTGATCTTTATAGCTCCAGTTTGATTGTGATAGCTTCAGAGCCGTTGGCAGCCATTCCTCACCCCCCCGCTATGATAAAAATGACAATTTACGTTGCAGACGTGGAGGGTGTGCAGGATGTGTTAAATACCAAGCTTTTAGGAAAGATTACCACAATCAATGGGAGCAAGGGAAGGTGCATGGCGTTTCTTCCATCAGCGCCCTCCTCTTCCTTTCTTGAAGCCACTCGTGGGCCTACGAAGATACAGATTATTGCCATCAAACCCCAGCTGAAACTACCTTTGTTTCCCATTCTCTGTTTCCAAGTGCCGTTTGGAACGACTTGGGAATAAGATGCAGCCGGCGGCACAGTAGATTCCTTTACCCGAAAACCGACAAAAACCTAGGACGAACATCCTTAACCAAAACCAAACCTTTTCAAATAACCTTGGAACCCTTCTTGAACGCTGTGACGATCCGCTCCGCTCCGCAATAATGACTGTAATCTCGCTTTCTAAGTATGGTCGTCCACTTGAGATATGTTATCCAATTGATCAAAATTATTAACTTTGATCGAGAATTCCAATTTGTATAAATAATTGACGCTAGGATTAACAGTCTGAAGTTCAGTTCTGATTCTGCTTAACAATCAGAGTGATAATGTTCATTCTTGTTTTTTTCTTTTCCTTTTGTTTCCGGGTTTCTTTGTCTTTTGGTTTGAAGTTTATCATATTGGATTATCTTTTATTTTAACAGTCAATGCAGAACGCAGAAAATAAACAAGCAAAAGCAGGGGCGGAAACTGATGGGGGCCCGTATCATGTAGGTTTCTCCCTGTCCAATTCAGTGCAATTATTCTACATGTGATTTTTATTTCTGGGTCTGTTAAATTGCCCCTTGTACATGCACGCACACACAGGCATACAAACATTTATGTAAATTCTATATTGGGTCGCTTGCTTCAATTTTTGGTGCAAGTTCATATTCATAACTAAATTGTGGCTGTTATAACTCATGCTTTGATAAAATGCCCAGAATTGTGAAAATTTGTATAAAACTGGATTTGGATTGTGCCTAAGATTAAAAGACAAGGCTGTATGGCTAAAAATTACGGGATTTAAAGGGCCCATTGGTTGGGAAAATGTTGCTCCTGAAGCTGTATTTGGAGATTGGAGATGAAGAGTCCATTTGGTTGGTAGAGCTATTCCTGGGGTTGATTGGGCTAGTCCTCCTCCAGATTCATTCCTTTTACTAACATATTTTTGTTAACCTGTTTCCTTATATACTCAAGAGATTTTCCTTTTCTTTCATAATCCTTATATACTCGCAAATAACTCAACTTAATTTGGGAATTTCCTCAAAATATGTTTGACATTAGTAGCGTTTCTTTTTTTTCCAATTCCCTCTATGGAAAAGTTGTCATTGGGGTGGCAAAGAAGAATGAAAAGATTAGAGCGAATTTGCGCTTTCATTAATTCTGATCTCAGTCAATGGTCTGAATATTTGTATTTTGTTATACATAGGATTCATTTAGCCTCTGCGTGTTTATGGGCTATAATGATATCACAGTGTTCCTTGTCAATAAAGTGGTGGTTGGGCAGATTGAACACCTGTAAACCCATGTCACATTGCCAGCCACACTCCAAACTGGTAGAAAACACATATCATTGGAGAAAGAAGAGCACGGTAATCAGAAATTATATTTAAAAATTATATGGGAAAGTGCATTTTGCTTCCCCAACTACTACCCATTTTTTAACTTCGGCCCTAAACTACCAATTTTTGGCAATTTACAATTTTACACCCTTGATTTAAATCTGGCTGTTTAGATCAATGAAAAATAGGACTTGTGGCACAATTTTGCCAGTGAGATAACAATCGATGGTGTAAACTCCAAAAAGTGTTAGTTTGGAGTGAAAATTGATGGCTTTTGTTGTTTGGGGGTGCAAATTGAAAAAATGTCGGTAGTTTGAGAGTACAAAATGTGCTTTCCCCAAAATTATATACTTGATGCTCTCCCTTATCTCAAGTTTACCCATAAGGCATTTGTGTTTTGATTTTTTTTTGTTTTTTTGGTTTGGTTTTAAAGCAATGTGGTATCACAAGTTCACGATATTTTTAGAAGTTTGTAAGATTATTTGTATTTTAATATTAATCGGCAAAAAGCCTTTAACCCTATAGGAAAGAGTCTAGCCTGAACTAGAAAGAGTTGGAACAAGTAAGATGTAAATTCATATTAAATTGCTTCTTCATGATGCATCTATCACAAATGATTTTAATCCTTCCTGCTAAATTCATCTCCATTAATATGCTATCATTAATTAAGGGCCTTGTTATCCAATAAAAAGACCCACTTGTCATGTACACAGTGTGTGTCCTAACCTTTAGCTTTATTTTTATGACACAGCTTAGATAATTTAAATGGCTCAGCCATTCATACAGATGGCTGAATCAGTTATTGTTGAACTGTTATATGGGCTAATTTATATTTTGGGTTTACACATATTTCCAAGACCCCTGATGACAACATATTTTTTATGCCATGCACAGAGACTAAAGTTAAACAAGATCATTGATGCTGCAATGAGAAAGTATAGAAGTTTATACACCTACAATACCCTCAGACCAGATCTCAGGAAGCACATTGAACAATGTGTTTGCGAGAAACTCTCTGATTTGCACACTCCTGATCATCCCACCTATGCTCTGGTATTATACTTTTTTCTTTGATTGTGCTCTCCATTAGTTCTCTGATGATTTTTAGATGTCCTGCCTTTACATGTGAATTCGTGTAGATGATATGGAGAGCAATTGAAGGATTGAATGAGGAAGAGGGCTCAACTGAGGAAGCAATATCAAAGTTTATTAAGGAAGATGTTAAGGATTTGCCGTGGGCTCATGCAAGTTTTTTGAGGCATCATTTGAATAAGCTTAGTGAGAGTGGAGAGATTGTTAAAACTTCTGAAAATTGTTATATGCTGCCTACGGGAAACAAAAATTCTCTGAAAAGGAAGCGCTGGCAGTTGAATGGAGCTGAAGGTCAAGTTAAACCAATAGAAGAACAAAAGCCTGCAGAAGAACGAAGTGAACCAGTGCCACACGCCAATTATATTGAAAAACAGATTCAGTTACAAGAAGAACAAATTCTAGTAATTGAAAAGTTAATTGAGCTACAATGGCAAAAAAATGAAGCTATTGAGAAACAAAATAAGCTGCAAACTGAAGGGAGGAGTGAGATGGTTGGCCTTAGGTTTGCCCCTTTCAATTTATTATTTATGCTTGTTGTGCCCTTTTTTGTCTGTATTCTTGATTTTACAAGCCCCCCCTTTATTTGTTTAATAAACAGTAATCTGAACCTATCCAAGGAGCCAGAGAATGGTGAAGCTGTTGTGAGATCCCAGAGTTCTTATTTTGCAGGCTGGAGATTGGAAAATGAAGGCTCATCACTTCTCTCAAAGGTAAATATTAAGAAGTGTGTCTGAATATTTTGATGACCACTTTCTATTCATCTTATCAAAGCTTTGGTTTTACTAAATTACACTCCGAATGATAGGATAAGTTTATAGAATTGCTGAAGAGGACAAAGAAGATTGAGGAACATCTGATGGATATTATTAACTCATCAAGTGTCAGTCAGGTGTCAAAGCATGACACTCTAAAACCTGTGATGGAAGAACAAGAGAAGGAAAATCTAATGAAGCCCGATCACAAGCAGCAAGTTGAGTTTTCTAATCAAAGAAGGCCTCCACGGCATGAAGTAGAAACATTGCAGGAGAAATCTATAAAAAAGAAAATGCAAGTTAAAAAATTCTGTGGTCAGCAAGAGGTGCCAGAATGCCAGACAAAACCAACAAGAACTTCCTCTGATGTGCTAACAAATTCAAGACGTCTCAAAAATGAGCTGCAGCAAGAGCTTCAGGATTCAGAGAGAGTATTAGAATTTTGTTTAAAAGCAACGGAAACAGAAAATGTTGAGCAAGAGGCGTCCATATCAAGAACTTCTCTCAACGTGGCCTCAGGACAGCTTGGGATGAAGCTACTGGACTTTCCTGAAGACCATTCAGAACTTTGCAGCCACCCGATGCCATTGGAGTTGTTACCAATTATGAATTCTCTTGATGTACTCTCAGACTCGCTGGAGCTGGGGTATGTAGAGCAACTAGAGCTTCCATATTCAGGGGGTCCCCTGTTGCTTAAATCATCAAGGCTGGAGCCATCAGGTCAAAAGGAGCAGCAGCTGAAAGCTACACTTCGTGGCAAGGGAAAGGCACATGATTACCAGGTAAAAGAAATGAAAATTTGTCCAGATTTCTTTACAGAGAGCTATTTACGAGGATAGGGAATAATCAGTAAATAAGTATTTTATTGATAATAGGCGAAGCCAAGTACACGGGACATATAGAAGAGCCACACCTAGGCATGACTGTCTAAAGATACAAGAAAATCATGTACGTTCATGCCATTAAAGTCTATTACAATCGACCAATGGAATAAAGTGTGCCGAAAATAAGTTTTAAGCTCATCCATTTGTCCGTTCACAATCCTCAAAGCTCCAACCGTTCCTCTCCATCCATTCCTCTCCATCCATATGCATCGCCATAGACAAGTCGGTATCATCTTCCACATAGCTGCAATTTGAGAATTACCCTGGATTCCTTGCCAACTGGCCAAAAATTCAACAACCCTTCTCGGCATTTCCCAATTGAGTCCCACTCTCGCGAATATATCGTTCCATAAACTCATGGCTGCATCACAGTGCAATAATAGATGATCCATAGACTCACCACTTTTCTTACACATGTAGCACCAATCCAATACAATGAAGTGGCATTTCCTTAGATTATCTAAGGTGAGAATCTTCCCTAACGAAGCTGTCCATACAAAAAAAGAAGCTTTTAGGGGGACCTTAGTCTTCCATATGTTCTTCCATGGGAATGTTCTTGTAGAGTGTGTCATAAGAGATTTATAGTACGACTGTACATTGTATCTCCCCTTCTTGGATGGTGACCATATCATCTTATCCGCTCCTCCAGGCATACTACAAGTGTGTACAAGATTGAAGAAATTTGTAAATGTGTCAATTTCTCAATCTTGGGCAGCTCTAAGGAAAATGATGTTCCATTGGGGTGAACCACTAGAGAGATCCATAAGCTCTGCTACTGAGGCCGCCTTTCTTTGTGCAATGTTGTATGGTATTGGGTAGGCTTCTTTGAGGATTCAATCTCCACACCATAAGTCATTCCAGAATTTAATTCTAGACCCATCCCCAACTATACGAGGCAGGGAATAATCCTCTTGAGGCATGAGGCATAAGCTTTTAGAGTTTTAGGATCCTATTGTTGATTGCATGAGAATTTCACCCATCAAATACTTGCAGATAAAATACTCTTAAAGAAGTTTTGAGAGAAGTAAATTGATCCGAGTACATATGTGAGTAAGTCAACTTGTTGCTGGATAACCTTGTGGGAATAAGAAATTCTGATATACAGGTTCTTGGTGAAACTTGTTGGTTCGAGAATTTTTTTTTGGTGGCATGAGATATTAGTAGTTGACAGAAACAATATTGCATTTATCTTTGGTAAACTGCCCCAATTAAGCTAACCCTAGTCTTTTGAGAAATTTTCCTTTTGGGGAAAATACACAACCACCCATCAAACGACCACCAATTTACAATTACCCCAATAGTCATCGAATACCCTTGCTCAAAAATAAAAATTGAAAATATAAGAAAGTTTTCAATAAAGTAAAAAGGCGAAAAAGATAAAAATGTTATATATTTTTAAAATTAAAAATAGAAAAAGAAAAATAGTTTTCTTAAAAAACAAAATATTAAAAAAATGAATAATTCCTCAAGCAAAAAAAGAACAAATAATAAAAAGTTGAAAAAATCAACTTATATCTTTTAATAATTTATTCATTTTTATTTTTAATCAATATTTTTTATTTTAAAATATAATTTTTAAATGACTTAAAATAAAGTAATTTTTGTATGGACGTCAGCTTTATGGAAGTTTTTTTATGTGGATAACATGAGGAAGTGGCAAGTTGTAGTAGTTGATTGGTGTTACATGTGTAAGGAAATTGGGGGAAATAGTGTATCATCTTTTCTACTCAATTGCGAGCTAGCTAGTATATATTATGGAACATGATCTTTGGCCTGTTTGGGTTAGATCACATTGTGCCATCTCGAGATGTGACCAATTCAAGATTTTTTTGACCAATTCTTACTCTATTTGTGACCAATTCAAATTTTGTTTTTAAATATATACTCTATTTGTAACCAATTAGTAAACGTTATTAGATACTATAAAATACAAGATAGAATATTATCTTTGAAGATATATATTGACACGAATTTTTATGTGATTTTCCAAGAGGTTATATAACAGAATAACAAATATTAGTTTTTAAACATCTCGATGAGATTTGCAGGACTTAAGCAAAGTATTTAAAATATTTTATATTAAGAATTGGATGTTTTACTTACCATATTTTCCATTTGAAACCAATTTGTGATTCAATCAATCTCTAATTCACTGTATGATTGTATGGATTTCTACCTATAAAAAAAAATGATTGTATGGTTTTTTGTAGGCAATGTCTGTTTAACAACTTGAATTTTTAGAACTTCTGAATTTCAGGCAGCTTTGATATACTCTGTATTTGAGCTTCCTCCTCTTTTGGTGAAAGATGTCTTTGCTTATCAAAAAAGACACAAAAAATATGAAACAAATAAGTAATTGAATTCACAGTTCAATTAATTGATAAAATAAAGCCATAGACATGGCGACAACTGCAAAGACAGCTACTGCCTGGAGCCATCAGCTGTCCAATGGTGGTGAGTCAGAGGTACTTTTAATGCTTGGTGGCAATGATGTTTGACTTCTTTTCCTATAGCCATTAGCTATTCATATTTAGTACGAGTATAGAATACATTGGGGCTCAGACTCCACCTCCGAGATTTTATGAGAGTCACTTCCTTGACTCCTTATCAGGATAACCTAATAGTCCGCTACTGTCAATCATCCCCACCACGTACTGTGTACAATAATTCACCAAAAATATTACATATTATTAATATAACAATCAATGAAGATACATGACTTCGTTTCCAGGCTTCCCATGGAAATGATTGTAATTAGGCAAAGGCACTTGAGTGCAATATGACATCATTTAAAAGCTTCTGTTGATCTCTTAGCTAATGCCCATTGATGATCGATGTAATAGTAAAGTCCACAGATTGGAATCTTTAGTTAAAGTTCAAAAGAAACTATAGAATATGCCAAACATAATTTCAAGTTCATTTATATTTGGCAGCTTGAGCACGGGCAGCAGGAGCAGCAACCAACTCAAGGCCAAGACGCATACCAAACTGAACTGGCAGTAGATAATGCCATTATAAAATCATTGCCCTCGCAGCATCACTACAGGCTGCAACAACTAGTGCATAAAGATCAAGCGAGTCCTCTAAAGTTAAAGGCAAAGGAGACAGCAATTGGGGACTTATTATCCTCACATGATATGCATCGTCATGAGCAACAGCCACAGGAGGAGGGCCAAGGCTGGCAAAGGCCTCACAGACAAAACGACGGTGAAGATCAAACTGCCATGCCGTTGTTTCCCCTAGCACATAGGAATCGCTGTAAGCAGCAACAGCTGGAGTATCTAGACCAGGGGAGGCAGTTAAGTCATCAAAGCCAAGGTGCTTCCCAACCTGAACAGGCTGTAAATGATACCGTGAGGGATTCATTGCCTTCAAAAAATTGGCACAATCAACAGCAACAACTTGAGCGCAAAGGCCAAGCGAGGCCTCCAAAATTTAAGCCAAATTTGCAAGTGGCTTTGGGGGGATTATTGCTCTCAGATGATCAGCATCATCATGGGCCTCAGCTGCCAAAGCATCGAAGCCGAGGGAGGCCTCCTAAGTCAAAGGGAGATATAGATCCTACTACTACTGCCATGGTAGCACTGCCCACAGTGCTTCAGAACCAAAATGATCATCAAATAGCAGAGCGTCAAGGGCAGACAGAGCTTCCTACAACCATGTCAAAGGCAGATGCAGATCTGCAGGTGTCAATACCCTTGGGTAATCAGAAACACAATGAATTGCAGCAGCAACAGCCTGACAGACGGGGTCGAGGGAGGCCTCCCAAACGAAAACAAGTTTTAGCTACAACTATGGAAGAAGCATCAGTACCTTCACAGCTGCAGGAGCGATTAAAACCTAGAGGACGAGGGAGGCCTCCGAAAAGGAGGTTGGAGCAGAAATCATGATGAGACAGCCATTGTCCTTGAATAGCAAACCGAAGCAAGTGAAGCATTGGAAAGGCCTTCAAAAGTGGACTGCAGCAATATCTGGATAGTAACAATAGTTACTTGAATGTTCTGTTTTTGTAGCACTAGCATTATAACTTGCAATTTTGTTACTAGAGTTAGCATTTGATGGGTTTTTTTGTTTTTGTAGAATCACGGACGTCAGTTTTTATTTCTTCTAGTGAAGATGTGCATAAGAAATATCTATCCATTCTCTCTTTAATAGTAATGTTAAGAGTAGCGAGTTGTTAAAGATGATTGTGTGATGAAGTCTTTGATGGCTGCAATGATAGAAATATTATATTAGTGTAATCGTTACATACATTAACATTGTCTGATTCGTCATTTTTGCTACTGTTGTTTCACTTTGCATTTCAAGGATCAAAGCCAAATGGAATAACATCTTGCATTAGATTTTCGCTGAGAGTTTGTTGCTATCAATAAGCTCCTGTAAACTTATGCTGGCTTAGCTTGTGAATGAAGGAGAGGCAAATCTTCCAAGATTTTCAGGCCGTGTTAGTGCTAGTGCAGTCTTTGATCCCTTTCTACTTTCTAGAGGGCTCACCTGCCTTTTGCTTAATCTGTCAAAGAGGTTTACATGTAACTTGTGAAATTGGTGAAGGGTGTTATGCTTTGAGGAGGACGGACACCTATACTTTTTTTCCTCCTTTTGATGAATGTGCATAAATACAAATATGTTGCTTAGATTCCTGAAAGGAGCATATATTCTAACAGTACTCCCATCTTTCCTGCTATATTCGTACCTGATGCTGCTGCGCTGGTCCTTAGATCCATGGATAGTTGAACAATTTCATCATTGATAGGCCTTGACTTTGCTGTTTTTCCTGCCACAATAGACTTCAGAAAAATATCATCACGCTAAAGAAAAATTAATAACCCCTTGACCAAGAGGCTGAAGGTTTTTTGAGTGCTGCTCGTTTGTGACTTGTTTATTTTCCTACTCAAGTACGAGGAGGCCTCATGATGATCAGATTTTCGTTTTAAGCTTCTATATGAGCATAAAGTTGGATAAAAGTGGAAAAATGGATAGATTTCCCATCATTACGTTGGATACTCTGGGTGGATTCATAACATATTTAGCATGTTTCAAACTTCAATTCTTTATTACTTTGCCCTGTTGGTTATCAAGAGTAATTTGATGTCTGTACTGCTCTTTTCAAATGTATCACATGTTTAGCATCAATATTAATTTTTCATTGAGTTTAACGAGTTTCCTTAATTTTTGCATATGAGATGAAATGAGATTAAAATTGAAAGTTGAATAAAATATTATTAATATTTTAGGATTTGAAAAAGTTGAATTATTTATTTTATTTTATGTGGTAATTTGATAAAATTATAATGATTAGATAAGATGAAATAAAATGAATTGAAAAGAATTGTAAAAACAAACGAGGCGGCCTCTTTCCCCTCCCCAAATTTTAACCAGAAAATGATATTGGAGTGTGTGTTTATATGTATACGGTATCGTACGCTTAACATTGCAAAGAGCATGTAATACCTGTCTTTGTATAAAGGTTTAAAGGTATAGCAGATACTCCCATGCATCAAGGATGGAAGCTTCCTTTTCCTGCATGTGCTATTATAATAGAGAGAGAGAGAGAGAGAGAGAGAATGCTTATGCACAGGGAAGTTTCCGAGAAATTCCCATATTTCAACTGGAAGTACTTTTCTCAACATTGAAACCCTTATACCTTTTTAATTCTGAGGTTTCTCATCTTTCTATTTCTACCTTTCTAATTTGTGCAGACAAAATAAACAATTGTTGACTTATTCTTTTCCTATGAAACAAAACTACTTTCAAAAGCCCACTAATACAATCCTCCGATCTCAAAGGAGGGAAGGAATAAAGAATATTAGAAGAAATCTCTTCTCTTTTCTTCTTCTTTTTTAGTCCAATAAAGGGTGTTTTAATAAACCAAACAGCAAAGAAAAGAATGGCAATTAAACAGAGTTAAGGGAGCAACCGCCAAGCAATACCTATCCATCCTTTGATCAGAAGTAATGCTAATATCCTAAAACTAGATGACCCATTTATCCACACCCAAGTAGTATATAGCTTTCCACCCACAAATCACCTCAAAATATAAAACTGGGTTCATGCACAAAACTCCAAGAACGTACGATTCATTGATCCTGATCCATCTTATCTGTAATTTTTTCTATTTCTATCAAACACAGATTCGGTCATTACAACTCGCTCTTTCTCATAATTTGCTAACTGAGGGAAAGAGTATACACAGAGAGAACGGGAGAGATGAAGCAAGAGAAGGTGGGGGTGATGTTGCTGCTGCAAGTGCTGGTGTTTGCGCTGAGTTTATGCGAGATATCATCGTCATCAGGTTCTTACTTTGATCAGCAGCAGCAGTATCATAGGAGGAAGTCTATGCTACCAACGGAAGCGTCGTCGTCACTGATGCTCAATCGAGCTGGTTCCTCCATTGTGCTCCCCGTTGACGGGAACGTGTATCCTATTGGGTGCGTACATACTTCCTATATAATTCTTCCCCGCTTTCAGAATTTTCCATTTAATGTGTCAAGACTCTAAACCCATATCCAGCAATCTGTTGAATTTAACGCTTCTGTTGTATTGTGCAGGTTCTATAACGTTACTCTCAACATAGGACAGCCATCAAAGCCATACTTCCTTGATCCTGATACCGGCAGTGACCTCACATGGCTCCAGTGCGAGCCCTGTGTTCAGTGCACTGAGGTAAATGCTCAAGACAAGTCCTCTATGCTCTTTTCTTGTAAAAATGACTTCTTCATAGCTTTTTCATCCAGCACGCACAAGTTTTATAACTGTCATGACTCACGGGCATTAAGTGGACAGGGGGTTTAATTTGTGGTCGCTAATGCTTATTAAAATTATGGAAATATAAAAAGAAAAGAGGAAATTTTCATATCATCGAATAACTTGCATGTAACACCAGAACTGTGTGCAAATTTGAGCAATTTTTCTTTATTACTACTGATATGATTCAATATACATTGTTAACATGGATGGCTTCCGCCAACTGGCCCCGAATATGAGATCTAAACAAATGTTTCTGAAAGTAATTACATATATATATATATATATATTATACTGTATGTTAAATATTTTTATTTTAACATCATCACCGCCTTCTCTATTTCTTGTCTTTGAAAGTTTCATATTATCCCGGATGCAATAGTGTTTTAAATGCCCGTGTATCTTAGTGCAAGTAAATAGTTCTTAACAACAGCAAATTCATTTTATTTTTCTGCATTTTTTGTAGGCTCCCCATCCACCTTACAGGCACACTAACAATCTGGTAGCCTGTAAGGACCCTCTTTGTAAATCCTTGCACCCAACCGGTGACTACAAATGCGAAACCCCAGAACAATGTGACTATGAGATTGATTATGCAGATGGCGTTTCATCCATGGGGTTCCTTGTCAAGGATTTGTTTTCCCTCAACTTAACAAATGGAGGACTCCTTAGACCTCATCTAGCCCTTGGGTTGTTACTCTGCTTGCTTTGTTGATCTCAATTGTTTTCACTCTCTTAATTTTTCAATTTTCTTGAAGTAATATTGGAGAATCATGCCTTTAAATGGAATTTTTCTTGCAAGCCTTTCACATCAACTTTTTTTTTTCTAACTGTTCTTGTACTAAGTTGCAAATTATGATGTGAAAGGTGCTCAAGGACAAATGTCACTTCCAAATATTAACTAAAATAATTTGAATAGCATGTTTAATCTTTATAACTGTATTTCCAAATGTGACTTTTATCTGAGTTCTGAGTTCTTTTAGTCCATGATGGCTCTTTTCAACTCAAGGCAGCTATCTTGTTAAAAACAGAGAAATGTAGCAATCAGCAGTAAACTGCAAGCAAATTTTCTGTTCATGTTTTCCCGGTTCATGTAATAGTGGTTGTTTAGAATTCAGGGATGGTGTAACTGGAATAAATGTAGAAATTTAGGCTAAAATTCATTTGGGTATGCTATTTCTGGCTATGTTTCAACTTGATAACCGATCATGACATTATGCTAAATTATTCTGTCCCCTCTAACTATGCTAACTATCCCCACCATGTCTTCAAGTGCACCCATACATGATAAATCAGAAGCCTGATGTGATCCTGACATGTAGTTTTTAAAGGTATATTTGGATGGTGGATTATAATTATAACCAAGTGTTACTAGATGCTAAATGAGAAGCATTCTTATCCTACTATTCAGGTGTACGATATGTAATTCATGTAAGCACAAATCATGAGTTTTTTAGTTGCTTCTGTACACTGTGATCATAATGTTCTGAATCTATTGTCTACAGATGTGGATATGATCAGAGTCCCAGTCTATTTTCTCATCCCTCTGATGGAATGCTTGGCCTTGGCAAGGGAAAGTCCAGCATTATATCACAACTTAGCAGTCAAGGTTTGGTGAGAAATGTCGTCGGACATTGTTTAAGTGGCCGAGGCGGAGGCTATTTCTTCTTTGGGAATGACCTTTATGATGCTTCACGTGTGGTTTGGACATCAATGTCACGCAATCATCCGTAATTAGCCCTTCTGGATCACCTCTGTTCAATTTACAAACTCCTCATTATATTTCATATTTTCTTCTTCTTATCACACTCTTTTGTGATATATGTCAGCGAACATTACTCACCGGGGTTTGCAGAACTGATATTTGGAGGGAAGCCTACTGAAATTAGAAATTTACTTGTAATTTTTGATAGTGGGAGCTCCTACACCTACCTAACTTCCAAGGCTTATGAAGCAGTAACTTCTTTGGTGAGTGAAATCTGTATCTTCTCCAATCTTTTAGAGCTAAAATAGCACCCAACGTTCATACTAATGATGTGGATTAGGCTCTAGTTTATCTCTTACATCTAATCTTTTCAAGAATTTCTGAATTACTTGCACAATTCCTGAATGCTAATAGAGAATAGATGCTTCATCTCCTCTTATATCATATGGTTGTGTTGTACTCACACTGGTGCTATATTTCTATTTTACCATTCACCAAATGATCGTTCCAAGATTTTGCTACCATAGTTGTTGTTCTTACTAAAAAAGTTAGTTTTACATTAAACATCAGTAAAAATCATATATATTTTTTTATTTTTTTGCTTATATGATGTTGTAGGTGAAGAGAGAATTACCTAGAAAGCACTTAAGAGAAGCATTGGATGACAAGACTCTCCCATACTGTTGGAGTGGTCGAAGACGATTCAAAAGCATAGAAGATGTGGTTAAATACTTCAAGCCCTTAGCATTGAGCTTTGCCAATGGTGGGAAAGCTAAACATTTTGCAATCCCCCCAGAAGCTTATCTGATTATCTCAGTAAGTCCCACCTTTCTTTTCTCCTTTGTTCTTTTCGATCTATGTCTCAGTTGCAAGCAAGTCACTGTGTATCAAAACACTCAAACAACATGTTTATTGCAGTCTATGGGTAACGTGTGCTTGGGAATTCTAAATGGAACAGAAGTAGGGCAGAGTCTGAACATCATTGGAGGTAATTGCTGGTCATTAAGTCATGGAGCATTACCAAAACAGAAATGATACTTGTAATCGTGAGTGTGCAAGCGTCGCACAATCATTTTGAAAAAAAGTTAATAAATATGGAACCTCTATAAAAAAAATTATTTTTTTAATAGTGGATCTCACTTTTTTCAAAACGATTGCACGACGTTTATACACTTCACGACTGTATGTAACATTACCCTACCACAATCATAAAATCATACATCCCCATACTTAAAACGTTTTTTATTGTTTTTTTTTTAACAGACATATCAATGCTGGGGAAGATGGTGGTCTATGACAATGAGAAGCAGTTGATTGGATGGGTGTCTGACAAGTGTGATCGGATTCCAAAACCTAAAACTGTTAGGATTTGGTGAAAATAATGAGTCAATTTCTCATTATTATCACACATGTAAATATGGCTAAGAAAATAATTATGTGTACTAGTTTATGTATATGGTAAAAAGGGTAGAAGGTTTTATCTTTTAACATTAATAATTTACAGATATAGTTGTTGATTAATTCAATAAAATTTACCATCCATGCGGTGCTACTTTAAACTAGGGAAAACTTTTTAAGGAGTGGGAAAGAGTGTTCCAAGAATTTCCCCCATATTTCAACTGGAACAGCTCTCATGCATACATATTTACTTTTTATTTTGAAGTTCTTGTTATTAGGGGTGAAAAAAAAAAT
This sequence comes from Juglans regia, assembly GCF_001411555.2. Classification (NCBI taxonomy): domain Eukaryota; kingdom Viridiplantae; phylum Streptophyta; class Magnoliopsida; order Fagales; family Juglandaceae; genus Juglans; species Juglans regia. The sequence continues at coordinate 6,984,736 of NC_049910.1, read as the reverse complement.
GGTGCACTGGTCCAATCCGGTTCTAAATCGTTTCAGTTCGGTATAGGTTTTATTTTTTTCAAGACCGGTCAAAATTAGTCCAATTCCGATTTTTATTTTTCTAACATCGGATTAGTTCATATAAATATATATATTTTTTAAAATTTTTTTATATTATATAAAATATTTTTTATATAATTTTGAATATTATATATAATTTTATATATTATATATAATTTTTATATCTAATATATATAATTATATATAAAATAATATTGTATTATATGCTAAATTACTAATTAAAATAACATTAAATTTTCAAATCCTATATAAATAATTATATATTATCACTATAGTCTATAATATAATTATAATATATATTATAATATACTACAATATATTATCACTATATTATTATATACTATAATATATATATATATAACATATCATATATACTATATACTATATACTATATATATAATATACTGGAAAAATCGGACCGAAACAGGTAAAACCAGAAGTACTTGTTTAGGGGTCTAACCAATGTAGTATTAGTTCTTCAAATCTTAAAATCGATGTATACCGATTTGATTTTAAAATATATCCAAAACCGGACCGGTTACACCTTTACTTGTCGTTCTGGTTCTTGACTTCTTTAATTTTAATTTTTTTTTTCTTTTTTTTTTTTTTTTTTTTTTTTTTACTTTTAACAAATACAATCAATCTTTTGTTCCAAAAGGATGGAAGGAATGAGAGATTCTTGACCTCTTGACCAATATAATCATCATCGCATACGGAATTAACAATTTTGTTAGCACAATTCCACTGGAGATATTCAATATCTCAACATGTTACCAAGAGTCTTCTCTCTCTTTTTTGTCAGAGAAAATAGAGGAGAAGTGAGTGTGGATAAGGTTTTGGACATATTTATAAGCAATGAGCAATCCTCTCTTGTAGAACTGGTTTTATGAGATGAGTTAGGCCCATGAATTTTTTCATGGTATCAGAGCCTGCCACAGGACGAATGGGGGCCCACACTACTTACCATGTGACAAGGACAAAAAAAAAATACTGGCCTGCACGTGAGGGAGGGTGTTGAGGAATAATCTCACATTGACTGTGGATAAGGTCTTGGGCATGTTTATAAGCAATAAGTAATACTCTCTTGTTAAACCGATTTTATGAGATGAGTTAAGTCTATTAATTTCTTCATGGTATCAGAGCCTGCCACAGAACGAATGGGGGCCCACACTACTTACCCTGTGACAAGGACCAGAAAAAATAATGGCTTGCACGTGAGGGAGGGTGTTGAAGAATAATCTCACATTGGCTGTGGATAAGGTCCTGGACATGTTTATAAGCAATGAGCAATCCTATCTTGTAGAATCGGTTTTATAAAATGAGTTAGGCCCATAAATTTCTTCAGTGAGCAGTACTACACCTAAGGAAGATTCAAACAGAATTGGTGGTAGAGAGTGTTGAGTTGGCAGCATAGAGGGAGGAAGATTGTCTGTGCAGTACTGGTGGCAGAGGGAGGAGAGAGGCTAAGGTACATTGGGCACGACGGTGGATGCTGAAGATGAAAAGCCTAGAAGAACAATGGGAAAAGCTCAGGTTAATGGAAGAAGAAAAGCGGAATGTAGAACCGAACGATAGTATTCCTGAGGAGATCAAGAATAAGGGAGATAGAAGCTTGGTTGGCAAAGTGTGGATGGAAAGAAAGATTAGTCAAGGTGTTATAGAATCTACGATTGCAAAGGTTTGGAAGTTAAGCAGGGTGGCTAAGTTTCTAGAAGTGGGGAAGAATGTTTTTGTCATCATCTTTGCAACCCATACAGACAAACATAAAGTATGGGGAGGGAAACCTTGGCTATTCAACAACCAATTGATGGTGCTGCAGATATTTGATGGATTCATTCCTCCACTGAAGATGATTTTTGAACGAGAGGATTTATGGGTGCAGAAGCATAATCTCCCCTTAGCTTACATGACGAAGAAAAGAGGTGAGCAGTTGGGAAGTGCAATGGGTAAGGTGGTGGATGTTGACGTGCAAGATGATGGGAGTGGATGGGGATGTTGTCTCCGGGTCTTTATCGAAATGGATCTCACCAAACCACTAGCGAGAGGGAGAACAATTACAGCCAAGGTAACAAAATGTGGGTCTCTTTCAGGTATGAGAAATTCCCTCATAGATGTTTATCTTGTGGTAGGATAATCCATAGTCCTCACGGATGTCCTAAGAAGGATAAACAGAAAGAAGGAAAAAAATGAGTTAGAGGATAATTTGGGGCCTAGCTAAGGGTGAGTTCAGTGGGAAGGAGAAGGATTTATTAGGTTTTTAGTAGAGATAACAGAAGGGAATGATCATGGAGAAATGATGAAGGAGAAGAGGTTGTGTCGACCCAAAAAGGAGGAAAATAGATGTTGAGCATGAGTCAAGGAGAGGGTCCAAGAATAGGTGGGATTGAAAACCAAGTGTATGCTATGGATGAGGAAGTGTCTGAAGCAAAGTTTTAAATTTTGTACCGTACCGGCCGGTATGGCCGAAATATTTCGTTTCGGCTGTCCGGCCGGTACAGGTACTATATGTGTTCCGTACCGGCCAAAATACCGGCCGTACCGGACGGTACCGGCCGTTTCGGCCTAAATTTAGGCCTGTACCGGCCGATATTTCGGCCTGTGTTTTTTTTTTTTTTTTCAAATTACAAATTTATTTTTTAACTCCTAATTCAGACTAGACTATTTATAATTTATATATATATATGTATTTATATATAATTTATTTATATATAGACTATTATTTTGAAATATAATTTTTATATATATTTATATATATAATTTATTTATATATCGACTATCCCGAAACGTTATCCCGAAACGCTATTTCGAAACGGTACCGGTACCGGTACCGAAATATTTCGTTCCAGTGCCTTGACCGGTACGTCGTCCGGTACGGTATTCAAAACATTGGTCTGAAGAGGAGAGATTGAATGAAGCTGAAGGGGGCAAAGAGGATGAGAAAAAAAGGGAGTGAAGATGTAGAACATTCCAGTGAGTCAGTTCAAAAAGTGCTCAATGTGGAGGAAAAGGAAGAGGTTATAAGGGACCTAGTGAAAAGTGGGAGGGCATGGAAGAGGAGGGCTCGTGCAAAAGATAAGGTGTCTGAACTTTTACATGTTGATTCCCCTGCAAAAAGACCTTGTGATGGTAACGAAGAGAAAAGCTTAGGAGAGAAGGTGAAAAAGAAGCTTAAGCTATGTAGGGTGGGGGTTGAAGTGACAACATCCGAGAGTATGGCGAAGGCTGTTAAACAGCCCGCCAATCACCATGAAAATCTTATGCTGGAACTGCCGAGGGCTTGGGAACCCTCGGACAGTTCAAGACCTCTTCTCTTTAGTAGAGGATAAGTTACCCAGTATAGTGCTTGTGATGGAAACTAAGCTGAAGACCTGTAGATTGGAGAATATTCAAAGGAGATTAAGAATGGATGGTTGTTTTGGGGTTGAATCAATAGGAAGTGGAGGAGGCCTAGTTTTGTTTTGGAAAGAGGGGCTAATGGTGGAGATATTAAACTTTGCACAAATGCACATTAGTACATGGATCTGTGATGGACAAGGGAAACAAAAATGGTTATTAACAGGCTTCTATGGTCACCCCGAGACAAACAAGAAACAAGAGGCATGGGATCTTTTATCATCAATTAAACCTAGTGATAACCAAGCCTGGTGTGTTATTGGAGACTTCAACGAGATAATCACTAATGATGAAAAGAATGGAGGCATACCTAGAGGGGACAGTTTGATGAGTAACTTCATAAATTCATTAGAGAGTGGGGGGATATCTGATCTAGGATGGAAAGTAAGTTCACTTGGAGTAACAGATATGGGGATGAAACCTTTACGAAGGAAAGGCTTGACAGAGTAGTAACTAATAAAAAATGGATGGAAGCTTTAAGAAGACCACAGGCTTGTGCTCCTTTAAGAAGAAACTGTATTGCTCAGGACTTTGATGAACAAAAAAGATCCCTAACCAGTAGAGAAGACATTGAAGAAGCCTTTAATGGGTATTTTGATAAGCTTTTTCTCTCTACTAGTCCCATAGTAGAAGAGATAACAGATTGCTTGAGGGTGGTGGAGCCTAGAGTCACTGTGGAGATGAATGAAAGCATCTCTAGAAGTTTTACCAGAACTGAAGTGGAAGAAGCTATAAAACAAATGGGCCCTTTAAAGTCCCCAAGACCACATAGTCTAAGGACCTGTTTCTATAAAAAACATTGGCAGATAGTGGGAGAAAAGGTATGTGCAGTTGTTTTGTCTTTTTTAAATGGTGGCAGTTTTGATAATTTGCTAAATTCTACCCACATAGCCCTTATTCCTAAAGTGAAGTATCCTATTGTTGTTAGTGAATATAGACCTATTAGTCTTTACAATGTTTTGTATAAGATAGTCTCAAAAGTGCTTGCTAACAGACTTAAGAAGCTTTTGTCAGTTATTATATCCCCTACCCAAAGTGCCTTCATTCCAGGAAGATTGATTACATACAATATTATGGTGGCATATGAGGCCTTTCATTCCATGAAATCAAGACAAAAAGGAAAACAATGGACCATGGCTGTCAAGTTGGACATGTCCAAGGCTTATGACATAATTGAATGGAGTTTCCTCGAGGCTATGATGAAGAAGCTTGGTTTATGTGAGAAATGGATAAAATTGATCATGTGTTGTGTTACTTCTGTCTCATACTCAATTCTCATCAATGGCAGACCGAGAAGAAGGTTTTTACCTACAAGAGGCTTAAGGCAAGAGGATCCATTATCCCTTACCTGTTCATTATATGTGCAGAGGGATTGAGTTCTTTGCTTAATAATTCTGATGCTAGAGGGTTAACTAAATGGGTGACAATGGCAAGAGTAGGTACCAAAATTAATCATTTGTTGTTTTCTGATGATTGTGTTCTTTTTGGAAAAGCCAAGATTGAGGAATGGAACAAGCTACTAGGGATATTGAAGAAGTATGAGAGGGCCTCGGGTCAGTTTTTGAACAAAGAAAAAACTTCCATTTTCTTTAGTTCAAATGCAAAGTCAAAAGTTAAGGAACAAATATTGAGGGCTATGGGATCAAATGGCATGTGGTTGCTATGAAAAATACCTAGGTCTACCTTCTGTGGTAGGTAAATCAAGATTAAACACTTTTAAAGGTATTAAGGATAGAGTATGGCAGAAAATCAGTTGTTGGACGAACAAGTTCCTATCCTCAGCTGGCAAAGAGATATTGATTAAAGTTGTTTTGCAAGCAGTTCCTACCTACACGATGAGTGTGTTTAAACTACCAAGAAATCTGAGCAAAGAATTAAATAGCTTGTTATAAAGATTTTGGTGGGGTAGTCAAGCTGGTGAGAAGAAGGTGCAGTGGCAAAGCTAGAAAAAGTAGGGAAATCAAAAGATTAAATGAGGTTTGGAGTTCAGGGATCTTGAAAGCTTCAACACAGCCCTATCAGCAAAACAGGGATGGAGATTTCTGCAGCATCCTAATTCTTTGGTTGCAGTAATTTTCAGAGAGAAATACTTTAAAACAAAGCATTTGTTGGATGCCAAATTGGGGTATAAGCCATCAATGATTTGGAGAAGTGTTTGGGGATCTTTAGACTTGTTGAAAGAAGGCTTGAGATGGAGGGTTGAAAATGGCAAAAGTATTAATGTGTGGGGTCATAAATGGCTTAATTCTCTATCCTCTTATTGTGTTCAATCTTCTATTAAGATCCGTGATAAAAATGCAAGGGTATGTGAGATGTTGGATCAGAGTGGAAAAGGGTGGAATGAGGAGTTGGTGAATGCAATTTTTGTGAAAGAGGAAGCTGAACAAATATGTAGTATACCTCTTAGTAAGATGGGATCAGATGACAAGATGATATGGGGTCCCTTAAACGAAGGCATATTCTCTGTGAGGAGTGCTTATTTTGTGGAGTTAGAAAGAAAGAGGTCCACAAGGGGAGAATCATGAAGGGAGCAGGTTAATGATTCGAGATGGAAGAACATTTGGAGTTTAAAGGTCCCAGGGGTGGTTAGATTATTTCTGTGAAAAGTTGGAAATGACATTCTTGAGGAAAAATCTGTGGAAAAGAAAAATAGTTGAAAATCCCAATTGCCCGATATGTTGTGAAGAGGAGGAGACTATTATGCATGTCATTTGGTAGTGTTCAGCAGCAAGGGATGTTTGGGCAGATTCTTTAAGACCTGCTCAAAAATGGTCAAGCACTGAAGAGAGCTTTCTTGGTTCATGGGAGAAATTAATAAAAACGTTGAAAGAAGAGGAGTTGAATTTGGTTGCAGTCACAATGAGAATGATTTGGCTCAGAAGAAATTCTTTCATTTTTTGAAGAAAAGTTTAAAAGCCCTAGCAATATAGTCAGATCAGCAAGATCAATCCTTGAATATTTTTAGTTAGTACAAGAGAATGAGAAGGCTCTAGTATCAGGGGCAAAGGGAATATCTGCAGAGGGTAATATTAACAGAAGAAGGTTGCAGACATGGGGGAAACCAATGCAAGGATTTATCAAGGCAAATTAGGATGCTTCTCTTAATGAACAAAACATGGGGATAGGTATTGTCATTCGTGAATAAAAAGGTGAAGTAATGGCAAATGCCTGTTATAAGAAGCAACCAGTCAAAGACCCAGCTTTGGCAGAAAGCTTAGCACTATGGCAGACTCTGGATTTATGTAATGATCTCGAGTTGAATAAGGTGATTTTGGAAGGGGACGCCCAAGCGGTGATGAATGCTATTAACAGGGGAGAAGAGAACTTGTCTCTCTGTGGACATATCATTGAAGACATATTTAGAACGTGCAGTACATCTATAGAGAAGACAATGAAGTGGTTCATTCACTAGCAAAGGCAGTGGTGCAATTTGAGCATGAAGTGATATGGATCGAGGAAGACCCAGATTTTATTTCGTTGCAAGTCATGAAAATCATTGAAGCGCATAGTTTCACTTGCTACCCGGTAATATTATTTGTGCATCAAAGTCAAGAAAATGTGATGAACTCAACAAGCCAGCTTAAAATTTTTACACGTTTTTTTTTTTTTTTTCCTTTACTTTGTATCAAGCACGTTGGGGTGTTTGTTTGAATTCCCCTCCTCCATTGTTTGTATTTTACTGTATATCTGTATAATGAGTAATGCTACTCATAATCTATTTTCTTATTATCTTCTCATCATTCTATAATATGGTATTAGATGATTGGAGACTATTTATTATATTTCACTTACGAACTTATCATTTAATATCACATCATGAGATGATGAGAAAAAAGATGATGAATAGATTTTTTCATATATAATATATTCACAATAATATTTTACAAAAATACATTTCATTTAAAACATAATGTTGGAAAAAGTTGCATAAAGAATTGTATGTCCATCATTTTCTTAAAGATGTAATACTAAGATGTCGTATGACTCTTTTTTGCACCACTGCGACAAACACACAAGTAAATTTATATAGTAACGTAGTTTCATATGATACGTTAGATTTAATTTATAATAAAAATAATTTTACACTATAAGGGAACACATAAAATTAAGTAAATTTAATTTTGTTAAATTTTGGTGTGAGTAAAATATCTCTATTTCTGCATCGAGTTTTATTATGTACAAACAAGTTTGCGTACCGATCTGCATACTAATATTATTGTCTTTATATTCTAAATTTAAATTAGCATTGTTTTCAATAAAATATACTTTATAACCAATTATATTGAATGAATGCACGTATTAATACACATAATCACTTAAAATTATATTTTTCCTTTTGCATCTACCCATACAGAAGATTCCCACCTCTAATAATCTCAAAGGGCTGAACTGGGTTCATGCACAAACGCCAAGAACGCACAATTGATTGTCCGTACCCACTCTCTTCCAGTCATTTTGTCGAACACATAGTTCATTCATTACAACTCCTCTCCATTCATTTGCCAATTGAGGGGCACAGAACAAATCTAAAACACGCACAGAGAGAGATGAAGAAAGAGAACGTCGGAGTGATGCTGCTGCTGCAAGTGCTGGTGTGTGTGTATTGTGTTTATGATGATAGGAGGAAGTCGATGCTTCCAGCGGAAGCGACATCGTCAATGGTGCTCAACCGAGTTGGATCCTCCATTGTTTTCCCCGTTTACGGGAACGTGTATTCTATCGGGTACGTACGTACTTTTACAACTTCTTGCCCACTTATGTAGTGTTTTCCAGGTTATACAAGCCTATTAAGACACAATCTATTGAATGTAGCGCTTAAATATCGTATTTGGCGGGTTCTACAACGTTACCCTCAACATAGGCCAGCCATCAAAGCCATATTTTCTTGATCCTGATACTGGTAGTGACCTCATATGGCTCCAGAATGACGCTCCCTGCGTCCAGTGCATCGAGGTAAATTGTCATGACCGGTTTTCCGTGTTCTTTCTCGTAAAAGTGAATTCTATATAGCTTTTTCATCAAACAAGCATAAGCTTATTTGTTGTGGTACCCCAAATCATCAAGTCCCCATATTGGTAGATGAATTATATGTGAAGGTTGTTTGTCAAGTCCGCACGAGATATTTACAGGGTATGATGGAGCTTTATGAGCGTATACCGTTGTTTAAATTACAAATTTGACTAATCTTTTTAAAATAAAACTCAAATGTGGACCATTAGAGCCCGGCCTAGTAAGGCCATGGGACCATGAGAGTTTCTAGAATACAAAGTCTAATTCTTCAAGCTTTTCATAGATTATTATATTCTTGTCAAATTGTGCAATAATCACTATCTTCTCTGTTTCTTTGCGTTTCTTATTGCTCATATATGTCAGACATGTTAGTAGTTATTAATTAACGACGAAAAATTCATTCTAGTTTTCTTTGTAGGCCCCTAGTACTTGATCTCAATTACTTTTGTTCATTCTTAATTTTAATTTTCTTTAAGTGATCTCAGAGAATCATGCCTTTGAATGGAAGGGCTCTTCTACAATTGTTCTTATACAAAGATGCAAATTATGATAGGAAATGAACTTGAGGACCAAGGACACTTCCAACTGGTAACTGTAACAATTTGATCCATATCTATAAGACTGATGGTTCTTTCAACTCCACGCCAAAATAGGGTTAAAGAAAAGGCCCCCTACAACTCCAAAAAAGCAGGAACCAATCTGCTTATTGTTGACCCAATAATTGTTTGGAGCTCTCATCTATGAAAAACTATATGAGAGACAGGGAAATGTAATTCGACAGCTAATGGCAGGAAAAAAAAATGTTTTTCCCTGGTAGTGTTACCCATCAATGGGTCAGGTTGTTCACAATTGCTGTTAAGGACCAGAGATGGCAAAACTGAAATAAACTGGAAATTAAATATAACTCATTTCAGGAGAAAAGCACAGGAAAATTTGTTTGGATAAACACCATGCATAGTCAAGTACGAGGATCGTGTTTTAACATGGTAACCATGAATTAAATTTTTCTGAGTTGTTTTGTCTAATCTAATTGACCTGACTGTGCCGCCTATATCTTCAAATGGACCCATATAAGATAGATGGCAAACCTTATGTGATCCTGACATCTAGTTCTGAATGGTATAGCCACTTCGGTGGATGTAGATAATAACCAAGTGTTACCAGATCCTGATAAGAAGGGCTCTTCTCTGCTATTCAGGTGCACCATATGTGATGTGCGTGAGAACAAATTAATCATAAGTTTCATGAGTTGCTTCTGTACACTGATATTATTGTGTTCTGAATTTCTTGTCTACAGCTGTGGATATGATCAGATTCCCGGTCATCTCCTCATCCCTTTGATGGAGTACTTGACCTTGGGAATGGAAAGTCCAGCATTATATCTCAGCTTAGTAGGCAGGGTTTGGTGCGAAACGTCCTTGGACATATTTTAAGTGGCTGAGGTGGAGGATATTTCTTTGGTGAACTACCCTAGAATAGTACTCGTAGTTTTTGATAGTGGGAGCTCCTATACCTACCTAAACTCTCAGGCTTATATGAAGCTTTAACTTCTTTGGTGAGTGACAAGACTCTCCCTCTTTGTTGGAGAGGTCGAATGCCATTCCAAAGCCTTCAAGATGTCAGGAAATACTTCAAGCCCTTAGCATTCACGAGCTTCACCAATGGTGGGAAAGCTAAAATTCAGCTTGAACTACCCCCAGAAGCATATTTGATAATCTCGGTAAGTCCTACGATTATTCTCTCCATAGTTCTTTTTCATTCTCTTTCAGAATGCTGACGACTATCACAGAAGCCCGAGGGGAATGTTTGCTTGGGAATTCTAGACGGAACAGAAGTAGGGCAGGGTCTGAACATCATTGGAGGTAATGGTTGATACATCAAGTAATGGAGCATTAACACTTTTTTTTTTCTCTTACAGACATTTCAATGCAAGACAAGATGGTGATCTATGACAACGAGAAGCAGTTGATTGGATGGGACCCGCCTCCCTACAAACTGGATCGGCTTCCAACATCTAAAAGTAAGTGTTAGCATAAAGTTCAACATCCCAACACCACCCCCTTGGCCTGCGTCTGCTGCGTTGGGGATCTTTCTAATTTTTGCTTCTTGTTTTATGTTTTTTGTTTACAGACATCTCAATGCAAGACGAGATGGGTGAGATCTATGATAGTGATGAGTGAAACTTTCTCAAACAATTGTCAATTCACCTTGGGTAGCATCAAAGACATCCTTAAGAGCTATTGTATCAAAGACATCCTTAAGAGCAATATGCAGTGTTCACAAGTACTTGATGTCGATTGTATCTGTTATGTAACCCTGCCTAGCTAGCTAGTGCCTATCTCCTCCCACTTTATTATAATAATTCTTCATTCAAATCAATCACCTTTTCAATTCCTTCAACCCAAAGGTCTGAATCTTCAACCTCCAACCACCAACGATCAATAAGAAAACGCAACAGAAATTTCTTTTTAGAAATTTCAATATATGCTTGGCTATGATTTTCAAAAGATTTGAAAGATTCAACAATTCTCCTACATGGGTCAACACATATTAACACAGAGAAGATCTAACACGTCCGGTTGAGAGATTGATCTCACTGGATCATGCAGCACATCTCTTTCGCACGTGCACAAACACAGACAAAGATTGTCTGGTCCCACCATGGAAGTGTACTACTGTATAGAACAATAAAACGAATCAACATATTTTTTGGGGCCCGCCCACATTTTGGAGGGTCCCAATTCATCTAAATAGATCTCAACCGTTGAGTCAGAATGGCTTCTGCAGGTACATGGACATGTCCAGAAGAGGTGTGAGCTGGTCCATTTGGTACTGAACTTGAGACGCAAATGGGTCCTCTGCAAACCCATCCGTGAAATTGAACTGAAGATTATCAAAATAATTGAAGCCACTATCCATCTCGCTCTGGACCTCTTTCTCCCACGTCACGTCCGGCGACAACACCACCTGCTCCGAGCTGCTCGACTCCGTGTGCAACCTCGGCGCCGAATCCGACGTCGTCTCCGTGTATAATTGGTAGTTACCGATCATCGGTGACGGTGCTATGTTCTGCCCGGCCGGCACCATAATTTTTGGTTTCTGCTCCTCGACTTCCGGGAAACTTGCCATCTTTTGCTCCGTCGTAGTATGGTTTTTCTCCACTGTGCCTCTCTTGTTGTAGATTCGACATAAGACCCAATCATCAAGCTGCAATGGAACCCAAAAACCCAACAAATTAGACCAAAATTTAGGAACAAGAAAAGATCTCTACTTCTTCTATTCTCTCAGTTTTTTTGTCGCAGTTTGATAAGGATAAGAACATGTACCCTGGAGTTGTTTTTCTTTCCGGCAGACCTATCTACATTTGCAAGGCGGTATTCGTGCATGATCCAGTTGGTTTTTATTCCTTTGGGGGCTTTGCCGGCATAGAAAACAAGTGCTTTCTTGATTCCCAAGGGCTTTGGCTTGCCAATGGGCTTGTCGGCTCCGGTCGCTTTCCAGTACCCGTTTCCGGCCGCCCGGTTCGGCCTGGAACCGTTCGGATATTTCCTGTCCCTTGGGGAGAAGAAATACCACTCCTTTTCACCGTACAGAGCCAGTTCTGCTCAAATCAACAAAAACAACGAAATTAAACGAAAATGAAAATTGAGAGAGAAATACATAATCCCATACCTATCTATATGAAGAAACTGAACAATTCTAAGCCAATTGAAGTAAGATTAAGCTTGACCCACGACGCAAAGGTGGAAGTGAAATTTAAGAAATACCTGGGAGCTGCCAAGGATCAAACTTGTAGAGATCAATCTCCCTAATAATAGGAACGGCGAGAGGCAGAGACGCACATTTCCTACAGAGATAATGATTCACCAACTCCTGATCAGTGGGGTGAAATCTGAAACCTGGTGGTAACTGTAGCTCACTCGTCATTCACCTTTCCGATCCCCTCAAGCTTCGCTTTTTCTCCTTCTTCCTTTCTTCTTCTTCTGGAAGTGGACTTAGAATACCAACAAGCTCTCTCCTTCTTCTCGTTCTCTCTCACTCTGTGTTTCCAAAATTGTCGCCCTTTGTTGTTTCGTCTTCCGGATAACCTGAGAGTGCAGAGCACACCAGGATGCCGAGACTTTTATATACCAGCAAGGAACGTTGAATTGATAAATAAACAACGTGGGGGTGGAAAAGGTTGGGGATCGGAGCGTGGTGCGGGTCATATCTGGTGGTCATTAAAAAACGTGCTGACCGCAGCCAGAGGCGGCGCCATGCGACGACAGGCGAATCCAACACTGACGCGCGTGCTGCCTGTCCCACTCTCGAGGCGATTCTGTCACTGCTTCCGTCACCTGCTTTGTCCGCGTCATTCAAAGTCGGCTCACATGCCCCGGAGAAGAAAAGGTTGGTCGTTGACTGTTACGGGTCTCACCTCGGTGACATTGATCGTGACTTCACCCAGTCGTTCTTTGCCACGTCTCTCTAACGGGGCTGTTTCGTACTTTCAGGTGAGGATGTGTTGGCCATATGGGAAATGCTCGATTGTGAGTGGCCGCTGTGGCATTCTTAGCGGAGATGGCGGTGTAGTGGATCCCGAGGAATTCAACGTTGGAGTTGAATTACACGTCAGGTGCCTTGGCGCCCACGTTGGTGCAACAACGTCAGCGGTCGGAATGATTTTTAAGTAAGTAATTAGTCCCATCAACACCTCAATTAGTCTCTGTTAATTTTAAGTAATTAATAGTCTTTATTAGGACAGAAAATATAATATTTTCAGATATTTATCGACCTCAAGTTGGACTTTTGAGCAACGTGAACAACCTTTATAATTACCATCATCATTTTCTCGCTTGTACAACTACTTTTTTTTTTTTTTTTTCTCTCGACAAGGAAGCATTTGTAAATAAATTAATAGATATAAGACATAAATTTGGTGGAATAGAAATCCTCTACAATCTTTCTAAAGTTAGCACACATTATAATATGAAAGTAAAATACAAATAGAGTGATTAGAGTCAAAAAATTGACTAACACCCAATTCCCACAAGGAGAAACTGTTTGGTAACGATTTTTATATAGTCTGATGAACAGACTATTAAACTGCAGTTAGAAGCCACAATACAAAAGAGTGTGCTGTAACGTGTTGGTCTGGATTGGCTGGAAGAAACTATCACATCCACTTTCACTTGATCTTTGATTAGAGAAAGCGGAAATATAGTGTAGCAACCAAAAACTGAGACAAATCGCCAGCGAGGGGCCAACACTAGTTGTGCCGACGCATACAGTACACGCACCACACTTAGGAAGGGTTGAAAGGACTGAACAGGAAGATCCAATGGTGCTGCGCGTGGCGGCAAGAAGCTTTTGCAAGTGTGGTAGCACGTGAAACTCACTCACAGTATAGACCACGCATGAGGTCTATGTGCCGCTCGAATAAGTAGATTTCTTCTGCCGTCTTGAAGATCGGCACCTGAGGAGGCTGATGGTGGGGCGCGTGTCAGACTTTGCTCATTGGAAAGCAACAGATCAACTAGTTTCGGTGCAACCGGTGAAAAACTAACATAAAATTTAAGGAAAGAAAAATCTAAATAGAGACTAAGGTTGGTGAGAGAGGGAGGTGGGCGAAGCCAAAGCTTCAACCCCCCCTCTCCCCAGTGAACGGATCAAACTCCTAGAGACAACGATTTATTTTCGAAAGCGAGAGAGAAAACAAGTTCTGGATTTTGGTACACAAAAGTAACTTCTTCTTTTTTAATTATTATTTTAAGGATATATATTTTAATTTTTTGGAGATTTATTTTTCTTAAACTAATTAAATTATTATATTCATCATTCATACACCATACATTTGATAAGAGAAAAATAAATTAATATAATGTATGTCGTGTGGTATGTAGGAATGATGAGTAAAATTTTTTATCTTTTATAACAGTCTAATACATAATTATCTATTACATAATTAATAGTCTAGTCAATTTGATTAAGTAGACCGAATTAAAACCAACTTGTATAGGATCAAAGTCTCACTTGACGCAACTTGAATCTTACTTGAAATATGAGATAGATTGGGATATGGTGAAAATTATTTTAATAAGTTAACTTGAAATAAAGAATAAAAATGAAGAAAATAATAGATTTTGGGCTAATGTGATTTCTTCCTTTCCCTTCTTATTTGCTAATATTCCATTCCTTAGGCTGCTTAATTAAGCTCAATTTGACTACCCCTCTTGACCCAAAACAAATTTGGAAAAATAAACAAAAGGAAAAAGCAAGCCATTTTGACGGTCGGCCACAAGTGAAGGAGATGGCAGAACATTCCACATAGATGATAAAGTCAGAGAGGTGCGGGTAGGTGTGGAAAACTCGTGTCTCCTGGTCCGGGTCCTATCCCTAGCTAGAGGTTGCATCTGACGTGGTGCATGACATACACACACATCACATGCATACAAAAGATAAGGATGGAGAAGATAAGTTTGGAAGCTACTCGGAACAATGCCGACCTCCATGCATGCATGCATGCCTGCCCCCTCCACGAATTGCCTTGTCCATCACTCTATCTTCATGATCCTTAATTTATAATAATCAATCCTTTTCAACATCCCATCAGCTTTCTTGGATCTTTTTCTCGTCAATCTACCTTTCACGATTTGTCCAATTAAGGCCTTATTTGTATTCGTAATTTATTCATTTCAATTTATCTCATCTTATTTTATTATTATAATTTTATTAAATTTTTATATAAAATATAATAAATAATTTAAATTTTTCAAATTTTAAAATAATTTTTTTAAATTTTTACACAGAATATAATAAATAATTTAACTTTTATTTTCGTTAAGTAATTATTATATTATAAAATATTTTTAAAATTTATAAATTATAAATTATAAATTATTTTTAAAAATTATTGTCTTTAAAAAAATTAAAATAATATAATCTGTGAAAAAGCATGAGTGCATTAGTGGCCGCCGTTTTGTGGAGCTTTGTCAAGGATTGAATGCAAACTAAAGAAAGAAAGAATGAATGAATGTAGAAGGAAAAGAGGGTCAGAGACACAGAATCATTAGAGCATTGGCAATGGCCTAGCCATTGCCAAAGCCAAGTGCAAATTTTACCTTTTTTTATCACAAAATTTCTACATTGAACTAGCTATAGCCATATATTTTAGTTTTGAGCTACAGTAATTTTTCCCACCTAGCTATATTTGGCTATACACTATTGAAGGACCAAATGAGTTTTTTATTATTTTTTCTCAATTTCCCTCCCTTTCCCTCCCTTTTTGGTAATTTTTCTTGTCAAATTACTTTTTTTTTATGATAAAGTTTCTAATTGAGGGTACATTTATTTTCTATCATTATTAGCTTAATACACAATATAAAAATATAAATAGCAAAAAAAAAAGGTTAGCAAAAATTAATTTGTTGGTTTCAAGAATTGTTGTATAATTTTTTTTTATCAAATATTATTAAAATATATGAAGTATATTTACAAAATATGAAAAAAAAAATTTGTCAAATATTATTAAAATATATACTATAATAATATTATTTTGACTTTAAAATGACTAGTCCAATGTGATAGTCAAAAATTAATACAAAAGCCAAAATGTAAGATTTTAGCCAAATTTTAGACTTGGCAATGGCTAGTCCATTGCCAATGCTCTTAGGAGACAGTTGAGCAGTGGATGAAAACGAAAGAATAAAGAAAAGAAAAGCTGGTCCAAGTGAAATGAACACGTGGGGTGGGGGTGGGGTTCACTAACCTAGCTTTTGGCTGCCTTCTGTGAAGGTTCTTCCGAGTAAGTTCAGACAAGCTGTCAACATTGACCAGATATGCCTTAATTCGTTTCGGTCCCAAGGAACAGATACTCTCAACGTTATCCAGGACATCATCAGACATCAGTGTTGTCGACTGTGCATGCGGCTGGATTCATGTCCACTTCCTCCTAATTATATTTCATTTACAACTTTTTTTTTTAAATTAAAAATATTTCTGGTTTATAATTTAAAATTACTTGGGTTGGGAGAAAATAAACACACAAAATGAATGAAATAAAGCATTTTTTCTTTTTCTTTTTTATAACTAAAATTAGGTTATACATGAATATCAGAAGTCAGTTTTGAATCTGAAGACTTGTATAAAGATCATATCTTAAATATACAGTGGGGTCATTGAAGTTGATAAGTTGTTGGGTATGAATATCACAAGCCATATATATTGTAAGCCCAGCCCATAAATATATTTGTAGCCCACAACAAATACGGAGATAAGAGAGGAAGAGATAAAAGCCCGTTAATTGATAAGACGGTCTCGTTTGGTTATACATATGAGATTAGACAAAAATTAAAAGTTAAATAAAATAATATTATAATATTATTTTTATTTTAGAATTTAAAAAAGTTGAATTATTTATTATATTTTACGCAGGAGTTTATGAAAGTTGTAATGATTAGATTATATGCGATTAGATAGTTTGTGTAACCAAACGAGGCCTAAAGGCTTTTTTGGAGTTGCGTTATAAGTTTTAAAAAAATATTTAAATAGTCTTAAAAGCTTTTTAATATAAAAGTTAAGTTGTTTGAGTGTTACATATTAAAGTATTTTTTAATCTCAAATAAGCTAAAAAGTATGTTTGAGTAAAAGTCTAGCCTCGAATATGCTTTTCTAGATAATGCGAAATGTAGTTCTAATTTTAAAAATATTGTTAATAGGCTAAAATACATATGTAACTTTTATAATTACAACTTTCAAACTTTTAAGGATATGATCATAATTTTTAAAAAATCAAATGATCTTTTATATTATTTCTACCTCAGAAAATATTTTTTAAATTTATTCCTAAATAAATGTAATATGTTTGAAAATGTTTTCATATGGTTATCAATTGGTAAATAAATTTTTAAAAATAGAATTTATTACTTAAATTATAAATTATATTTCTCACTACAATCTCAAATATGTACTAAATTTAGCGGCTGACATAGAAGGACAAGACTTGACTATAGATGACAAGTAGGCGACGTAAAATTAAGGGGAAGTTAGACTAGCTGCGTTTGGATGTTGAGTTGACCTCAGCTGAGTTTAGTTCTTTATGAACAATAGTAAATTAAGTAGTAGAGAGTTATGTGAGGTCCATTT
The DNA here is from genome assembly GCF_001411555.2 of Juglans regia. Lineage (NCBI taxonomy): Eukaryota > Viridiplantae > Streptophyta > Magnoliopsida > Fagales > Juglandaceae > Juglans > Juglans regia. The sequence continues at coordinate 6,967,150 of NC_049910.1, read as the reverse complement.
AAACTGAGTTTAAAGTGTATTTGGATGTTAAGATGAGTTTAATATTTTTTATGAGAAATTGAAAATGGTTATGAGTCACATGTATAAAGATGTTTTAAGTTGAAAAATGTTGTGAGTCCTACATGTAAGAAGGTTTTAAGTTGGGATGAGTTTAATAATTTGAGAGTTAGGTATTTAGATGTTAGACTTAGTTTAAAATTAAATTAAACTCAACTGAGCTCAGCTGAGTTTAAAAACAAAAAAAAAAAAAGGCTGGATCCAACCAACTGTACCTTTTTTTTCGTTATAACTTCAAAGGTGCATGATCGCACGAATTACTTTTGAATAAATTAATAAATCAGATTTAATAACCATAGCATTTCGTGATTCATTGGTAAATCTACTTTGAGTCTCTATCAACCAATAATGTGTAACAATTAACATGGTTAAAGCTAAATCGTTTGAAGTCCATTCACTGTAGCACATTGGTAGCAATAAATAGGATCAGTACCAACAAATAGGATAAAATGGAAGAAATCCATTCACTATATAAAAAATTCTATTGTTTATCAAATTTTATGGTTTCTATTGGTGTAAATCATAAATCCAAGCGGCTCAATTTTCAATTTAAGATGAAAAAGAATTTCTCATTGGTAGCAAATGGTTATCCATTGAGCAGAAAAAATATTATTTAAATTAAAAGGCAAAAAGATTATGTCTTTACTCTTGCAACAACGGACTAACAGGGTCAACTACACAACTAATCTTCATAATTAAATATCGTTACTGTATAGATAGATCTCGTTATGAAAGACTGATTACTGGATAATTCATAGGTAGAGCCAAAAGAGTGTAAACTGTACAAGTTAACAATAGCATTGATTAAATGAAAGAAGAGGCTCCGGTGTATAGAGGGGATCTCGTCGTTTAAAAAGTAACCATAGAAACGATGGAACCCATGATTTTTTTATCCATTTAGATTTACTACTTTGTGTTTTTATTTAATATGCGTTGACTTTGTATACCATTCTATTGTAAATAAATGATCTTATCATAGATCCGTTGTAGTCTTAAAATTATATAATAATGGAAACAACAACCTTATTTGTCATCTCTATATCTGGTTTACTTGTAAGTTTTACTGGATACGCCGTATATATTGCTTTTGGGCAACCCTCTCAACCACTTAGAGATTCATTTGAGGAACATGAAGACTAGTTGAATTAATGAGTCTCCCAATATTGAAAGGTTCTTTTTTTAGGGTACTCTCGAGAACAAATCCAGTGGAGACGGGGTAGGGCCTGTAGCTCAGAGGATCAGAGCACGTGGGTTCCACAATTTTGAATCTTTAGCACAATTCATATACTCAAAATTGATTTAAAATTTAATTGAATAGATGTATCTAGGGAGAATTCACTTTGAAGCGACTATTTCCTAGATACATATGTGGATTGGTGGATTTCTCATAGTTGGTGTTGTCGCGCATGCAACCATTTTTATGGTAAAAGACTATAATCCAACTACTTGATACAACGACCTCTTAGATTGTGTACTTCGGCATCGCGATGCAATCATATCACATCTCAACTAGGTACGTATATTTTTAGGTTTTCACAGCTTTGGTTTGTATATTCATAATGACACCTAAAAGGGAAGAACATGCGGTTAGCTAAGGAGAGATTTATGTTCTCCAAGCTTCCAAGAGCGCCGTTATGTTCTCCAATCTCTCCTCTACCCTTCTAAGCATTGTAACAAAGGGCACAAGAGACCACGAGAGTTTGTACCATCATCATTCATCATAGTGAATTTTCAAGTGATTTATGAACAGTATTGAACCACGCAAATTTTTATATTTTATTTTTTTATATCTCGTGCATTCATTTATTATAAAGCTTTGCTACTTATCATCCTCACACACCATATATATATTTTTATTATTCTTAAACTAATTGAGTTATTCTATTTATCATCTATACACCACATATTTGATAAGAGAAAAAAATTAAAAATAAAAAAAAATTATATATAGTGTGTAATGTGTGAGGATGATAAATATAATTTTTCTTTATTATAGAGAATTATAGAAGAGCATTCCAAGTAAAGCACCACTCTCCAAACTCCTAATCGAAAAATGCACCAACAACAGAAGTAACAAATCTATATTCCTTTGTCTTATGGGAAAAGGGAGAAAGAGATGTTCCTTAAAAACTTTTTTTGGTAAATTATTGTCACACTTTATTCCTCTATCTTCTGCAATACATGAAAGCGATCCTTGGCCAAGATATTTACGTAGAAATACAGCTTATAATCAAGAAATATGGATGCCATGGGCTCCTCTAATTTGGTGAAATGAAGAGGAAAGAGTAGTGGGCACAATGGCACATGATGTCCCTCGCATACTTGTTGCGGCGGAAAAAACAAAAAAGTGCATGGGCGCGATGCGAGGTCGACCTCAAACTTTTGATGAAACTTGGAACCCCAGGCAAGCCAACATGCCGTAGCCTTGCAAAATAATTTTAATAGCTCGCTGATCAGTATGGGTGAAGTGAAAAGTGCTGGTTCAATTTAATATTAAAAAATTAAATAAAATATGCTTTTTTCTTTTTAATTTATAATTTTAATTGTGAAATATCATGTGCCGGCCCATTAGATTGAATATTATTTTGGATATATGTTTGCATCCTGTTAACTTTGTGTTTCGCATGTCTTTAGGTCAGGTTTCAATAACTCAGGTCTTAAGAAATGGACTTGCAAAAGATATGAAAGGAGGCAACTAGGATAGGGCGGCTTTGGGGCCGGGAAGTCTCCAACGCTAAAGTTAATAAATTCTCTTGGAAGTTTGTAAATAAGTGAAAGAGTCTAGAGATTAGAGAGAGTTTTTCGTACTTAAGACTTGTTATTTATACCATAAGTCTGGGGGACAGATTATGTCTGCCCCCATGAAGCCTGTCTTTCGTACTGTTCTATTTGTCAGAATTCTTTAATGTGGCATGACTTTACGACGACGTCATTAATGTGGCGTGTAGCTCAGGTAGTTGTGTCATTAATGTGGCGTGATTTTTCGATTCCCTTATCCCAACTGGTATCTTTGGTGGTCCATTGATTCCCCTCTTACTAGAAGATCCAGAATTTTTCGTACATTACATCCACTACATGAGCAAGCACCAGGTTGAGGACTTTATTCAGGCCACCCATTAAGTGAGTTTTCTTGTGATTTTATTTCTTCATTATGTTGTATAATTGAAATCTTCATCCAAATAATAAAATAAGAGGCCGATAATTAAATACGCTATCAAATTGGTTGCATTTATTGAAGTTGGTTGCATTTATTCTAAACTACCAAAATTGATACAATGCGCTATCAAATTATTAACAAATTATAAAATGATAAATGTTTTAGTCACAAAATTAGTCTACAAAAATAAATTTTATAAATTGACGTACTTAATATAGTACATTAGATTGTAAATTTATTTTTATTATAAAATATATTAAATGTACCATATATATAAACCTATGTCAGTTTGAAGATTTACTTTTATGAAATCTTTTTATAATTATAATATTTCTCTTATAAAATTGTACCATAGATTAAAATTCAATGGTTAAAATTATGGCTAGTCACCTATTTTCATTTATCTTAACTATTAGAATTACTCATTTATCTTAACGATTAGAAATACTTGAGAGACATTTTTATGTGGGGGGCTCTATAGCCACAGCTGGAAACTCCCGTTTGGAGCTCCCAATAGTATATTTTATCTATATATATATATATTTACTTTTTTTACTTTTTTCTCACATATATTTTTTTAACACTTTTAAATATATATATATTTTTAAAAAAAATTCACAATACTATTAAAAAATATTTATTTAATCATTAAGTAAAAATAAGAATAAAAAAATTTCCAACAGGAACCCTAACTGGAATAGTAGCATTATTCTTTTTATTTTTCCTTTCAATGGGCAAGAGGTAACTAATTATATATATTAAAAAAATCCCATTTTCTACATAAACTGCATACGATCGAGAAGTGACTGAAAAACAATTGAAACGACACATATGGACGATGGAAGAACCGCTAGTTTTAATTTAAATATAATTAGTAGCTGAATATATTATGTAATCTTTTTAATTGGAGAGAAAGAAAATGAGAGAGATTTTGAAGATTAAATCTTTGATATCTTTTCTGTATTTTTTAATACACAATATATATCCATATTTATAAGAGAACGAGAGTAGAGAAATTATAATGAAAATATAATCCATCAATGATACTAATTGATATTGATTAATTTACATAATAAATAAAATTAAAATATGGTACAAAATAAATTATATATTACCATACATATTAAAATAGCAAGAATATATATTTTTCAATATTACCATACATATTAAATTATATAATAAATAAAATAAATTATATTACCATACATGCATATTAAAATAGTAAGAATATATATATTTTTTTCAATATGGTAACAAAATATTCTAAGCCGCCCAAACCCGGCTCACCTCATGATGTCCGTTCTCACCTACTCTCCATATCACTCATTTTTCTCCTCCTAGCTGTTGATCTCCATCCTCAACGTCTTAAAATACCCGCCCAAACTAACCTATATATGGTACTTGCTCTGAGAGAGAGAGAGAGAGAGAGAGCTAGGGGACGTTCGAGTCGAGATGGAGTGGTGGTACTGGTGTTGGCTGTTTGCGTTGGTGATAATGGTAGAAGGTGGCGGCCACTCTGATGATGGAGGAGGAGGAGAAGTCACATACGATGGAAGATCTCTCATTATTGATGGGCAGAGAAAACTTCTATTTTCTGGTTCGATTCACTATCCTCGTAGCACTCCTGAGGTAAATTAGTACGTCAGTCATCAAGACTCTTCTTTTTCTTTTCTTTTTTGATGATCAGCCATTAAAATCTCTTTCAAGAAGAAAGAAATGTGGCTTTAATTTGTTCGGTCGATATTCATATGCTGCAAGACAGTGATTATATTCTAGTAATAGTTGTTGTGTTCAAAACAATGCCTGAGCTAGCTGATGAAAAAATGGTTGTATTTCTCGATGGAATTGCCCAATAAAATCCCAACTTAATGATTCATTTCCCTCATCTTTACTCATAGTCTTCTCATCTTTGACAAAGCAATCTGGTTGGCAACCATTTTCTCTGCAAAGACAAGAAAAGTCAGCCTGTTTTTTGGCAGAAAAAAAAGAGAGGAAGAAGCTGAACATCTATTGTCAGTACTGTGCATGCATGAAACATTGCTTACCGCAAGCAGCAGATCACTTTTTTGTCTAGTTCATCACGGGTGGCACTTGGCAGGAACTTTGTCCTACCTTTGGCTGTCTTTTTGTTTCCTTTCCACATGTTCATGATCGTATTCATTTGAAATGCCCTAGTATGGGGAGACTCTGCTTTTTCTTTAATTTATGATGATTTTGACTAAAAATGAGCAGCACTACTGTAGGGAATGTGCACTGATGATCTGGTGTTGAGTTAAATTTGGCGAATCTATGGAACATTCATGTGACCGCAATTTAGTGCTATCTATACTTAAAAACATATCGAAGTTGCGAATAAATTTGATGCTTCTAATTATGAAAGATAAAAACTTATCTATATTGCGTGAATACGGTCGGATGAAAGTAGGATAAAAATGTGATATATGGTATAATCAGATATGTTATACATATATGAGAAATATTACGGCTACAGAGAGATTTTATAAAAATAAATCTACAATCTGATATGATTTCAGATGATACATTAAATATATTTTATAATTTAACGTACCATATGTATTAAATATATATATATACACACGTACGTATGGATAAAAGAAAGGAAAATTGAGTTTGTTGTAGATGTGGCCATCTTTGATAGCCAAAGGCAAGGAAGGAGGACTGGACGTGATTCAAACCTATGTGTTTTGGAACCTTCATGAGCCCCAACCTGGTCAGGTAATTAATTACTTAAACCCTTTTCAATCTCTCTCTCTCTCTCTCTCTCTCTCTCTCTCTGATATTTGGGGGCATTTGCTGTTGAACAGTACGAGTTCAGTGGAAGAAATGATGTGGTGCGATTCATGAAGGAAATCCATGCACAAGGGCTATATGCTTGCCTTAGGATCGGTCCTTTCATTGAGAGTGAATGGACTTATGGGTACGTATGTACGTATATTATATGCACCTATATTTATTTATTATTCTCATGAAGTAGACGATAATTATTTAATTAATTATAGCATTTTGAAGATTTTTTTTATTAGTTTTTATTTTTAATTTACTATAGTTATTTTTTAGCATTATTATTAGCCTCAGACTTGGCTATATAATTATTGGCAATATTGGAAAATTATGGGTAAGACTTTACTTTTTTGCTTGAAAAATGATCGACAAAATCTAGCATTTTTTTACGAGTTCGGTCACCTAAAAATTAAAAGCAATACCAAATTGTATTCTAGTAAGAGGTGATCACAAATTGCCAATTAAGGCATTTATTTGGATATTGAGTTGAGTTGAGTTCTTTATGAATAATAGTGAGTTGAGATAATAGAACAAATTTTGTAGAGCTCACTTAAGATGAGTTTAGATACGTTTGGATGTTAAAATGAGTTTAGATATATTAATGAGCATTTAAAAAAGGTTGTGGGTCCAGCGTATAAAGAGATATTGAATTGAAAAAGGTTGTGGGTTCCACGTGTAAAGAAGTTTTGAGTTGAGATGAGTTTAGTGATTTGAGAGTTGGGTATTTAGATGTTAGACTCAGTTTAAAATTAGACTGAACTGAATTGATTTTAGTACAGTCCAACAACCAAACGGAACCTTAAGTAAATATCAATATATTTTAAAAAAATAAAAAACATTTGAAATTATTAAAATTGACACCACACCTTATATGGAACAGGGGATTTCCATTTTGGTTGCATGACATCCCTGGCATTATTTTTCGATCCGACAATGAGCCGTTTAAGGTAACCATCTCTCTCTCTGTCTCTCTACATGTTGGTCTTTGTTGTATTTCATTTTAAATTTTGTCTTAATTTATGTATCAAATTTTTAATAGTTTTCAATTTAAGTGATTGAGTTATGAATCTGCTCGCGAGAGGTGACACCAGTCAATGTAATTTGGGAGATACAACCCAAAATAAAAAGTAGCATTAATATGCTATATTACTTGTGCTTGCCAATAAAAAAAATGACTATTTTTGGGTGATTCCCTATCTGTGTAGTTTTACATGCAAAACTTCACCACAAAAATAGTGGACTTGATGAAGTCAGAAGGTTTATATGCTTCCCAAGGAGGTCCGATAATACTTTCACAGGTACTACATTCATATAAATATATATATATATATATATATATAAAACACACACACACACACACATACACACCTTATCTATCTTGTGAGTTTCAATAAATCCTTTAGTTTCTGAATCAAAAGGTTATGCTGGTATAGATTGAGAATGAATATGGAAACATTGAAGCAGCATTCAAGGAAAAGGGACCCTCCTATGTTCGTTGGGCAGCTAAAATGGCTGTTGAGCTCCAAACTGGAGTGCCATGGGTTATGTGCAAGCAAATTGATGCTCCTGATCCTGTTGTTAGTCCTCTTGATATAAACACTTCTGCTTTTACTACTCTGTCTTACATTGCAATATTGCAGCCTACATATCTATATCTATATATATATAATATATATATATATATATACACGTAATTGCTTTCAATCTAAGATTGCATATTCATATACCCTAGAGTACCTTGTTGATCTGCAAGTTAATTTGACAAAAAAATTGCAGATTAATACATGCAACGGGATGAGATGTGGAGAGACTTTTGGTGGACCCAACTCACCAAATAAGCCGTCATTATGGACAGAGAATTGGACATCTTTGTACGCTTTCATCAAAATCATTACACTAATTGCATGTTTCATATAGTTTGTTTATAAACAGATATCTCTTATCAATTCTCATATTTCATCCGGTGATTCATGCACATAATTATAAAGAATCTCTTGCTTATGCATGTGTAAGAGGGAGGGAGAAAGATCCCCTCAAGTTCTGATCCAAACTTAAACGCGTTATCGAGTGAGAGAAATAGACACATAAAGTATGATCTATAATATTTTACGGTTTTCAAACATCTATATATTCTTTAACGTGATATTCTAAACCTAGTTAAATGATATATTGGTGGTGGTTTAGCTTTCACAGTTATTTTACAACTCTACTGATCGCTTATACTTTTCTTTGATTTTGAAGCTATCAAGTATATGGTGAGAAGCCATACATAAGGTCTGCTGAAGATATTGCATTTCATGTTGCACTTTTTATTGCAAAAAACGGAAGCTATATAAATTACTACATGGTATGGTATTTTCAGTACTTATTACATATTTTACATACATCACAGAAACCCTTTTAGCTGTCTTAACCTAATTGTACACTCCACTTGTAGTACCATGGTGGAACAAACTTTGGGAGAACAGGTTCTTCATATGTCATAACAAGTTATTATGATCAAGCTCCTCTTGATGAATATGGTGAGTGTAGTAAATATATTTTATGCTTTCCTCTAATTGATTCAGTTCCGACGTCTAATAATTATGAAAAATGCTATTTGCAAGCCGATGTGAAGTGCATATCCTTTACACTGCTGGTAGTATAGGCAAGATTCAATTTGCAAGATAATTTAATTTTAAAGTACTTCTTTTACAAATTGAATTATGTCATATCAGCAGTGTAGAGGGTGTGTCGTTCACACCAGCTTGCGAGTAAAAATATCTCATTTTTAGGTCTACTAAGGCAACCCAAGTGGGGACATCATAAAGAGTTGCATGCTGCTATTAAACTCTGCTCTACAACCTTGCTTCAAGGAGTGGGAACCAATTTCTCTTTAGGTCAATATCAAGAGGTGATGTCCCAAAGCTTTATGTTATCCCATAAATCATTTGCATCATGTACTGAATGAAAGATGAAATTTAAAAGATTGTGTTGACATTTTTTTTTTTTTTTTTGCTTATTCATGATGTATTTTAACTTAACTAGGCCTATGTCTTCCGAGAAGAGACCGGAGGATGTGTGGCATTTCTCACAAATCATGATGGGCATAATGTTACTGTGCAATTCCAAAATGCATCATTTGAATTGCTTCCAAAGTCCATCAGCATTCTACCAGACTGCAAAAATGTAATTTTCAACACAGCAAAGGTAAGTTATAATTGAAAATGTTCTCTCTAGGTTATTTGGGGCTTGTATATATCATTATAAGTATAGAGTTTTCCTCCATACTGAATAGAAAGAAATCTCGACCAGTCTGTTCGGTATCTATTACTTAGTCGCTATGAGATAGTCACATGATCCATTTAATAAGAAAAAGTTCTTATTCTCTTGACCTCTATATGATAAATATATAAGAATATGATTTTCTTTTTTCATTTTTCCTTTGATTTGGTGCTAGCTATATGTAGTTCTTACTCTCTTATTTCTCTCTCTTGCAAAGGTGAATACTGAGAATAACAACAGAGTCATACAGCCTACCCAATTGTTCGATTCAACTGATAATTGGGAAGAATTCAAAGATGTCATCCCAAATATCGAAGATACTACTTCACTAAAATCGAATACATTTCTAGAGCACATGAATACCACCAAGGATAAATCCGATTATCTTTGGTACACTCTTAGGTAATCATATCCATTTCTCAGTCATGAACTTAATTTCAACACAGATATGTACCAATGAGGTCATCTTAATTGCTTTTATGAAAGAAATATTAATGGATTCAGCTTTTGGATTTCAGGTTTGAACACAACTTGTCTTGCACTAAGCCAGTGCTTCATGTTGAATCTTTTGGGCATGTTGCTCATGCTTTCTTGAACAACATATATATAGGTAGACAACTTATAAGAAAGATCATGCAAAATATCTTAGAATTTCAAGAAATTCTGAGTATCCATCCAGTAACACTTACCTCTCTGTCTATATATATATATATGATTGTGTTGATCAGGAGCTGCACATGGAAGTCATAATGTGAAAGGATTCATGATGGATATTCCAATTATGTTAAATGATGGGATAAACAATATTTCCATAGTCAGTGTTATGGTCGGGCTACCGGTAATTATTTTGGAATTTCTTTTTTTATATAATATTAGCATTGATTCCACTTCTTTTACATGTTTACTTACCGAGTTAGTCTACATATAATTTCTAAATAGAGACTGCTCTTGCAAGTTCATACAGTTATATTTAAAAAAAAATTAAAATTACAATAATATTCTTTTTAAAATGATTTCTTTCCTTTTTTACCCTCATTCATCAATGAGACTACACACGCAGTCTCTCACTCAGGACTGCAAATAGAATTTCTCTTACTAATAATTAAAACAAAAAGATTAATAATAATATTAATATTGTGTGAAGGATTCAGGAGCATTTCTAGAAAGTAAATTTGCTGGATTAACAAAAGTGGAAATTCAATGCATGGAGGAAGATCAATTCTATAACCTTACAAACTATGCATGGGGATATCAGGTTATACATCTCTTTTTCTCTTCGAACATTAATCATTCCAATTCCACCATTTTAATTGATCTCCCGAACGTGACATGCATTTTAATTCCATTCCAAGTATAGGTTGGACTGCTCGGAGAGAAGTTACATATATTTAGAGAAGAGAGTTTGGATGAGGTTGTGTGGAGTCGAAACGAAACCCCAATCAATCACACATTTACTTGGTATAAGGTAAGTATAATTTTACGATATTTTTAAATATTTTATAATATTCTTCCGCCATAAACGAGGAAAGTCAGAGAGAATATTGAATGGGTTTGCATTAATTAGTGAAGAAGATGGTTTAAATTCACCATTTTTTGTGACCTTTTTGGAAACAAAAGCTGCATATAAATTGGGTAATTAGCTCTCTCTTTAATTATATACTTGTACATAAAATTTTTAAAGATATTCTTCGACGCACCGATGGGAGATGAGCCTGTGGCCTTAAATCTCAGCACAATGGGGAAAGGTGAAGCTTGGGTTAATGGGGAAAGCATTGGTCGTTATTGGGTCTCTTTCCTTGACCCTCAGAGCAACAATCCATCACAAACAATGTAAGTACACCCATTAATTAACGCTTTTTCATGAATACTTTTGTATTTAAGAAAAAAACTGTGGTTACAAATATAAAAAGATTATATAAAATAAATTTATAAATTGATATGATTTCATAAAATCTATTAGATTTACTTTATAATAAAAGTAATTTTATAATCTAATACATCACATCAAACCACATCAGTTTGTGAGTTTCTTTTTGTAGCTAAAATATTTTTCATTTAAAGAATGTTTTTCTTGCACACATACATTTAATAAATACATAAGCAATAAAAAAAAAACTTTGGTGATTACTTATCTTATATGTTTCTATGATTTTCTAGGTATCATGTTCCTCGATCGTTCCTCAAAACTTCTGAAAACCTTTTAATTTTACTCGAAGAAGGTGGTGGAAATCCTCTTCAAATTTCTTTGAACACCATTTCCATCATCAATGAAAGTGAACATGATAAAGCTTTCTATCACTTACCACGATAATTTCATATCCAAAAGATAAGAGTGACAAGTACAATGCAGTCATCGGCTCAAGAACAATACTTTCTCCTCATTGTAATGTAATGCTCTTATATATGAAGATTGGTAAAAAAGTAATAAATTTATTTAATTTTGGGTCTTTGTATTAAATTTATGTTATTATAGTAATTGCAAGCACAAATCTATATATATGATTTATGTTATTATTCTCTCATTTGCAAGTGTTTTTTTAGAGTAATGCTATATACAATCGTGGAGTACGCAAGTGCCGTGTAGTCACTTTAAAAAAGAGGGAGATCTATTATTAAAAAATTAATTTCTTTTCATTTGGGTCTCGTATTTATTTACTTTTTTCAAAGTGACTGCACGGTACTTGCGTACTCCACGATTATATATAGCATTACTCCCTTTTTTTTATACATCCAACACACTGCAAAAGTAGTTCTACAATAATAATAAAAACTATTAATCTTTAAACTTTTTTTATAACTATAATAGGTTCTACAACAAATGGAGTATTGACAACCCAAACTTGCAATTATTATTATTATTATTTTAATTTAACTTTTCACTATATGCATACGTAGTGATAATGATGAGCAAACAAAGATGAATCCTAGTGTTTGATCTTATTGTTTTGTTTTCCTATTCCTAATCAAAGATTAAGCAAATTTGGCAATTCTTTTGCCAAGAAGATGGCATCACATGACACGCAATTAATTAGTTCAAGACCTTCCATCGTTTTTGACACAATTATATGAAATTATATTATTCCACATGCACTTAAAATCTCATTGGTGCTTGGAGAAATTCTTTCATTAATTCTTGAGTTATTACTATATCACTAGTCATTGTTATCTTCATATGTTGGTGAGCTCAAATTTGAGGTAGATTATGAATACATATTCAGGTGCGGTTTGGATAGTGAAATGAGATGAGATGATTTTAAATGAAAGTTTATTATATTTTTTATAATAATTTAAAAAAATTATAATGATGAGATGAAACGTTTTCGCTATCTAAACATGATCAATATCATATTGCGTGATACTTGCTCTTGAGTTAGATTTTTTAAGATTTTTATGCCAACTTTACTAATTAAACTGAAAAATGGATGAAAATATGAAGCAAGTTCTATAATATTTATTATTAAATATTATTTAAAAAATTTATCCAAATAGCTAATATAAATATTATATATCCAACTTTATGTAAAAAAAATGAATATTCTATTTTTAAATAGATATATATTATATTTTTTATATTATTTAAATAATAAAAAAATTAATTCATAAAATTTAAAATTTAAAAATTTTCAAACCAAATCAAATTGTAAAATCAAGCATTTAGCAACCATTTTATCCAAAATCTGAAATTCGACCGCCAAACCGCTGCAAAGGCCACACTCAAGACTCCTCGACGACCAAAGCCAAAGGTGTCTTTTGGTTTGCAGCTGGAGGCTGATCATGTCCTCCTCAATCTCCACAACCCCATCTGCACCCACTGCAAACCTCTCATTCTTCTCCTCCAACCTCCACCACCCACTCCCTCCTTTCACACCCTCTTTCTCTATCTCCTTCCCAATGCCAAATCTAAGCCCTACAGCCACACTCCGTCTCGCTCTCTGCCGCGCCGCCAAGCCCCAGACCGGACCTCCCAAGAAACCACCGGCAAGTAAGAGGAAGAAAAAGAGTAAGGGCGGCTGCAGTGGTTCCGAGGCTTTGAATCTCAGCGACGTTGAAGTTGTTCGTGAGTTGGGTGTTATTGGTAATGACGGCGACGTTGTGGAGTACTTGGGCTCCGATGCGCGCTCTTTGCCGCATCAACCTATGCCGCTGCCGAAACCGCCGGCTGGGTTTGTGGTCGATAATCATGGGAGGGTTGTGATGGCTTCAGCTGCGGCGAAGCGAATTGCCACCATTGTAAGTTTTCGTTTTGCTTTATTTACTGCTGTTTGTGTTATTTGGTTATCGAGTCTGCCCTTCGTTTTTGCTATCACACCGATTTTAGTTCTGGTTGGAGCCCCATTTGCTTACTTTGTGAGTATATTTATTTGGGATTAGTATAAATGGATGATATTTGAGGCGTCAATGAGAGAAAAATGAACACAAAACTGTATATTTTCTCTAATGCAGTAATGCTGGTTATGAATATATTCCACTTTTTTTTTTTTTCACAAAAATAAACCGGTTCTAAGTCTTAAATGGAAGCAGTTTTTTCTTCCTTAATTCAATTGACGGACTTCTGTCTATTGGTATTTGGATCCAAAAATTTGAAAATTATAAATAACTTATGGACAGGTTGATCCTATGAACAATCTTCCATTAGAGTGCGTTGTACGGAGAATGTTCAGAAGTTCTAAAGGGGATGAATGCATGCTGCTCTGCCCAGTTGACACGTAATAAATGTTGCTCCTGTGTATGCAATATGTCCATAATTATATTCTAAGTTATGCTATTTTTTTTTTTCTTGAAATTTAAAAAATAGATGATTCCTGCAGGCCTGTACAGATATTAAAGAGCACAAATATGGACGGGTGGTCAGCAGTATGTTTATTCTTCCATCTAATATTTTAGTTCTGATTTATTCAGACTTGATCTGATGTTTAGTATTTCGATGCTCATTTATATATGTCAGTAACGGGTTGATTTATGCAAAGGAAGAATTTGAAGAAACCAGTTCCTAAAAACTCCAACGTAATTTAGAGGTAGGTATGACTCTTTTTGAGGAAAAGACGAGAAGAGAGAGGCCTAAACTAACATGAGTAATTTGTCTATAGAGAGAGTAATTAATTTCAAGCTGATGGGGCGAAAAGAGGTTGACAAGCCCTAGACTAACACGAGCAGGAGTAGGGAACAAGGATGTATAAAGCAGGGAGGGTGACAAGAAGTGCAAAAATAGATAGTTTAAGATAATAAAGAATACACGTGAATAACCCTAATTAGTTGATGAGAATTTATAGTCAACTCCAGTTTAATTGGGATTATGGTCTAGTTGATTTATGAAAACTTCAAAATCAGAAGAGAATTCATACATGTGTTAGATAAAGGGAGATGTGCGATTGGGAAATCATATGAATGTTTTGCAATAATCCTTACTAATTAACTTTATCCTTTTTCATTTCTATGCCTTAATGCTCTATCACCTTGATTTTTCCTCCTTGGTGGTAAGAATCAAGGTCTATTAAGCAATCTTACACTGTCTTCTTTTCCTTTTATAAGCTTCACATTGCAATTGCTTATAATCAATATATTTTCTCCATTTTAGGTCAACGATGAAGAAGTTGAGTCCATTCTTCCATCTGCTGCTTATGCTCTTGCCAAGATACATATGCATCTTGTCTATAGTGGGTATGACGGTATAGATTTTCTTATTTGGAACTTCAATAATAGCAGTTCAGTATGTTTATTTTTAAATTTCTTGATGCCTTTGGTTCTTTATTTGTGTTCCTGTCAGATTTTGTTATACAGCACGTGGGGGGTTTTGCTACTCGGAAGATAACCTTTTTGATTTCCGCACAGGCAATAGTTCTCTTTTAAACTAATTCATTGGTGTAGTTTCGTTTTTTTTTAACCCTCCTCCCATCTGTCTGTGCAAGAGCTTATCCTCCAATTTCCAAGTTAAGGTCTTTTTTTTTGTGGCAATCTTTTACCATAGGGTGCTAATTGTTTTGCAGACAATGGTCAAGATGCAGATGGCTCGCCAACCGAAGGTGTAGAAATCACATGCTTCCATTTGGTAATGTGATAGCCACCTATTCTTTGAGCAGTTCTTAGTTTTGTGAGAACTGAAGACAAACTTGCATTTTTGGTATGTGAAAAATATGCAGTTCCAACAAACTGACTTGTAAATGTGCATGTAGCTTTTATGGAAAGACCTAATTGTTACCATATCTTATAAACTGTTATCTTCTATAATAAAATATACGTGTTCGGTAACCCCAAGGGGTTGGCCCAAGTGGTGAAGGCCTTGGTCTTGGGGTATCACTCCCTTCAAGGTCCAAGGTAAATATACATGTTGGCGTAGAATTAATTTATGTTCAGGATTGGAGCTTAGACATGATTGGTGTCTTAATCTAAGCACCCAAATTCCTTAAGTAGCTGCTGCCAGAAAATTCCAGCGATAGACATTCTTCAAGTTTCAACACTTTGAGCTTGATTTTTGACACCCACCCTTATTCAATCTACAAGCGTTATTTTCTTTTATCCACTGTTCACAACCCTAAAATCACACATTTTCAGAACCTGAAGCCATAAACGGTTGGTAGCTCCTAAATATGTCCTATGTCAGCATTTTGGTGTTGAATGGGAACAATTTACTCCACAGATTACGTGCTATGATTCAATCTGTTTAAAGTGTTTGACAATCTCATAGAGGGGAATAGTTTTTTATATAAATCTCTATGAAAAGCGGGTAGTCGGAAAGCCCTGGAGCATCAGTGTTGATATGTATCAGATATGGCCAGATAAGTGTCTGGGAACTTAAAAAGTAATTCCAAATTTGAGACATGATTTGAATAGTCACTACACGAGAGGGTTACTACTACTAAAAGCAGGAAATTAAATCCTTCACAAATCTGTTTTAGGCACTCTGTTGCTCCTTCTCATCTCAACCGTGCCGCTAGTGCTCACTGAGGATCTCTGTCTCACAGATGATTGGTAATGGGTGTAAACCCTAGCTGGCCTAGTTAGATTATTGAAGAAAAGGCTGTTTTTTTCTTACTTTTCTTTTTCATTTTTTTGGACGGTGGTTTGTGATGTTGATTGTAGTTTTCTACTCTATATGTGTATGTGATTTGTTCAACGCAAAATTCCATTTTATTGTTCTTTAAAGTACTTTTTTGCTGTTATTGTTTTTAAATCACTCTTAAATACGTTTTTAAATGTCTTGATAATTTTTCCTTGTCCCATAATAAATGAAAGTTTACATAAATGGCATTGATTTTAATGAAATAAACACCCCTCCTAAAATTCCCTTGGAAAAAAAGATGGGAACAAATTCTACTTATGAAAAAAAAAGATGGGAACAGATTCTAATTTGATAGTGCCATGGAAAATTTTGTTTACTGATAAAAAAAATAGTGCTATGGAAATTTAAACTAGACAAAAGTGTGCATTTTTCTAACTTTCATCTATTTTGGAACAGTCTGAAAAGATAAATACATCATCTATTGGGGGCAGGGAGTATGTTTCAATTAATTAATTAATTTTCATATCCTAGTGTATCGTATCCTAGTTTTGAAGATTTCTCATATCACTGTATTTGTATCTCATAGTATGCATGTCCCATCTCAGTATCCTACTCTATTGTATGTTTTGTGATGTTTGAAAATCATAGTTATGAGCTTAATTTTTTATTCCACTGTCTCTTTAATCTGTACTTTTGTTCCAGGATGGTGCACATTACATGATTTACACTCCATCTGATCCCCTCCTTTTTGTTGTAGTAAAGGTATCTTCTAGATTTTAATATTCCTGTTGAAGGGAACAGTGCTGCTGACCTACAAAAGTTGAACCTGCAATTGATTGATCATGATCACATTTTATTCTATATTTTTCCTAGAGAGGAAAAAAAGGCTTTGGGAAATATACACTCAGATTTTTTGATATTTTAAAAGAGCTATATAGTTGGCTAGCTCAAGACTAGGAGCAGCTAGTGCGTGGAGTTGGAAATGGAACTAAAACAGGTTGGTTTTTCTTTTTGCAGAATCACAATGGAGTGTTACAAATTGCTGATGACGTAAGCAATCTCATTGTTTTTTTCTTTAGCTAGTTATAAGCACTGTCAACATTTCATGAGAAGCATAGTTTAGGCCCCGCTTGGATTTAGAGTTGATCTCAACTCATCTCATCTAATCATTACAACTTTTCCAAATTCTCACACAAAATATAATAAACAATTCAACTTTTTCAAATCCCAAAACAATAATAATATTAAAAAAATAATATTTTAACAACATTTTATTCAACTTTTAACTTTCATCTCAACTCACTATCCAAACATAACCTAAGAGTCTCCTCTCCAATTATTCTCTTACCCTATTTGCTGCATAAAGGTTTGCCATTGGATTTTAACTTTTGTTACTTGCATGGAGATTATATTAGTTCCCTTATATTCTTCATAATTATGATACTTCTGGTAATACCATTCCTTTTCCATTTTCAGTCCTTCAAAATATTTTACTTCTGTTCTGCTTATGTTGGTATTGGGCATCTAGGGACGCCCTGGTTTCCCTTCAAAATTTGTGAAATTTTTGAGATCATAATTACTTGAAATTGCTAATTTTAACATAAAATCAGCGAATTGAAGAAGTGCCTACTTTCACAGATGAATCATTGTTAAGAGGTTAGTTAAGGCAGGGGACAATTGTCGCTGGCTACTTAAAGGAATGCAACAAACTAACCATTGGTCACACAGACACATGCATACATTTTCTGTATAGGATTGGGGGATGCTGGCCTAGTAAGACTATAATGGATTAGCTCGTGTCTGGATGCCGTTTTGGACCGAGGCCTTTATTTTGTATGCCAAAGTGTACACGCAACATTCTTGGCCTCCTGATCCACCACCCAAAAAGGATGTTTTGGATCTTCTGAGTCGTAAGAAATCTCATTTTGGAGACAAGTTGCAGCACTATGTGTGTGTCTATGCGGATGTGTGTTTGTGCATCAAAGATTACTTTGTGCTGCTTGGTCCTGGTAAAACTGTTCAGAAATAATTGCCTGCATCAGGAAGTACATGTTTACATTTAAGTAATTTTTTTTTTTTTCCATTGGTTAGTTAAAAACACACGTAGTGGGTCATGAACCTAAACCACACCCTCCACCCCATTCTTACTGAGAAAAAGTGCCGTTGCACTTGTCTGTGGCTCTTACATACAAGTAATTTTCTTTGAAACAGGATCTCCTGGAGGACCCTGCCATTATAAGTTCAATAGACGAGGAGACTGAATTTAATGCGTTGGTGGTATGTTGCCGCCTCTTGCATAAACTTTCATTTGTTTTGATGATTATAGTGGTTTAATTGACTGCTTTGGCTGGTTAATCATATTTGCAGGAGGAAGAGGCAGCTCTTCTTGAATCATTAAAATTAGGGGAAAAATAAGCCAGATGTATCAACTTATGCCAGAAGTTTTGCCGAATTTGCTTGTTTTGCCATCTTGCACAAAGTGTTGAATCATGTACACTAAAAACTTAAGGAGGGGGAGGGAGAAGCACTAATATTTTTGTTTCCCCTTCGTGTATATATTACAAATTTAGTCTGCATGTTTAATTTATTGAGGAGGTCGTGTTTGCATGGTTGGGTTTGATTTATGATATCATTTGTTTTTTGTTTTGAACAAGTCCTCGAGATGGAGCTGTACATGTTAAATTAAGTTTTTTTTTTCTCCTTCGCAAAAGGGGAGGCGGGGGTGACCAGAGTAGCAGTCTTCTCTCGGCATAACCATAGGAGCCCCTCTCTATTGTGGAATGTCCAGTTTGAGCTATAGCTATTGTTCTAAGGGCAAGGTCGTCACCACAACACTTATAAAGTATCCAGTTGGTCTAAATCCCATTTCGTGGCTCAAAGGTTAGACTTTACTACCACAAACGGTTTCAACTTATATCCTGACTCGAATTCTTGACTTTGAAGCCATGAAATACTAACTCGTACCAACTGAGCTAGAACTTTAGTGGTTTAAATTATGTTAATTTAAGTAATTTTTTATAATTTTTTTGACCAATCATTGATATGCTTTAGGGTAAATTAAACGGCTTCTAATATTTTTCGCTACAACAGTTTTTTTGAAACAAAATAGAGCAATGCTATACAACTTTCCCAATCTTCACACACCACATTTTTTAAAATTTTTAATATTTTTAATTGTTTTTTGAATTTATTCTTTTTAAACTAATTCAATTCTTTTATTTATTATTCATATATTAAATATTTAATAAAAGAAAAAATAATAAAAATTAAAAAAAATTAAAAAAAGTATAGTGTGTAGAGGTTGTGTGAATAGTAAGAGGTTGTGTAGATTCTTTCAACAAAATATAGGTTGATATATACCTGATTACTATCCCAAGAGGTTGATACTGTTCACAAATATTTAAAATACTTTCGAGGGTTCTAGGCTCCAGTTTGGATACGAGAAGTGTTTATCTCATTTCATTATTATAGTTTTTTCAAATTTTTATACAGAATATAATAAACAATTCAACTTTTTAAAATTTTAAAACAATAATAATATTTTATTCAATTTTAAATTTTCATCTTAACTAACTATCCAAATGATGCTTAAGAGTTTTAGGTTTTGTTTGTTTTTACAGATGAGATGAATTAAGATAAAAATTGAAAATTAAATAAAATATTGTTATAATATATTTTTTTAAATATTATTATTATTTTAAAATTTAAAAAAGTTAAATTATTTATTTTATTTTGTGTGAATTTGAAAAAATTATAATAATTAGATGAGATGAGATTAGATTAGACGTGTTGTGAAAACAAAAGAGGCCTTATCCAATCAAAGGAAGGGAATTCAACATACATTCTGCATATTTACTGAAAATTTAATTTTGTTTGAAAATTTTACTCCAACGCGTATAAATTGACAAAATTGTAGCATTGTCTACTCAGAAATCTTATATAAAAAAAAAAATTTACATATTGACGTAGTTTAATATGATTTATCAAATTGTTAATTTTTTTATTATAAAATAAATTTAATATATTATATTAAATCACATCAATTTATATAGATATTTTTTATATATAATTTGTATGTAAACCTAACATTTCTCGTCATACAAATTTTAAATATATAAATCTCGCACAAAATCTTTATAAAATAGTGAATTTTACTGTAAAAAAAGTGAAAAACGCATTTTTTCGGACCAAAATGTCAAAGGTCATCACCTGCTAAAATGGGCTGTTATGCTGTTAAGGTTCTTGAAATTTGGTAGGCTAGTCTCAGCCTTCTTTCGGTCCAGCCCAATTGTGACCAAAACCCTTCCGAAAAGAACACACGGCCCATCCTATTGTTACTCCACTCTGCTTCCACTTCTTCTTCTTCTTCTTCTTCTTCTTCATTTCTAGGTTTCCATTTTTCTCAATTTCTGTAATACATGCCAATTCACCCATGAGACTCCATATGAGAAACCTTAATCTCTTCCTTATCCTTCTCCTCTTGGGTCTTCACCTCTGCTCAGTCCTCTCCTGGAAGAGAGACGAGTTCAGAAACTGCAACCAGACCCCTTTCTGCAAGCACGCCAGGTCCCGTAAGCCCGGATCCTGCTCCCTCATCGCCCACCACGTCTCCATCTCCGACGGTGAGCTCACCGCCAAGCTCCTTCCCAAGAATCAAGATAATGTGGAAGACCATGACCAAATCCAGCCCTTGGTTCTCACTCTCTCTGTGTACCAGGATGGCATCCTACGTCTCAAGATCGACGAGGACCCCTCCCTCGGTCCACCTAAGAAGCGCTTCGAAGTCCCCGATGTGATCGTCCCCGAATTCTCTAACACGAAGCTCTGGCTCCAGAGGGTCTCGACGGAGACGATCGAAGGGGATGCGGAGCCCTCGTCGATCGTGTACATATCTGACGGATACGAGGCGGTTCTCCGGCACGACCCGTTTGAGGTTTACGTGCGTGAGAAGGGTAACGGTAATCGTGTGATTTCCTTGAACTCCCATGGAATTTTTGATTTCGAGCAATTGAGAACGAAGAGAGAAGGTGAGGAATGGGAAGAGAGATTTCGAGGGCATACCGACTCGAGGCCGTACGGCCCTCAGTCTATTAGCTTCGATGTGTCGTTTTACGGCGCGGATTTTGTGTACGGGATCCCAGAGCATGCTACGAGCCTCGCTCTGAAGCCGACAAGAGGCCCCGGAGTCGAGTATTCCGAACCTTATAGATTGTTTAACTTAGATGTGTTCGAGTACATTCACGATTCTCCATTTGGGATTTACGGGTCGATTCCATTCATGATTTCGCACGGGAAGCAACGCGGGACTTCCGGATTTTTCTGGTTGAATGCAGCGGAGATGCAGATTGATGTGATGGGAGCGGGGTGGGATGCCGAGTCGGGGATTGCGCTGCCGTCTGAGAAGAATAGGATCGATACGTTTTGGATGAGTGAGGCAGGAATAGTGGATACATTCTTTTTTGTTGGTCCGGGGCCCAAGGATGTTGTGAGACAGTATACGAGTGTGACTGGCATGCCCGCTATGCCACAGCTGTTTGCGACAGCGTATCACCAATGTAGATGGAATTATAGGGATGAGGAGGACGTTGATCATGTGGATTCCAAGTTTGATGAGCACAACATTCCTTACGATGTGTTGTGGCTCGATATCGAGCACACGGATGGAAAGAGGTATTTTACTTGGGACAGTACGCTTTTCCCGCATCCGGAGGAGATGCAGAGGAAGTTGGCCACCAAGGGAAGGCATATGGTTACGATTGTGGATCCTCATATTAAGAGGGACGACTCGTATCATGTGCACAAGGAGGCCACGCAGAAGGGGTATTATGTTAAGGATGCCCATGGGAATGATTTTGATGGCTGGTGCTGGCCTGGTTCTTCGTCGTACCTGGATATGTTGAGTCCGGAGATAAGGTCATGGTGGGCTGACAGGTTCTCTCTTGAGAATTATGTTGGTTCAACTCCGTCGCTCTACATCTGGAATGACATGAACGAGCCTTCTGTTTTTAATGGTCCTGAGGTACGTTACTTCTCTTTTTGTGTTCCTACATGTTCCATGCTATTGTTTTATACCTGTGTGCATGTTTTTCATTTTTTGTAGTTGAAAGACTGATGAAGTAATGCAATGCAGACATGTGCATGGGTTCCCTGTTGTTTTTCATTTTTCTCTTTCTGAAATAACGGAGTTTTTTTTTATACGTAATCAATATTTTTATTAGAAAACGGCTGAAATAATAGAGGTTTTGTTTTTACATATAAAAAGGAGAGTAATAGAAGTTTTTGTGAAATCAAATAAATGTGACCAGTGTATGTAGCACTCATATTGCATTCATGCTAAAACTTATTAAATCTACTTATTTTCTAAGCCTGGCAGCTGTAAGTTTGCACTTCATATAATGATGTTTGGTGGCTTTTTGAAGAACATAGAAAAATAGGCTGCAATGTCAAATCAATGCCTTTTAGTTATTGGACCTGTCCATCAAACTGGTTTGTGATAAAACCAGCTAGAACCGATCAGTCCAGTGAGGTTTCAGTTGGCTAGTTTGGATTTTTTTTTTAACACCCCAATTGAAATCTGAGCATATTTTTCTTCCAAATTTGAGCCCCCCTTCTTCACCTAACTAGGGGCATTTTAGGAAGTTATTATGTTTATTTTGTTTCATTAAATGTGAGCCATTTATAAGCTCAAATCTATTTTGAGGGGAGGGATTTGAGTTTATCACCCTGTTTATGATAGTTGAAAAAAGATTTTCTTTTTGAAACACAAATTGTGTCACTCATTAACAAGTCGGGCCTGTTCCACGATTTTTTAATTTCATCATTACTGCTTATTAAGAGGAATCTGAAGTTAGAAATCTGAATTTATGTTACAGAGTCTGAGTGATGCTAGAAGATTTTGAACTTCAATGGTGTTGAATATGGATGATCTAAATAAATTTGAGGTCGTTAGAGAAATTTGATAAAGTGGGACCAATAAAGAGAAGAGAATATAGAACTAACACCCCCCCACGGCCGTGCATACCGATAAAAAAATACATAATTGTTATTACTTGTCAGGGATGACGTTTAGAAATTAGATGGCTTAAGATAATTATTCTCCTCAATAAATTCTGAAAGTAATGCCTTGACTATTTAGTACTGACCAGTAACTTGACCAAAAAAAAAAATTTATGACCAGTTGACAATGCCAAGAGATTCTTTACATTTTGGAGGTTTTGAACACCGGGAGCTACATAATGCCTATGGGTACTACTTCCACATGGCAACAGCTGAAGGGCTTGTAAAACGTGGAGAAGGGAAGGATAGGCCTTTTGTTTTGTCAAGAGCGTTGTTTGCTGGAAGTCAAAGGTATGGAGCAATTTGGACAGGAGACAATTCAGCGGATTGGGATCATCTAAGGGTTTCAGTCCCAATGGTTTTAACACTCGGTCTTACTGGAATGTCATTCTCTGGTAAGTGTTATTTATTAGTCTAAAGAAAATAAGCTTTTGCTTTCATGGAACCTCCTTGCCTGTGAGAGCAAGGTGGAGGGTGAGCTTCTGATTTTTTTTTTGACACGTGGTGATAGTTGTTATGGTTATATTTTTCTGCAGGTGCGGATGTGGGTGGGTTTTTTGGCAATCCTGAGCCTGAACTATTGGTTCGCTGGTATCAGCTAGGTGCTTATTATCCTTTCTTCAGGGGGCATGCCCATCATGACACGAAAAGACGTGAACCATGGCTATTTGGGTAGGATGTCCTATTTTGTCAAAGTATACTTCCCTTTTTCTTTTACTTATCCAAGACACAGGAAAAAAATTATTTTTTCTGTTTTTTCTGTTTTCTAGGATGCTTTTCAACTCCCCAAAAAAAACAAAAAAAAAAAACAAAAAAAGCTCTAGAAAAGAAGTTATCCAATATTCCAACCAAATTAGTGTTATTAGCATATATATTTTATTTGCGCCGGTAAATGGGGAAAATCAGAAGCCTGATCCATCCTACCCAATAGATGCCTTTGCCACTGGTTTGATGGCATTTTATGACATTCTATATGTTGCTATATGTTTGATCATTCATAAGATTTCTTCTGTTATGCTTTACTTTATAGGGGAAAATATGATTGTAAATATTATTTAAAGACTGCAGGGAGAAAATTTTCAGGTAAGGTGGATCTTAGCATATAATAACTAGAAAAATAATCCTGCTCAAACTGTTGGGTTATGGGTATTATGCAGGCTCAAATTGAGTTGAGCAAGCTTGTGTGAGGTACGCCTTGCCCAAGTTTTGTGTTGAATGGAATCCATCAAAAGACATTTAAAAACCAGATTTTAAATGTTTGCAGTTGCTAACGCTAAAAATATCCCAATGTGGGTATCCATTTACTTGTATGCATCAGTTCCAGTTCCAGCCATCCTAGTGACTATTATTGATATGGAAAATCCATGGTCTCTTACATCACTGCAGAGAGAGAAATACGGAACTTATCAGAGATGCCATACATGTCCGCTACATGTTGCTGCCTTATTTCTACACATTATTCAGAGAGGCCAACACTAGTGGCGTTCCAGTTGTGCGTCCATTGTGGATGGAGTTCCCTTCTGAGGAAGCTACTTTCAGCAATGATGAAGCTTTTATGGTTGGTAGCAGTATTCTGGTTCAAGGGATTTATACTGAGGTACTGTGGAGTTCCCATTTGTCACCTCTGTTGTAATTTTTTTGATAAACCAATTTAAACTATTGGATATCTTCTCAGCGCGCTAAGCATGCATCAGTGTATTTGCCTGGGGGACAATCCTGGTTTGATCTGAGAACTGGAACTGCATATAAGGGAGGTTTGACCCACAAGCTGGGGGTCTCAGAAGACAGTGTTCCTGCCTTTCAAAGGGCTGGAACCATCATACCAAGGAAAGACCGGTTTCGGCGAAGCTCCACACAGATGGTGAATGATCCATATACTCTGGTATGTATTTGAAGCCCATACAACCCATATAAGCTATTATATAACACTTGTTCCATGGTTTTGACCTTGTGATGCATAATTGCTTTAATTATGCCCATACAAGTCTTGCCACTAAATGGGTTAGGAAGCATAAGCCAGTTGATTTCTTCGAGTAACAGCAGCTGATATTGCGAACTTCTTCATCATAAACTGCTACCTTCATTAATAGCGGAACTGTTACTGCTCATTTGGCTTGGAAAAGAATTCTTATTGCTAATCTCTCGTGTGGCTACCTTAGGTGATAGCTCTTAATAGCTCCCAAGCAGCTGAAGGTGAACTCTATGTTGACGATGGCAAAAGCTTTGAATTTGAGCGGGGGGCATACATTCATCGCCGCTTTGTGTTCTCAGATGGCAAACTGACATCTATGAATCTGGCACCCGCTTCCCCCGGTAAATCCCAGTTTTCTTCAGAATCTGTTGTCGAGAGAATTGTAGTGCTAGGACATGTTCACGGGGCAAAGAGTGCTGTAATTGAGCCAACAAATCGAAAGGTTGACATTGAACTGGGGCCGCTGTGGCTTCAATGGGGACGCGAATCTGCTGCTGCTGTAACCATTCGCAAGCCTGGTGTTCGGATTGCAGATAACTGGACTATAAAAATTTTGTAAGAACCTTGATGATTAGACTGAGTTTTGTTTTGTTTTTCTTTTTTTGGGGGTGCTGGCGGGATAGAAAATCTCCAGTGTTTCTGGTACGATGATCATTGATCATATTATCTATGAGATTTCTTTCCATCAATTTGAGTGGACGTGGACAAATCTGGAACTCAGAACTATGTTTAAAGATGCAAAATCTCGTACATTTATACGGAATCTCGTAATTACGGCAATGCCTCTTGTTACGTCTCGATCTATGATCCCGAGGAACCATTGAAAAATATGAAACAAATTAAAGCCCCCCTTAATTTGGAATAGGTCATTTGAGACGAGCAGTCCTTCAAGATCATTTGTCAAAATCACTAAATTAGGGACTCCAATACATATATATATATATATATATATATATATATATTAAAGTGACTTCATTAGTAAAATAGCATTAGTACAAGAGTAGATTATATTACAAACCATTTCTAGTACCTAAATGAGGGTCCTTCTCACTTTGAAAATCTAGTAAACATGGTGGTATTTCTATTAGAGGAATTTTTCCATTGTACTATTGAATGCACGCATCGATTTTGTGATTGATGTATCTTGACTGCTATCCATTCTTCCAGCTCTTTTAACAAAAATCTGGTATCCCTTGCTACTCCTTCTGATTTGATTTTTCTAAAGGGACTCTAATGTTGTAAATCGCATTAATCATATGCTCTGATCAGTTGCATCATCTTTCTAATGTTTTGCCTCATCATTAATTTCAAGACTTCCTATAGAAGTTTATTCAACTCTTGATAAAATCATTTAACTTGTAACTAAAAATTCTTAGACAATATATATATATATATATATATATATTCAACGGTTGCAATAAGTTTGACAAGCTTTTAATTAGTCAAATCTCCCAATAATTAAAATCAAACCATTAATTGCTCTATAGATCAGGAAAAAACAAACCAGAAACCCTGGACTTGACTCACAAGATCAATTTCTTAATGAAAGGAACATAGCTTATGTGGAAATTAAGCTTCCATGTCATGAACAATGTACTGGGTGTGTAAAAAATAAAACTTACAAATAGATTCTCTCTTAATATATATATATATATATATATATAGTTTAAGCTGATCTTAATTAATTAGCCTTTTTGGTGATGATGATGTTAATGTTGCTAAATGGGTGTTGATCATGATCATGATCACCAATGTTAATTAACAATCATGTGTCATTTATATTTATATCGTATCATATCCAAATGAATTTATCACTTTGTTAGTCATGAAATCTGCAAGTAGGAGCACACAAGTCCTATAGCCATGCATGCACCATAATATATAGGGTAGTGATAGGGTTACTATCCATCTACTACCCACTTACTACCCAAGCACATTTCAAATTTTTTTATTTTTTTATCATTTTTTTAAGTATTTTTTTACCATCTTTAATCATTAAGAAAAAATTAAAAAAATATATAATTTTATTAATATTCACTTCCTTAATCATTAAGTAAAATTAAAAATTTTAAAAAAATCAAATACAATTTAAGTAGTAAATGGGTATAAGTAATAGGGTAGTAACCCTATCATTATTCTAATATATATTGAAGATTTTTTCTTAAAATTAAGGTCCATCCTCCAGTACTACTACTGGTGTTAATCATGTTTACACCCCCATTTTAAATGCTCCCCATGCAAGTACTTTCAAAGCTCGGCATCTATATATCTTAAGTTGGAAAAAATCGGATTAATTAGATCGCGACAATACTATTCATGCTGCTAAAAATTAAAAAAATATCTTAGATATTATTTATAAATTAATATCTACCAACATCTATTTTTGTCAAGTACGTACGTACTTGATCAGTTTGTATAAATTAACCAGTAGCTAGCTAGCTAGTGATCTTGGCCGTGTTATATATAGAGCACTTTCAATAGATTCTTTATCCTATCATTTAAAATATATCACTAAAACCTATTTTTTCTATTTTATATAATGACTTTTACAATATACTATACATCAATTTGTCTATTTTTTCTTCATATCATTTAAATATTAGACTTTTTAATATTTTTTATTCATTTCAAATATTTTCCTTAACTACCAATGAAATCCTTATATCTTTTGATATTTGCAATATCTCCTCATATACAATATCATATAATTATGTTCTATTTTAAATTAATCCAAATTTATAAGCTAAACTAAAATATAAATTAATTCAAAAAATAAAAAGAATAGATTATATAATGAAAATAAAATGCAGCAAATTGTGATTGATGGAAGATGAGCATGCCCCAACTGTGAGGAAGGGAAGACGTGCGAAATAAATAGATGGGCTGAAAGGGGTTAAAATGAAATAAAGTGAAATTCGGTAGTAGAGAAGAAAGTAAACAAATGAGAGAGAAATGATGTTAAAATGATGAAAAATTCTAGACATAAGCCTCACACTCTGCACACCTATTTAAAAATAAGTTATTTTACATTTTTTATCTACATTAATATGAAAATTATTTCAGACATATTTGTAAGTAAAATAGGATAAAAAATATAAAATGATATATTTTTAAGTGGGTGTGTAGGGTGTGAGGCTTATGGGTAGCACTGCTCTAAAATTATATACAATGGTAAACAGTGCAAGCTAAACATAGTGGTACTAATACTGTAGCAAACTAGAAATTACAGATAAAATACATCATCGATCCATTGGACGGGACTTTTAGACTAATTTATTCAAATTTTGGTTTTACATAACCCATTGAGAGTGCTCAAATTTCAATATACACGTACATACATATATATATATATACACACACACAAAATGAAAACTTCATGTTAATTCCATTTGAGATGAAGGTCGACACAGATTTCAAAATTTCTTAATTTTGGTAATTATCACTAATTAATGATTGGTGCATGCATGTGAGAGAAGAATTAAGGAGTACTTCGTCATGATCATATAAACTTCCGTAAGCCAATGACTACATAAATATATGCAGTGATCATATATATATATATATATATAGCTCTGAAGCAAACCAGAAGCTGCTGGGACGCACCATATATCGATCGAGACAACTCCAAGCTAGCAGTGTGCTGTGGGGTACTTATATAATTATATGCCTATTCTAAATGCCTAGCTAGCATCCTCCTCTTCCCACCCACCTTTGCCCACCAATCAGATCATGCTGCAGACTTCAGATATGTGTTTATATATATATATATATATATATATATATATATAGCTATGGGTACACATGAGACACACACACACACACACATATATATATATATATATATGTATATATGCACATGTAATTAGAGCCTAGAGCATTAGAAGAATGTACATCGATCGATCTTGCAGTAGTAGTACTGCATGCAGCTAGCTGGTCCACCTGATCATTTAATTTAGGCCGGCAATGGTATTGGCTTATAAAATAATGGCTGGAGCTGAACGAGTCTGCAGGGCCAAAATGCATGCATGCCAATTTAATTGATCTAAGCCTAACAATATTCTCTGCATCGGCTGCTGGCCTGCCTGCATGCATGCATGGACCCGCCACTTAATTTTGTGGTCATTCTCTCAAACCCCCACTTTCAATGGTATACACTTCCTTCGAGTTAACCTCGATCACTAGAATGACGTCTTCCCACCCTAGCCTGCATTGTCAACATCAAAATAGAATATATATCTACTACTGCATTAACAAATTAATGAAATTAAGCTGATGGGAGATCGTATATATCTAAGTTTGCCAGTCCAACTTTTCCATGAAAACATGTCATGTATACTTGTTCCATATTTGAATTAATAATGCATCTATTACCTATATATATATATATATACATATATATATATAATTTCCATCTTCTTTTGCTTAATTCTATTAAGCCACGGCCTCAACATTTACTTAATCAATTCTATTCTTTTATTATAATTTTCTTTAAATATTATTATTCAATATATATATATATTATATCCATGCATAAATTTGGTAATTATTAAGTTTCAAGTAATTTAAAAAGTCATGTTAAATTCATATTGTAATTTGGAAGTTTAATTAAAGGTACTATGTGACATGACTACCATGCTTCTTTCCTATATAGCTATATAAATTTTCATCTTCTTCCATAGATCATCTATAATTAATTTATTAAAATCAGTAATAAAAAAGACCAAATTAAAAATACTTAAAACTGAATAAGTAGTACTATAAAGTATTACTCTAATTAAATTGATTGCCTAGTTCATGCCAAGCTGATAATTAATTTTATGCTTCTCAATGTACGTACGTATAATAACTTCATGACTAAATAGCGTATTATTCTTTAATCTATCACATATATAAGAATCAAAATGCATGATTTAAAAGTAAAAATCAATATTTATATATGTAGAGCAAGCTATATATATATATATATATATATATATATAGACGTATAACTCCCTAGCTACAAGTATATTGATATATAGGAGCATTAATCAAGTTAGATAATCGAGTTTGGCCAAAGAATTGGAAAGGATGATCTATTTATAATATGTCTCCAGTAATATTTACATCTAATAATTTCCTGATCAGTTTTTGGGCTCCAAGGTACATATAAATATATATATATAATGGTCATCATATATACATGTTTCCACATTTTGACTCTTGAAGAAAAGTTACATATATATATGATGGATCAACCCTTTGATTCCTTGAACAATTAAAACCTATATATATTTATTCTGTTAATTTGTACGTACGTTCTTTGACATCTATAGTACTTTTCTTAATCCATTCATAGCTAGACTGGTCTGAGAGATCCCATGCATGCATGCAGCTGCAGTTGAGGAAGAAGTTCTATTTATATCTAGCTATATATATATAATAAGCAATTAATTAGTACTTTGTGCATGGCTGTTCATACTATATATAATATTTTGGTTTCAGATATATTAAAACATGCATGCATCTTGCATGCATGCATGTATGTATGTATGTCTTTGAAGGTGAAATTCAAAGTACTGGTTTATGACAATATTGATCTTGATCAATAGTTAAGTTGGAAGCAATAGTACTTGTGGCCAATGGGATAATTGGTTGTTTTATTGACCATTTGGTACTGCGTAATGATTTGTTTGTTGTAATTAGGCAAAGATCCCTTAAGCTTATCTTATCATATGCATGTAGGACAGATCAACATGATAATGTTTGAAAAAGGATATTACAATCTGCAGCTTGACAAGATTGATTTGATTTCTATTATTCCAGTTTACATTCACATTCGACTTGCAAAGGTTTAATTAGGTCCATCATAAAATAAGGCTCATCCTGACTCGAAGCAACATTAACATGACAAGCGCTACTTCCAAATTGAGGTCAGAACTTTTTACTCAAAATATATTTTTCATGTATGGTCTCATGGTAAAGATATCAGAAGCTAGCTAGCAATTAAATGATATATATATATATATATATATATAAGATCTTGGCTTAATTAAATCTATAAGATATAAGATATCATCAGGAGCAGCTTGAACGTGGTTCTCTTTGTTTCTAGCTAATTGTTTCCTATATAAGACGTTATAAGATTTCTTTCATTGGACTCGTTACATAATATTCCTGTATATATATATATATATATATATATATATATATGCTTGCAACTTTAGTGATCTTTTTGAAAGGCATGCGATCGAGGAGTCACAAATTAGACATATGAGTACTTCCCATGCCAATTAGGTTCAATATGCATGGCCCTATATATATATATATATATCACTTCTCCGGATATATATAAATATAATCACTCCACGTTACATACGTACATGCATTAATTCACATGCAGCATTTACGGCCACTAGATGATCCTGAAATAACAAAGAAGAGAGAGAGAGAGAGAGAGAGAGAGAGTTGACCTAAATATTTTCTTTCATGGGTTTGATGGGGGCGCTTGAAAGATTAATGTAATGGGGACCTGTGGTGGGTCTTTGACTATACCGGTCAGTCATATTGGATCTCGGGATCATTCTTTCTATACAATTTTTCTTTTTCCACATCATGAAAAGCTGCTACATATACTCTAGTTTCTTCACTCCTTTCCCTCCATTCCTTTCTCAGCCCTTTCCTCTTCTTCCAAACTGTTCTGCTTCTCGCTCTGATCTCTCTCTTCTGCATGCATGCATGCCTGGGGTTTGGGATTGGGTAGCGCGAGCATACAAATCAACTACATGAGTGTCTCTCTTTGGTTTAGGTTTTGAATGCAAGTGAGACCTACCCGTCTTGGCCAATCTCCTAGCTAGCTAGCTGCTCATCCATATTAAACTCTCCTTTTTTTTCAAGTTGGAAAGAAAAACTAATCACAGTTAAAAAAAAAAAATCTCATTTCCAACAGCGCGCTTCTTTGTTTCTCACGATTATCTTCTCCGTTTTGTATCTGTTCAATCAAATATGGGGGAGAACCACCACCACGAAGTTTTTGACGTCTCCATAGACGTTCTTCCTCAGAGTGGCTCCAAATCCTTTGACAATGACGACGATGGCCGTCTCAAACGAACAGGTAAATATCTTCCCTAGCGGCCTGCTTCAGAGTTCTTAATTTCTGCGTCTTTAAAATCTCAAATCTTTTTTTATATTATATATTCGTGACCAGGGACTCTTTGGACTGCAAGTGCTCACATAATAACAGCAGTTATTGGATCTGGGGTGCTTTCCTTAGCCTGGGCCATAGCTCAGCTAGGTTGGATTGCTGGCCCTGCTGTCATGTTCTTGTTCTCCTTCTTCAGTTACTACACTTCATCATTGCTCGCAGATTGTTACCGTGCCGGGGACCCTGTCTCCGGCAAGAGAAACTATACTTACATGGATGCAGTCCGGTCCATTCTTGGTATATATAAAGTCGAGAACTTCAATATATAGTATATATTCCAATCATATATATATATATATATATAGTCAGTACTGGTCTTCATGAGGATCTTTCAATATAGAAGTAGTATTAATCTTTCTCAGGTGGAGCTAAGGTCAAGGCATGTGGACTTATTCAGTATCTGAATATTTTTGGAATAGCCATTGGATACACTATAGCAGCATCTATAAGTATGATGTGAGTCAAATATATGTTATCCTAGCAGCAGTTTTTTCTTTTTTGTTTATCTATTTATATTATATCATCATTATAGTCTAATTACTGGGAAATTAATGTTCGATTATACTAATGATTTTGTTTGATGTTAACTGACATGCACAGGGCGATCAAGAGGTCTAATTGCTTTCATGAGAGTGGAGGAGACAACCCATGTCACATGTCGAGCAATCCATACATGATATTGTTTGGAGTAACCGAAATCGTGTTTTCTCAAATCCCGGACTTCGATCAAATATGGTGGCTATCAATTGTTGCCGCTGTCATGTCTTTTACCTATTCTTTAATTGGTCTAGGACTTGGAATTGCCAAAGTTGCAGGTTGAGATCATCGCTTCATGATCAGTTATATATATATATATACACACACACATGAC
Organism: Juglans regia; assembly: GCF_001411555.2. Classification (NCBI taxonomy): domain Eukaryota; kingdom Viridiplantae; phylum Streptophyta; class Magnoliopsida; order Fagales; family Juglandaceae; genus Juglans; species Juglans regia. The sequence goes on along the minus strand of NC_049910.1, from coordinate 6,933,794 downwards.
ACTCACACACACATATATCAAACCAACTCTTAATATAAGGTTGTTCTTTACTTATAATGAGCAGATACAGGAACTTTAAGGGGCAATCTTACCGGAATAAGCATTAATACCGTGACTCAAACCCAAAAGCTCTGGAGGAGTTTTCAGGCTCTAGGCAACATAGCCTTTGCTTACTCATTTTCTGTTATCCTCATTGAAATCCAGGTATTTATATACTTTCTTCGTTTGAATTAGGGAAAAAAAAAAGGGTTTGAAACCTATATATATTTTAATCTATCCTTTACACAGGACACAATCAAATCCCCACCATCAGAAGCAAAGACAATGAAGAAGGCAACTGTACTTAGCGTTGGAGTAACGACCCTATTTTACATGCTATGTGGCTGCATGGGATATGCAGCTTTTGGTAACCTTACACCTGGAAATCTCCTCACTGGTTTTGGTTTCTACAATCCATTTTGGCTTCTTGATATTGCCAATGCTGCCATAGTAATCCATCTGGTGGGAGCATATCAAGTTTTTTGCCAACCTCTCTTTGCCTTCATTGAGAAAAGAGCTCAACAAAAATGGCCTGAAAGTGAATTCATCACCAAGGAAATTGCAATCCCCATCCCTGGTTTTCACCCATATAACCTAAACCTGTTCCGTTTGGTTTGGAGAACCATTTTCGTGATCTTAACCACCATTATAGCAATGTTGCTTCCCTTCTTCAATGATGTTGTGGGAATTCTTGGGGCACTTGGGTTTTGGCCTTTAACAGTGTATTTTCCGGTGGAGATGTATATTGCACAGAAGAAGATACCAAAATGGAGCAATAGATGGATATGTCTCCAAATGTTGAGTATCGCTTGCCTTACAATATCGATTGCCGCGGCTGCCGGTTCAATTGCCGGCGTCATGCTCGACCTTAAGGCCACGTTCTAGCTATGGCAGTCTTTTGGATCGATATCTCATCATTGAAAAAGATGGATCATATATTTCACCAGTTCCATTTTATGAAGGAAGCTGATTATATATGTTGTTAGTTGTTCATGGGTGTGGTAAAAAGTACTACGAGTTTATGTTGTTTAATTCATGTCAGTCTTTTAAAGGGATTTGATCTACTTTGTAGTACGCCATTAATATATATATATATATAGATGTATGTATGTATGTAATTATTAGTCAAATCCAAAACATAAACCCCCCACATCTTCTCGAGAGATACCCCTGTAAACGAGAAGTACTAGTACTGGAGTTGGCTACTTGAATTCAGTTCCATGTAGCAGTAGCAGTAGCAGTAGTACTACAGCCGAGTTTTTAGTGTGAATATTATATTATTATATAGCTGGCATATTAATTGTTCAACGAAATTATCATCATTCAAATGATTATAATTAAAAACAAGTAGTACTGATGTTGTGATCACCAATTTTAATACAGCAGAGAGAGATATATATACATATATATATATATTTATAAGAAAAAGTTATTTTACCTCCTTATTTTGATCACTCAATTTGATTACTGGTCAAAATTTTTTTATTTTTTTATTTAATAATTAAAAAAATAATTTTAAATATATTGATATATTTTAAAAATATTTAAATATATTAAAAAAATTAAAAAAAATATGGACGGTATGCCCAACAATAAGAGTGGGGTGAAAAAGTAGCCCCACTAATATTTATATATGAGTATTGTTATTAGACCATCTGAAACTAACGGCTCATATGACTCTTTTGATCACGTGACACCACCAAGTAATTCCATGTCATTTTTTATTAAATTAAAATAAAAATAAACACAAAAATATATTTAAATTAAAAGGATGTCCAAAAATATAAAAAAGAAAAATACTGAAATTTTAAGTTTCTATGCCCCTTTTCTATGTGTTTTTAATTTTTTTTTTCTTAATAAATCACATGGCATTACATGGTAGTATGGTACTACGTCAAGAGAGTTATATGAACATTACATGGTGGTACGTAGGGGTGAAAACCAACCCATTCGGCATAGTTTTTGGGCAAAACCGACTTCTACCGATGAGAGAAAATTGGGTGGAGCAACTGACCATAACCAGTCGATGGGGAAGAGGAAACCGATCGAGACGATTCTCGGTCGGAATTCGGTTAATTCCCCTACCAGCAAGATTCTTATGAGATAATAGAGAGAGAGAGTTGCAGAGGAGAGAAAGTGATATGAACCCGCGGGAAAGGAATCCCTTGAACCCACAGTCAATTTGAAAACTTTCCAAGAAAGCCAAAATTAAGTCAATGGATGGAGAATCTAGAAAGCCAGCTTCAAGTAGCTAAAGCCTTTAAGTCATGTTGTTGCCCTTTCGATAACTTATCAAATGAGTCAAAACTGAATTTTCATCATTTAAGCCCTTCAACTTGTATTTTGCCCATCTAGAACTTGCAACATATCTTTAAGACTAGGCACACCTTCGTTCCCACAGAAAGAGCGAGTTGCAGAGGAGAGAGAGAGAGAGAGAGTTGAAGAGGTGTAAAACGTGGGGGAGGGAAGATGACTGGAGAAGAAGACGACCCCATCTCGAAACAATGATGTTCAATTTAAGTGGAATGCCGTCATTTCATACATATTTTTTTTTCATACGCGTTAAATAAAACGGCGTCGTTTGGTTTAGAACCAAGCGGCGTCGTTTCAATTATGTTATGTATACTTATAGGTGAAAAACGACGTTGTTCCACTTAAACTTAAGTGGAACGGCGTTGTTTTGATTAGTGTATATTAAAAAGAATATATAGTTTTATTTTATCGGTTAGTTCAGCAATTCGGCCCAACTTCAAATCGGGACCAAACTGCTAAACGTCGGTTCCTTGAATTTTCCACCACACGGCAGCCGGTTCTTGACACAGCTAGTCAGTTCCCGTCGGTGGCAGCCGGTTGCATCGGTTTTTGTTTAGCCCTAGTGATACGATACCACGTCAAGTGAGTCATTTGAACGATATGTTTCAACAGCCAAAAAAAATCATTCATATAGATATATAGCTACTTATGTAGATACAGTACTACTAGCGCATGCAAACTTAATTTGTATATACTCCACAATAACTTGGCAAACTTTAAGATTATGAATTTAATTGATCTCTATCTTATAACTGGTAAATATCTCATAATTTCCTAATCGGATATTTGCAGTTACATAATGATAAAAATTACCGAAGCTTGTCAACTTTGGAGTCGTACGTGCAAATACGTTGTACGTAGGAATTATAGTTCTATAACAAAAAAGATTCACATATCGATCCCCATCCAAATTAAAGAGGCCGCTAATATATAAGTACAATTGTTAATATAAAAGTTTGTTAGTTAGGATTAGATGATGATTAGAATCTACTTGAATTATTGGATGAATATAATTTATCTTTATCTATAAATATTTAAATTCAAAGATAAATAGATTAATAGATAAAAGTTTGTCTTTATCTTTATCTATGAATACTTGAATTCTAAGATAAGTGGTTAAATAGATAAAGGTTCAAAAGACTTTTGATCAAGATTGAATATTTGAAAAGATAGGAGATATCAAGTGATCTGGATAGAAGCTTCAAAAAGAATATATCAAGCAGAAAGAATTTTGAACTATCAAGAAGTTATCCAGAACATACGCTGAACATAAATCAGTTACTGCAGAGAAGAATTATCGCGACATGTCAGCAATCCGTTAGGAGACGTCTTTGGGACAGATTCTATCCGTCAGCAGAATCCTGTTGAAACTGGAACTCTTTCCAGATAATTTATTTAAAAGATTCTACTGGTTAAGATTTTTAAAGATTCAGATTTGCATATTTTCTAGAACACTTTCTAGTGCATATTTTAGCGAGAAAATTCCTTAAAGAATTTTCATATTGTTTCTCTCAGAGAGTGGTACTTGAGTGTGAGAGTGTTTTATCTCTCTTTTTTGAGTGCGTGCATACTCCATGTTGAAGAATTGATTGGTCAAGTTCCAGCCACTGAAGTTCTAAGAGAAAAGCCAATGTTTGAAAATCGTTAGAGATTCTGACTGCTACTGTGGTAGAAGACAAATGGATAATTTGCCTGGTCAAGTAAGAGTGTTAATTGATAAAAGTTTTGTAATTAACCTTTACTTGTAATTGATTTTCAAATAATAAAATTGATTTTTCTGTGTTTGGCTGTCGCTTAGGATTTTACCTTTAAAGAGTTCTTTAAAGGGTTTCCCTTCGATACCAATCTTGGTGTTACGCACTTCGTTTATTTTATGTATTTAATTGTTTATCAAATTAATTGCATGCTTGACAACTAACCAATTTGTTGAGTGAATTGGTAGATATACCCGCTACGTTACAAGGGTACTTGGGTAATTTCAATTGGCATAAGAGCGTGGTTTACTCATCCAATGTGATCCGTGTCCCTGTAGATCATGTTGTCATCATTATATGTCCTGTCACAATTTGATGAGGAAAAATATGCTTATTGGAAAGTTCGTATGAGAGTTTTCCTAAAGTCTTTAGATGAACGTGTGTGTGACATTAATTGATATGACTACTTGCATGTTCTTGCATTCCTTGCATTTCATTTATTAGTCCAGGACATGTATTTTATTTTTCTGTTTTTAATTTATGTTTCTGTTTTCAGTTTTTAAATAAGAAAAATAATATAAATTTTTTTTTTCTAATTTGTTTCTAATTTTTTGGAAAATGCATGCTTGATATGTCAAAGTTTTGAGCATGTGTTCTCACAAAATAAATTTTTGAACATATACATCTCTCTACTTTGTGTAGCCCATTTTGTGCATACTAACCATTTGAGTCATCTTGACAAAATTTATTTACAAAGCACTGTGAGAAACTTATGTGTATGCACTTTATAATTAAGTTCCATATTTATTATCGAGATGCTCACCATAGAGAGAGTTCATGTCTTGAATTGATTAATACTAGTTGAACCTAGTACAATAATAAAGAGATATTTCCTTGCCAAACACAAATAGTTGATCCATATAGAAAAAGTCGGTGTTATATCATTGCGGAAAAAGACAAATACCGTACACGGATCTATCCCTTAAGTCCTTATAGAAAGAATCGTGGCTCAAATCATTGTGAAAAAATATGAGCAACAAAAATGAACATGAAAAAGATTGTGAAAACTAGTGTTTGAAGGAGATACTCATATATCTAGGTCCTAACATAAAATTTAACTTTTGAGGTGAGTGACAATCTCTTAGGAGCATCTACAAGAGAAAAAACTCATGAATAAATTTATCGAAAATATATTGAAGAGAAAAAGAAATAAATTGTTAATTTTCTATATAAGTTTGCTCACTCACACACTCACATGAACTTTGACATTGATGATCTTATGAAGTATGAACATTCATGGTGATTGTTACAAATGAGATGGTGTACTCTATTGAATTTTTTTTTGTGAGTAACACTATATTTGAACTAAGATGCATCTAGGCATGTTACTTGCCTCATTGCTTATATATATAAAAATAAAAAATTTTGTTAAAACTTTTTATTGTTTTTTATTTATTTTGGTTTATATAAAATAAATATGAAAATATAAAATATATTAAGGTATGAGTTGGTGTTGGTCTTATATACTTCAGTTTTTATATTATGTCTACCAAGTGTTTATTTTTATGTCTCAACCAAGTTACTTCATTCATTTTGTCATAATTTTATTTGCATTCATGCTCATACATCAGATGCATTTAATCCATGAAAAGTTGAGACGTATGAGAGTTGTTCATCATGGTTTTTTTTAGTGTCTTCATCTCGACTCACAAAAGAGATATTTATTATCTTATGAGTCTTGTCAGATTAGTGACAAAAATGTGGAGATTTAAATATACTGTTGAGGGAGAGTTAAAAAGTCTTTGCATTAAAAGATCTTTTGTGAAGGGGGAGTAGCAGTAGAAGATTGAGGGGGAGCAACAGAATATTGAGGGGGAGAACTAAATACTCAACATGGTTATTGATTATGACTAAAACACTATTTTAGTAAGTTTAGATTACGTCTAACCTTTGATTTTATTGAGATTAATTTCAAAAAGTGTTTTATATCATTTCTTCTCATTACTGTATTAAGATTTTCTTCACGAGATCTTGGTCTACTGGTTGTGTTTGTCTCAGGTTTATATTACATTCATCAAGTTAATTTTGTCACTAATCCGCCAAAGGGTGAGATTTTTAATATAAAAGTTTGTTGGCTAGGATTAGATAACTATGACATATTTGAATTATTGGATAAATGTAATTTGTCTTTATCTTTATCTATAAATATTTAAATTCAAAGATAAATAGATTAATAGATAAATGTTCAAAAGACTTTTGATCAAGATTGAATGTTCGAAAAGATAGGAGATATCAAGTGATCTAGATAGAAGATTCAAAAAGAATATCTCAAGCAGAAAGAATTTCGAACTATCAAGAAGTTATCCAGAACAGAAGCTGAATAGAAATCAGTTACTGAAGAGAAGAGTTATCGTGACATGTCAGCAATCCGTCAAGAGACGTCTTCGCAACAAATTCTATCTGTCAGCAGAATCCTACTGAAACTGGAGTTCTTTCCAGATAGTTTATTTAAGGGATTCTACTGGTTAAGATTTTTAGAGATTCAAATTTGCATATTTTCTAAAGCACTTTCCAGTACATATTTTAGTGAGAAAATTCCTTAGAAAATTTTTATATTATTTCTCTTAGAGAGTGATACCTGAGTAAGAATTTTCTAGTATTTTATCTCTCTTTTTTTAGTGCATACTCCATGTTGGAGAATTGATTGGTCGAATTTCAGCCATTAGAGTTCCAAGAGAAAAGTCAATGTTTGAAGATCTCATTTATCTGGTCAAATAAGAGTATCAATTGACAAAAATTTTGTAATTAAGCTTTACTTATAATTGATTTTCAAATAATAAAATTAATTTTTCTAAGTTTGGTTGCCTCGTAAAATTTTATCTTTAAAGAGTTCTTTGAAAGATTTCCCTTTGATACCAATCTTTGTATTACGCATTTCGTTTATTTTACGTATTTGATTGATTATCTAATTAATTGCATGCTTGACGACTAAACAATTTGTTGAATGAATTGGTAGATATTCCCATGTACTTAGATAATTTCAACAATTATATATAATATTACACAGGAGCGAAGAAACCTGAAAAAATTATTAAATATTCCTTTTAGATTTTACCTGTGTATTTCTCTTTTCTTGTCAAATTAAGCTAAATTAATTTAGTGATGTATTACAAAAACACAAAAAGAAAATTTCAAACAAGGCAGCATTCACAAAAGCAATACACACAAGATCATTATCATGATCAAATTCTCAACTCGATAGCACACTGGCTTGTTCTTCATGTTTAATATCAATGAATCGTACTATATCACAGAGGTTAAAAAAAATCATAATCATAATAATAATAATAATAACTAACAAAAAAATATATATAGAATGGCCTTTTGACAGAATGAGATTGGCAGATATTGGTATTGTACATCAACTTGGCCAATTCTGAACTTCAAACACAACCTGGAGAACCCATAACACCCGGAGGAACATCAAGTATGGCACAGTATAAAAACCATGCAGGCATCTCAGTTGCTAACCAAACCAAGCCAAGCCTCCTTCAGTCTCGGTAGATACGATCAAAATTCAGTAACTCTAGAGAGAGAAGTCCCAGAATAGATGTCAGCCTCCCTTCCCAGCAAATGCAGTCACCCACTGAGTTAATGTCAAGTGAAAATCCCACACAAAAACTTAAAAAAGCTCCTCTGAATTGAACTTATTCCAAGCTTCCTGTGACAATATTATCAAATTGTTTCGTGAAATCCAAGCCCAACAAAATGAAACAAAGGGTACTATTAACTTATCCAACAATAATCAATGGAACCAAAATTGAATTGCTTCCACTCAGCAAATGTGCCTTCGGAGTTTGGAGTTGACTTAAGAACACAAGTTGAATATCTATGCGAATTACATAATGGAAGTTCCATTAATGATGGTGACTGAAAGCAAAACATTCATGGAAATGACATATGCATCATTGCTACGTAAGCAGCAGCTCCAATACCCTGTGGTTGTTTAGTTTCTTCCAGTCATAATGCACATAATGAACTCAATGTTTGACCAGTTTACTAGCAAAAGATATGTACACAAACACTGAAAAGCCAAGGATTCCCAAATCTTTATATAACTGTTAGGACCATGGTCAGTCCCTGTGGTTTTCTTCCCTTTGTATACCCAGGAAGACTCATTAGAAAATGGGCATTAAAACCATCTAGATCGATTCCATATTAAGTACCTTAAGGAGATCGAACACTTTCTCCGCAACATATTTTTGTTGAAGCGTGGCGCCCTTTTGTTGCACCTTATCAGGGTGGATGGACAACGTTGCCTTCCTATAGACCTTTTTAACTGCAGGCGCTGTGATCATATCAGTCAAAGAAACGGGCTGCCAACCACATTCTGGCCAGAGCACCTGATCAATACAGAGACGAGAATCCAGTCAATATAAATACAAGGTCAACAATCACGAAACAATAGGACAAGCAATAGTAACCTTTTTTCTTATTATATAAGCTATACTAACTTACAACATGTAGGAAATATAAAACTCAAACTCACTGAAAGAAATCCAGTTTATCAAATCAGTAACAAGGTTAGAGCAATTAGTAATTATGACACTATAGAATTATAACTTACCTCCTAAAACCCATCCATCAGAATAGCAAAAACTTAAGAGACAACAATAACTACCCCGTGAGTGTAGGTTCTGGTTTAGCCTGACAATCTTCTCTCCATCCTCTTGCTCTTACCCTCAAAATTCTAAACCAAAATAACTTGAGGTAAACCACAAAAATTGCTTGAAGCAATCTGACCTTACAACATTATGTATGAGCAATCTCCCATATATCTTGAACCACCACAACCAATACCAACTCGTGCTTTCCTAAACAGATTTTTTAAACCTAAAGAACTTCTAAGAAAAAAAAAATACTCCAATATCTAAGTTGCTCTGGATATGACCCAACTGAAAATAATGGTAACGTCCACAAATATAATATTGGAAGTAATGATCAATGATGTATTGAAGGCGTTCAGCTAAAAGCTAAGTATCATGTAGCCCTCGACTTCTTTCTTAATTTAAAAAAAAACTTCCTTCTTATCATACTTTTCACGGCATGCACTGCATGAAAGAAGAAAATAATGAAGGGAAGAAAGAAGGTAATGAAGAAGAGGAGAAGAAGAATATCATGTATCAAAGATGGAGTTGTTGCCATGTTGGAGAAGGAAGTTTGGAAGCCAAAGCAACTCAGAGATTCGGTGGATGGCTCGCTTATGCTTAATGTGGATTGTAGTGCATCTGGAAGGAGTGTAATTCCGATAATTTTGAAATTAAGAGAGGCTGGTATTAGAACTACAAGTCACCATGCTAACCATCTGCATTTGGATGACTACTGATAATAGTCCCTGCTGTTTACTTTCCTAGATTTTATGAATTCTTATTTTTCCTTCTCCCTAATCAGGTGTTCTCTCTAGCATACTTCCTAAGTACTAAGGTTGCAGCTCTTTTGCGTTGTTGATGAAACCGACATTCTTAGTTTAAAAAAAAAAAAAAATCAGAACTGCCAAAGGAAAGAGAAACATGACCATACATAAGGTTTGGGGGGTGAGATGAGAATTTTGTGTTTTATTTGAGAGTTTAAAATATTGTGTTTTAATATTATTATTGTTTTGGGATTTGAAAAAGGTGAATTGAGATTTGAAAAAGTTGAATTGTTTATTATATTTTGTATGGGGATTTGAAAAAGGTGTAATGATGAGATGAGATGAGAATTTTGTCTCATCCCACCCCTCAAACCTGAATCATCCTAAGAAATTTTTTTCAATATCAGCTCATTGATCCCCCAAGTTTCGATGAATGCCATCGGCAGGTCACTACAAGTAATCTAGGACAAATAAGCTTCAAATTCAATTATTTTATTTCTCCAAGCCATCTTAAACAGCATATACAGGGGAGAGAGCATTCAACAATCAAACCCCTAAACTCAACATAAGTCGTCTAAGTAGATCACAAATTCTGGTTGTATCAAAACACCTAAAATAATATAAGTAGCAGCAAGTTGGCCATGATTAAATATGGCCATTTAAATGGTCCTAAACCTAGTGGTTAATGGTTATTGAACCCAAGACCTCACCCTCTATCCTGTTCCTATAAAGAAGGGTGTGCTGTTTGAACACCTCATTGGCTACAACTTAGCAAAGAGAGTTCTTTTTATAAGCCTATTTTAATTTCTTATAAAGTAATAATTCTTTATTAAAAAGTGCCAAGTACACAAGAAGTATACAAGAGAGATGTCTATCTAGAAGAAGATAAAGATGCAACAAATTCATGAAGATTTAGCCCGTTAAGGCTGCGTTTGGATGTTCAGCTGAGCTGAGCTAAATTCTTTATAAATAGTAGTGAGTTGATTAGTGAAGGGAGTTATGTGGGGCCCATCTAAACTAAGTTTAAAGTGTGTTTGGATGTTAAGATGAGTCTAGTACTTTTTATGGGAAATTGAAAAAGATTGTGGATCCCACATATCAAGATGTTTTAAGTTGGAAAAGATTGTGAGTCCCACGTGTAAGAAAATTTTGAGTTGAGATGAGTTTAGTAATTTGAGAGTTGAGTATTTGGATGTTAGACTCAGCTAAAATTAAACTGAACTCAGCTAAACTCAGCTGAGCTTGAGAATCAAACGCAGCCTAAGTTTAATTAAAGCACAAAGGTGGCACCAATATGTTAAAACAACTGACAAATAAAAAACATTTAAAGGAATGCAGACCAACATTTTTAAAGAAAGAACTGAGCACAGAGATTTTAAAAAGGTAAAGCAGTGTGGCATGTATATTTTACAAACTCAAGCATATGCACACGTATAATGTACAAAGAGGCTACAAGCTAAAAGACTTGTAGGCATCAAATGATGTTATATGAGAAACGCATAATAATAAGTGAACTGTAGAACACAAAAACATACATATTGCAAAGTCGAGAGCAAAGCACGCAAATTGCCCTCTTTCCCTGCAGCCCAACGCTTGATCTCAACATCCAGGGTTTCAGCAATCCTCTGAAATCAGTGCATAACGGGATTACACAATGAATATTTACTGCAGTAATTTCATGTGAGTTTCAGCGTATCATAGCATCTTAGACACAAAGGAATGAAGTAATATGAACGAAAATATGAAGTATATGAAACACATTGAATGAAGATAACAAAATACAGTATAACAATTTTTTCAAAATTAGATAAATATGCCATCAATTGAAAACAATTAGCTGGGATAGATGGGTCATAAATTGGTTGGGTACATGAATATCCATTTACCCATTTAATTGATAGACTAATACTAACACCCCGACCAATTTATTCAGTGTGGGCACCCGGCCATTGACATTTTATATAAAAAGAGTGTAGTCAGTTTTTATTATTTTCCAGGAAGTGAGCCCTAAGTGCGTGGTGTCACATACAGTTGACGGCTCCTGGCCGTGTCGTTGCCACAGAAAGAGACGATGGCATCCGGCGACTCTTTTGGGAGTACTCCCAGCGTCAAGATCTTCCCCAGTGACAGGATCTATCTCTCGCCGGGCCTTTCGTGGAGAGAACGTTGGTAAATCACAGATCTGCACCGACGAAACTTACTGTCTCACTAGGAGTTTAGACCCGCAACTATCTCTCTCGTTGTCAAAGCTCTCCACACTCAGACAGAGAACATAGTGATACACAGATATGCGCTGAAAAAGCTTCCTGCATCGCTGGGAGTTCAGATCTGCAGTGCTCTATCTCTCTCCTCGTTGAAGCTCTCTTTTGCAGCAACGAAGAGGAATGGAGCTTAGGGAGCCTTTGCATTTGAAATCAAAGGTCTGATTGAGATGGGTCAGTTTGTGCGCTTTTGGGTGGAATTAAAGGCTTTTGACCTTTCACCATAAACATGGAGGTCCTCAATAAAAATTATGGAGAAGAGCAGCAGGGTTTGGAGGTCTATAGCTATGGGTCGTAGTGGTATAGGGTGGCTGGTGGCTATGGTGGAAGCAATGTTACAGGCAGAGAGAAACTTGGAATTCACAAAACACTTGCTCAAAGGAAACAGAGCCTTCATGGCTCAACGAGGCTCCAACGTACATGGTAGATATCTAACTGTTACCGAATATGGTGGAGGAGGGAGGCGGAGTGATCTAGTCATTCCAAAAGGGTATGAAGGGCTGGGTTGGAGAAATTTTCTGTCAAGTTACGCAGAGTCGCCGCTCTGTTTTTCTCCAATCCTTATGATGGGTCACGGAGGGAAAGCCAGGAGAAGACATTCAATCATCAAAACATTAATTTGGAGTTGAAACAAACAAACCCAAACACAATGTGGTGGTGAGGCGATCGTATGCGACAGCTCTGAAGACGGGTCACGCTTCGGTTACTCAATTTGATTCCAGGGGCAAGACGGGGAACTGTGAAAGTGGCTTGGAGACTATGCAGACCACACAAGATTAGAACCACCAGAAGGAGTTCGACTATGGCAATATGACTGAAAGTGAGATGCACATTACATAAAAGGGCATGAAAAACCAGCTTGTCGAGTTGGAGGCAACAATTGCTTTTTTTATCTACGAAAATAGACTTGCTTTCAGCTGGAGGTAACAGAGTTGTAAGGCCCAATAAGAGGGAGTTCAAGATAGGCCTGAATTCGTTAAAATCAAATAAAGGAAAACAGAAAATTGGGTTCGGCCTAGTCCCTATAACCAGATCCAAAAGATTGTGGCGGGTCAAAAGGAAAACCAGATCATTTGAAGTGGGTTCTACGTCGCATATCGGTGTAGAGACAGCTAAAATGGAATGCCCTTCACCACGGGTGACACAGAAAAGGGTAATGGTCAGTGTTACACCCCTGGTCAGCATTCTCCTCGAAGAAACAATGACACCCACACCAGAGCTAAAGGAAAATGGTGTAATGCCGAGGCCTGAGGGAGATGTAGTGTCTACCGAAGTGGCACAAAAAGGATTGTCGGGAGGTGGCGCATCTCTAGTTCTCGCCAACGAAACAACGACACCTAGAGGTGAAGGAACTTTATGGGTTTGCCGCCAACCCAGAACCTCCAATGGTGACCATGGCCTCACCACTCATAACGGAGAGAACCAATTTGTCAGTATCTCTTCAGGAATCTTGTGACAGCAACATGGGTAATGCTGAGGAGGTACGGCAATTTGAATGCAGGGGATGTTGCGGAGGAAATTTTGGGCTTCTTGTTGGTGTCTTGCAAGGATAAATGTTTAGGGCCTGATATACAGTTGGGAGCTGAGTCTGGGGAAGATGATGTCCGGTTATCTCTTCCTCCGTTAGCTGGTTCATCATAGGATTGGGTTTTGCAAAAAGTTACGAAATACAGCAATGTGTGGGGATTACATGTGGAGGATTAGACGACCAATACAGCACTACTCACTGCTATTGAGGCGAGTCACTTATTTGAAACGAAATCAAGATTTAAGAGAGTAGGGAGTTAAAGCATCTTACTTGGACAATCAACTAAGACGCTAAGGGAGGTAGTTCAAGTCAAGGGAGGACTAGAGGGAGGGCAGGACCAATTGTGTTATGAAGCCTTCTTCCATCCTCGTAGGAAGGGGTGGAGTATTAGTTTCGGGTGTAGTATGTAGGGTGCAGTATGTAGAATGGTCCTATTTAGCTTCTACGGGAGTTTCGGGTGGAGTCTTAGTTTTTGTGGAAACAAGGGGTTGGATAGTCATAGTTATTTGCTTTGCTGTGGTGAGGCGCATTTTGCCCCAATCGGGCTTGGTGTATATTGGATGGACTTATTGTTCATTAGGGGCTCTCTATTATGAACTAGGTGTTCTCTCTTGTATACACCCAGTGTACTTGGTTACACCTATTGATATTAATAAATTTTGACTTATAAAAAAAGAAATTATTTTTCTGGTTTGGTAAAAGGGAAGAAAAGAAAGATATTATTTAATTTATATGATAAACTTCTTACCATAGCCCGGGTTTTAGTTTTCACACCATCTCTCTGAGACTCTTACACACAAAAAGAAAAAGAATGAACTCGGAAGCTTTTATGAGGGACAATTGAGTACATAACTCTATTTGTATTACCTTCTAGGCTTTCACTATTTTCTTATTTTCACAATGGAGAAGCACAAGTGTAAGCTATGCTTCATGAGATTTTCAAAAAGTAGGAGAGGGTCATTTTTTATGGAGTAAGAGAGATCCCAAACACGAGCATTTGCTTTGTGGAGAGTTGCCGTAGACTCCAAGTATCAGAGCAATAGGGGGGATGATGTTCTAATGACATTAGGGGTGTGCATGGGGTTGGGCTGTGGAAACATTAGATATAGATGGGAGGGTTTTTCTAAATATTGCAGAGGTCGGGAAAGGCTATAGAGTATGTTTTTGTCATGATACTTGGTGTGGAGATGGGGCCCTCAAGATCGCATTCCATACACCCTATCGGATTGCACACGATGAAGAGGCTTTGGTGGCAGCAGCTCTAGTGGCTCATTTCAGTGGAATGTTTGTTTTCTTAGACTGCGTCAGGATTGGGAACTACGTGCCATTTCTGAAATTTTCAGCTTTTTGAACACTATGAACATGGGTAATGTTCTTGTGTACTTGGACTTCGCCTTCTATTATGAATAAAACTTCTGATTACCTATAAAAAAAATGAACATGGGTAATGTTGAGGCAAATAGGCTGATCTGGATTCATGCTGGGAGTTGGAGACTCATGGTTCGGTCCTTGTACAAGGTTCAGACGAATCAGAACCACAACCCTTTTCCTTGGAAGTGCATTTAGAAATATAAGGTGCCCCCAGTGGTAGTTTCTTTGGCTGGACTGCTACCCTTTATAAAAACCTTAGAATTGATAATCCGAGGATACGTGGGTTTTTTGTTAGTGACTAGTGTTTTGTGTTTAAGAAAAATGGTGAAACTGTGAATCATTTATTATTACATTGTGAGGTGGCCAGAATCTTGTGGGATGACATCTTTATTAGGAACGGATTGGCATGAGTAACGCCCAAAAGGGTGTTGGATCTTTTGGCATGTTGGAGAGGTCTTCAAAATAACCCCCCTAATTGCCGTTGTGTGGAAAATGATCCCTCTATATCTTATGGGGTGCTTTTCAATGGAGAGAAACAGTTGGTGCTTTAAAGATCAAGGAAAGTTCCTTGGATGAGCTAAAGAGGTTCTTCTTCAACACTCCATTTTCATGGGCTACTGTCATTGATTTCAATGGGGCTTGTTTTCATGATTTTCTTATCCATTTCTAGTCTTAACTTGTAACTAGGTGTTCTCACAGTATACCTCCTATGTACTTGGGCTATACCTCTCTCATTTTAATAAACTTTTATTTTACCTATGAAAAAATAATGCTGAATTGAGGTCCATGGTGGATGCAGGATCAAATAGTTTGAAAACCCAACTCAAGATGCACTTTTAACGATCTTAATTGATTTCCCCTAAAATTCCTTCAAGTACCAAACAAAGTATAGATTCATGCTGATGTGTCCTGTAGCTTTAGATTTTCAAGAAATAAAATGGTCGACACTTCTTGAAAGAAAGAAAAGTTAAATTTTCAAAAGTTTCCATCTCACTCTCACAGCCTAGACTTTACTCTCTCCTTTATTTTTCTGTTTGGTTCCCAAGAAAGCTTAGGACTAGGAGAACAATGTTCTCTCTCTTTTTCTAATAATCACATACTCAACTTATACAAATGTTTTTTGATCAGCAAGTTAATATGTAAGACTAATTTAATAAGTCAAGAGTGTAGAACTGATATAGATGGGTAGAGTGACTATAAATGAGTATTCTTCATGCCTACAATCTAGGGCGTGTAAATGAAAACAGGTTAGTTTGCCATCCCAGCCTAACGGACCTAGGAAGAATTATTTGGTTCAGTTCTTGCTTTATAAAATAAAAATCACTCAAAAAAAAAAAAAAAAACAATACATGCATTCATATACATGAGGATGACCTTTTTCTTTTTGAATGGGGAAGAGGGATTAGAACACAGTTGTACTTAGTACTAGTCGTAAACCGCATGATGCGCAGGCTGGAATAATTAAATTGCTAGAACTGTTTAGTCAAGCACCTGAGTTGGAAACTGAAAGGTTTTTTCAATTATCTGAAAAGGAGAGGAAATGTTCTTTTTCAATAATAGTAGAGGAAAGGTTGAGAAACCGAACAGTTTATATCACAGGAGAGGAAAGGTTTTTTCCAAGAAGAGGATGGAAAAGTTGAGAAACAAAAAGGTTTCTGATAGAAAAGAATAATAAAATAATAAAATTTATGAAAATGGTTGATGATGTGGCTCATTCTTTTGTGATGGCATTGCTTCAGCTTTTATATAGGTAATAGATGTATTACTGGTAAAAAGGCATGACCAACCTCCAATTCTATAATAATGGCAAGCATGACTTCCATCCTGGGATGCAAGATATCTCATTTGCCAATGAAATATGTCGGCCTCCCCTTGGGTGCCCCATTCAAATCAAAATCAATTTGGGATGATGTGATTGAGAAAATGGAGCGGAAACTGGCGAATTGGAGAAGTTGTACCTCTCCAAAGGTGGTAGGGTCCCTTTGATTAAAAGTACCCTATCCAACTTGCTGAATTATTTTCTATCATTATTCCCACTACCTACCAAGGTGGCTCAATGCATGAAGAAACTTCAATATGTTCCCCTATACCAAAATGAGGCCTAGGTATCAAGCATTTGCAAGCTTTTAACAAGGCCTTATTGGGCAAATAATTGTGGAGATATCATCAAGAACAGGGGGACCTTGTGGAGAAATATCATATATTCAAAATATGGTGAGGAATGGGGAGGTTGGTGTTCAAAAGAGGCAAGTGGGCCACAGGGGGTGGGGCTTTGGAAGCACATAAGAAGAGGATGGGATACGTACTTTGGAAAAACCTGCTTTGAGGTGGGTGATGGATCCAAAATCAAATTTTGGCACGACGTATGGTGTGGCGACTGGGCCTTAAAGGAAACTTACCCAGAACTTTACGGCATAACAAGAATGAAAGAAGCCTCGATTGTTGACCAGCTAGTCACATCAAATGGTGCTCCTCAATGGAATGTCACATTCATTAGAAATGCACATGATTGGGAAGTCGACACAATATCGAAACTTTATCATCTCATATACTCAACTTGCATGAGAGGGGAAGTTGAGGACAAGATCTTATGGCGTCATTCCAAGAAAGGGAAGTTCATCGTCCGCTCCTTCTATCAAGTTATGAATTCACATACAACAAACCCTTTCCCCTGGAAGAGATTTGGAAGACAAATGCACCCTTAAAGGCACTCTTTTTGTATGGACAACCTCTTTGGGAAAGATATTCACACATGATAATTAGAGGAAACGCCATAACATTGTCATGGAGTGGTGTTTCGTGTGTAAAAAGAATGGGGAGTTGGTTTTACTTCATTTCACGGCCCTATGGAATGATTTCTTCACTTGGGCAGGACTAACTTGGGTGATGCCGAGACGGGTGATCGATCTCCTAGCTTCTTGGAGAGGCTTTCGGGGTAACTCTCATATCGCAGTAATATGGAAGATGGTTCCAATTTGTTTATGGTAGTGCATTTGGAGAGAAAGAAACGACAAAAGCTTTGAAGATCGAGAGTGATCAATGGAAGAACTTAAGAAATTGTTTTTCAATACTTTACTTCATTGATCGGTTGTAATTGATTTCAATGCAAAGAGTTCCATAACTGAACTAGCACACTCAGGCGATGCTCTTGTATATGTCCCGTATACTTGGACTTATGCCTATTCGCTTAATAAAATTTGTTTATCGATCAAAAAATAATAATGCCAACATGACCTAAATAAAACTTAGTCACAAACCTATAAAAAAACTTAGTCACAACCTTGGTTGATGTCCAACCCACTCAGTCATTGGGAAAAGAGGCAAGTATAAACAGATGATAAATTAGAACATTTTAACGAAACGACAAAAACTTACATGTCTCTCGGCTTGATCCCTCTGAGTTTGAAGGTCTCTCTGATTCTTCTCAGCCAATGCTTTTGCCTAACATGAAAAGTCAACAAAAATTCAAAGAAACTGAACTAATGATAAACTCACCATAAAGGAATATGTAGATTAACCTCACTCTTCAAAAATTCAAAGCAAATAGATTAGTTTATATATATATATATATATATATATAAGTAAAAAAAAAATTAGGTCCTCATAATTAGGCAAAGCAAATAGATTAGTTTCGGGATAGACCACATACCGCACGCTCCTGGGTCCTCTGGTGGCGTTCCAACCTAGCTCTTCGTCTGTCTTCACTTTCCCCTTCAACTTCCTGGAACTCTCCAGATGATGGAGCAGCTTTCGACAAAAAGTTTATATATATAATTATGATAATACAATCATCCCGTCCAAATAAGAGAGAGAGAACCACAAATATTCCCATTTTAGTACTAAATGTGCATACAACCTACCTCCGAAAATTGAAGAAAGGTCATCAACAAAATTTGTTGTCGGATTCACTTTCCTGATATTTGAGGAAGTTGCAGCAGATTTCCTTGTCACTTCAGGCTCTTGCCTGTTCTGAGATTGACTATCGAAAACTGAGTCCTGAAACATAAAATCATGGAATTAACAACTTAAAATTGCAAAACTGAGTAATTTTAGGTTTCAACCTTGGGTCCTCACCGAAGAGTTAGCCCTAGGCCTTGGTGCACCGCTAGCTCGAGAACCCATGCCAAAGAAGGAATCAAGATCATTTTCATTCTTTTGTTGGTTCATCCTTGCAGCAGCTGCAGCCCTTTCTCGAGCCTCTGCAGCAGCCCTTTCCACAGCAGCTCGTTCTGCTCTTAGTCGTGCTTCGGCCTCAGCCCTTGCTACAGAAGCTCTGTCCCTGGCTTCTGCTGCAGCCTTTTCAGCTCTTTCCTTCGCCCCTGCTGCTGCCCTTTCACGAGCTTCAGCTTGGGCTCTCTGGACAGCAGCCCTTTCAGCACGTTCTCGAGCTTCAGCATTTGCCTTCTCCACAGCAGTTTTTTCAGCTCTTAGACGAGCTTCAGCAGCTGCTCTTTCACGTGCTTCCCTAGTGGCCCTTTCCACAGCTTGTCTGGCCTTTTCCCTTTCCCTCTCAATCTCCCTTGCTCTCTCCCTTTCCTTCTCAAGTCTCCTTTGTTCTTTCTCCTTCTCCTCCCTTTCCCTCTCTTTTTCAAGTCTTTTTTGTTCCTTCTCTTCCTCTTCCCTTTCCCACTGCAACCGTTCACGGTCTAACCTTTCTTGTTTTTCTCTTAGTGCTCTCTCATCTTGCATAGTTCTCTCGTCTTTTTCCAGCTGCACAGCATCTCTACTTCTAGCAGATTTTGTACTCTCTCTCCCCCTAACTTCCCTTGCATGCCTGAATTTAGCCTCAGCTCTATCCATAGCCTCTTTCATGGCAGCAGCAGCAGCAGCAGAGTTCATCCCCAATTCTTCAGAAAGACCATTTGCATGTTCGTCAACATTATCTTGACTCCTATCCATCGGAAAGTCTTCAAGGTCATTGAATGGAGATGCAACTGATTCTCTTGCTGCAGTAGGAGCTGACTTAGGACTTTGATAGTAATGAGCAGAATTTGGGAAAGAATTATACTCGTTCATCTTCTTTCTTGAATTTGTGTAAGCAGGGGAACCTGATCGTCCCTTTGAATTTGTAACTTGAACTGGTCTTGGAGGAGGGGGTCTTGAAGGTGGTGGAGCACTTGTTGGTTGTGTGAAGAGACGAACCTCTGATACGGTCAACCATACATCCTCAGATGATTCCAATTTCTCTTCAGATCTAGGAGACATATCCACTTGAGTATTTGCTTCGTTAGAACTAGAATTTCCATAGGAAGGGGGAGAAGCTGTTTGACCAAAAGGGTTATGAGAATCCATTGAAAATGTTGGCATCTCAAACAAGTTCTGATGAGACTCCTGATCACTTTCAACAGGCAGCTTCTTCTGTGAGTGGGTTTCAGAACTCCTAGCGGAAGTTTTCACAATTGGGTCTTTACTGGTGGAAGTTCTATTCCAACTTGTGCTCATATCTGTCCTTACAGGGCTCTTGTCCTTGACCCTACTCTTCCTCTCCGATGAAAATGCTGGTACAGCTTTCCCAAGGCCATTAAAGGGATCCATATCATCAAATACTCCCCCATTAGCAGCAGATAAACCCTCACTTTTCATGCTTTGTGAATTGCTAAACCTACTGAATTCTTCCAATGGATTGGCCATATGCTCGGGAGATGAAACAGCAGGATGGGAAGTTGATTCTGATACATAAAAGGGGTCTTCCATCACATTGGAGGAAGATCTAGCTGCACTCACAGATGGTTCTGAGGACCGACTGGCCTGTGAAGTTGGCCTGTAAAAAAACATGCTGTTGATACATATACCAACCGACACATGGGACAAAAATATAGAGGAATGTTGGCACAGTCCCACAAAGCAACAGTTACTAAACAAACCTATGGAGTAAAAATTATCACATAATACCGGTAATTCAATAAATTTTTATTTTTTTGTTTGTATAAATACATAATAATGGCTCCTGGGAAAAATACCGATGAATGTAACTGCATTTGTTCCATTCTAGATAATCTTTGCTTTTTAACATTTATAATATTTTTGGGACTACAGAAATAGGGCACATACTGGCATGTTAATGCCAAAGTAAAGGTCAGTCCATGTCTAAACTCATATCATAACTAATGAAAAACAAAGTCAAGTCATAACAGATTACCATGTAATGACATGTACAAGACACATAAAAGACTTTTAGAGGCTCTTCAGTGACTCTTTTGTGCCAAAGAACAAACTCATTCACATCTAAGGTCACTATACAGGCATGTATATTGTACCTAATAGTTCTATCCTGACACGTCCTTTGCAAGGCCTTTAAGTTCCTTATAACCAAAAGTCATTTTCACAAATTCATGGTCAGCGTGGAATAAACACACAACCAACCACTAGCCACAAAATGGCACAAACAAACCGACTGCACAACCTTGTTTTGCACATAAACGCATTCATATCTTGACATCCTTTATAAACTCAATTGTTGTGACATCTAGACTTAATGATATAGACGGAGAGACACAATCCTTCTTCAGCTTACCAATAGGAAACAAGCACAGCGGCTGGACACTTTAGTCGATGAACTTATTCTTATGAGCACACTCCCAGATCGTTTCCCTTAGATCATATAGTCACTTCATGATTCCCGGTTCGTTAGTTCCTCTTTATTTAATTCAATTTCAATAGCACAAAGCCACTATGTCATCTCTTAGTCTTACTGCTTAAATATGTGTTTTCAAAGTTTTCCCACGCACAAATTTAAATCC
This sequence comes from Juglans regia, assembly GCF_001411555.2. Classification (NCBI taxonomy): domain Eukaryota; kingdom Viridiplantae; phylum Streptophyta; class Magnoliopsida; order Fagales; family Juglandaceae; genus Juglans; species Juglans regia. Next base: position 6,912,435 of record NC_049910.1, on the reverse strand, counting down.
AACATTGACCCGCATAAATATCCAAATCATGTTACTTAATCTAATTTCACTCCACCAGAAAAGGCTAAATGGTTGTGAATCCAGCTAAAAAATTCAAGCTCGTCAAACTTAATTAGGCAACAAACTCGGCCACTAATGACAAACCTTACCTTTCACTAGGGGCACTTGTACCACCAAACCCGGGTATCAAATCATCGAAACCTGCCGGCACACCCTTCACCTCTCTCTCCGATCCCCTTACGCCCGAACCCTTTGACTCACGCTCCGACTTCCCAAATCCCGCCAGAAGATCATCAAGCGCATCACTGCCCTTGGCCGATGACGCCGAAACCGACGCAAAAACGTCTTCATGCTTCGCCCTCGACGAAGAGCTCTTCAGCCCCGGCACGCCGTCGAAAATGTCGTCGTCGTACACCGGCTTATCGTAAACCGGAGGAGCCGAAACATTGGGGGCACCGGAATCGCGTAAGGCATCGAAATTGAAAGACGCCGTGGTTGCCGTGCTCTCAGATTTGGTGGAGAACCGCGCGGAACCGAAGAGATCGCCGAATTCGGAGCCAAAGTCATGGGATCTATGTTGTGGGCCGGTGGAGGTAAACAGGGAATCGCGATCGTCGAAAGAATTGGAGGATGGACGAGTGCGCGCCGATCTAAGATTAGAGGAAGAGGAGGAGGATTTGGAGGCGGACATCGGGGCGGCTTTGCCCTGGGGCTTGAAGCCCAAATCTGTGGTTAAGAGGTTCTCGAAGTCGTTCATATCGGGAGGGGAAAAGCCGCCGGAGGAGAAGGGAAACAAGATCAGAGGATGAATATTGGAGGGGAAATTAAGGATCTGATATGGTGGGGAGAGGAATGGAGGTTTGGAGGAGAACAGGGGAGGAAGGAAGATGGTGGAGACTCTCTCTCTCTCTCTCTCTCTCTCAAGTCTCAAGCTCTCCAACTCCTTCCGATTTTTGAAATAGTCATCTCTTTAATTTCTTTCACTCTCTCTCTCTCTCTCTAGATTGTTTGTTTGGAAGTTTCTTCTTTCGGCCATTCGCGGTAATGGAAATGTGCAATCCACTGTGCTCGATCGTGGGAGGGTCAAGGGTCATGACGTGTCTAATCTTGGGTTCTTCAGCTTATTTTTTGTGACAATGAAATCAGACCAACTCCTTTTTCTCATTTACCGACAACCAAAAAGTTTCACCGCCAATTCACCATTTCATATAATTTCTTTATATAAATCTTATGGCCTAAAAAATATTTCATCTTATTTTATTTAATTATTATAATTTTTTTAAATTTTTATATAAAATATAATAAATAATTCAATTTTATCAAATTTTAAAATAATATTAATATTAAAAAATAATATTTTATTCAATTTTTAACTTTAATATCAATAACTATCCGAACACACCTTAGAGTCCTTCAAAATTATTTTTATTTGCTGCCTTCATCCTTCTTGTTCTTAACACTAGATAATGCACTTTATTTCTCCCTCCCTTCCTATCTCTTTTTCTTTTTGTTTTTGTAAAATAAAATTTTTTTCTCGTCAATCACTATTTACCACTCCACATCCTATAAAAAAATTATAAATGTGACGTATAAGAATAAATAATAACAGATACATAACATTCTTCTTTATAAAAAATCATTCATTGGGATTGCTTATTTGCATGGTACATATTTTTAATGAGTTTCTTTTTGTTTCTTTTTCTTCCTTCTTATACCCTCATGTGAAATTTACAATTGCAATCACATGGTCCCCATTATCATGAGTGCGCTAAAAAGAGTAATAATTTTTTCCCCTTTGTTTGATAATCAAATAGTGCACTGAATGAGATCTGAAACCAATCTCATTAGCTACAACTCACTCATCCATCATCTTATTGCCTATGATAGAGGGTAGACAGTACATTATGCCCAAAGGTCATTTTGGCTTCATCAAGGCTTCGCTTCAGCATTATTGTTTGTTGAGTAATGCTACTATACTTCTTAATTTATACCACTCACTTTATCATTTGACGTGGCATCATAATGCCACGTGGCTTACTAACAAAAATTAAAAAGACAAACATAAAAAAGTAGAGAAAATTTAGAACTGTAATTTTTATCTTTGTGTTTTATAATTTTTTTTAATAAGCCACGTGGCATCGCCGCATCAAGAAAAAAGTGAATAATATAAATTAGAATGCATACTAACATTACTCTTGTTTATATAGATATTTGAGAGAGTATTAAATGTGTAAATGTCTCAATATATGATGTAGCACTACACCATATCTTTCTCTTGTCAACAGTACTTGTTTTAACATATATAATTTTACAAAAAAAAAAAGTTTTGACCTTATTGGGAATTTATGAGAGTAAAAAAATGTAAGCCAAAATACCGAATAGAAAAGATTGATTTTTTTTTTTTTCACTTGTATAACATAATTTGAGAAGTCTAGCATCACTTAATATTATGAGAAATGATAGTTGCAATCATTAATGCGCAAGCACAGCGCAATCATTTTGAAAAAAGTGAATAAATATAAAACCCACGTATAAAAATAATATTTTTTTAATAATGGATCTTATTATTTTTTCAAAACGACTGCACGGCACTTGCATACTCCACGACTATATGTACTATTACTCAAATATTATACAATATAGAAGTTTAGAAGTCTACCAATTTATTTGGTGCAAAGTCCACAAAGTGCATGCCTAGGCGTTTTAGTTAAGAAACAACTAATATCTTTTGGAAAACCTGATAGCACAGTAGCAACACATGCTTCAAAACACCCTTTGCTCCATAGCTTCTATTCAATCTATTTTAAGAACACTTGAAATTGCATTAGACTCTGGCTAAATAGCAGCTTTGCCTTTCTTTTGCTAATACCCAGAGACTTTTGCAAAACTTCATTGGATGCTTTTCTATGGCCATAAAAACAAAACACAACTACAGCATTCAACAAAATCTACACTCTGCACATCAGAATCTACAGCTCTAGACGATGACAGCACCATCATGTCCTTCATGGTGTTGCCTTGTCCCCAAAATGGTGATTGGTTGTTTATAAGCCAGCAAGTTAGGTGAATCTACCATTGCATTGATATCTAGAATGTCATAGTCGTACACGTTTGACATCATTTCCAGGGACGCTCGCATCACTCTCCTTAACCCTGGTTGGAACGGTTGTTTGCCCTTGGATCTGGAGAAGCAAAGGTCTATTAACTTTCCACAATGAAAAATAAGACTCATTCCATCCACACAAGAGAAAGAGGGGCGGGGGGGAAGAAAATGCCTATTTCTAACAGGCCTAACATTAGATTTTTGGTATAGTGTTCTTTGTTAACACATTATAGAAACTATTTCATTTATCAAAAAAATATTATAGAAACCTTTTAACCACTCTTCAATCTTTTCTGAATCTTTCATCCAAGTTACATTTGTCATTGCTCAAATTTCAGTGGGATCATTTGTTCAGAACAGATCCAACTTTGATATAAAAAATTATTGAAACAGGATCTTACAGTTTCGCCAGGAACAACTGCATATCTCTCAGTCGGTGAGATCCAAGTTTTGCCTATCCAAAGAAACATTTACAACAGATTCAAAAATCAAGAAAAATATTGTTGAGTTACGAACCAAAACGGAGTATTTAGGTGAATGCAGCACCTGATGATGGATCAGCCTTGGAGGACTCTATCTGTTGTCCGCTAGATCCATCAACACTCAAAACCTCTATGATCTTTGGAATGTTCCTATATATTGTTACATGAGAAAAACATCATTAGTTGGAGCATTTAGTCTAGAGATTTCAAGAAGCTTAAAGTAAACCTGTTCTCAGTTCCACAAACTTGAACAGAGGTAAAGTGGGAAGGATAAATCAATAAATCAAGCTTTAAATGAACATTCCAAAGCTCACATTCAATCAACAGTGAGTTAGTTTTTGTTTTTTGACAAGTAAAAATTTTATTGATAGCAACTAGGCAAAAGCCCAAGTACACAGGACTGCAAGAGGAAATACCTAATTAGGAAGGAGGGGAAGAGATAGATACAAGAGGAAACAGCAAGTTAGTTTAGCATGAATATTTCTAACAAACATCTCTAAAGCAAGAAAGAATCCAATACATGTTTGTACATAAGCTTAAGATGTAACGGTTCCATTTCTAGCAAAAGAGTAAACAGAGTGACAATCGTAATACATGACATTCAGATCTAAATGTTATTACCGGTCAACAGATTCCCCATGCCCAAGCTGTCCATTGGTGCCTCTTCCCCAAGAAAATACATTTTGCCTCTCAGTAACAGCAAGTGTATGCCTCCATCCACAAGAGATTTGAATTACTTTCTGCCAAGTGCCAAACAAGAGTAAGAAAATAGGGTGTTTTTTTTTTTTTCTTTTGCCCAAGATGAGAAATCAAAAGAAAATCTCTATGGAAATGAATATTAAAGCCATGGCCTATCCATATTAAATTTGGGAGCTACAGTAATAAGAATGTGCCTGCTCATAGGGAAATTTAACTTGTACAGGAGAGCAATGATTGACATTGTCACCAACTCCAACCTGTCCAAACTGTAAGACAATAAGTTAGCAAATGCAGATTAAGCTATCTCAAGTTTAGGGAGATAAAGGTTCAGAAGAAGTCTGACAAAATAGATGGTCATCAAGTTTCCATCACAGAGAAAATTAGTAATAATATTGTACCCAAGTCGTGATATGGGCAAGGATATGCTATTGACAACCTAAAATGGCAGAAATCTTAGCAAATAGTAATAGTCTGACTCTTGGACATACCCAAAGCCAACATCCACACCACGTCCATGTAATATGTGCATCAATACTAATAATTTTTTTCATCTATACAATAGATAGGTAAAGATCTAATGTATAGATCTATACATTAGATCTTTTGACCCCACATTCTTCTCATCTATCAACTATTCATGAACAAGAGAACTTGCAATTTTTTTTTTTAAGTAAAATAAAATTTTATTGAAGCAAGTAACAAGGCATAGCCCAAGTACACATGGAAATTGCAAAATGTTTTGAAGATGAAAAGTAAAGATGTAGATTGCTAACTTTATTCCAACCCCAGCCATAAAGTTTTCCATCAGATGTAAGTGCCATAGTATGCCTCCAACCACCTGATATCTGAAAAGCACCAATACAAGAAAATTTCGGACAACTCGAATTTAAGTACAAAAATGAAGTCCATATCTAAGTCAGCATATATCTTGTATCAAATGTTCTCATAAAAGCATAAAATATAAATAAAAAAGTGGCCAATGGTACAGCCTAGCACAAACAAAAAAAAAGTAACTTTTTTTCTGGAATAAATATAGTGAAGTTTGATGCTTTGACACAGAATGCAGATGCACAAGCACAAGCACACGTGATTACACATACACATGTGTAGAGCTCAATGCACTCGAGGTTCTATTCCATTGGGAAAATAAAATGATGGCGCTGTCGCTTTGTTTGCTATCCTTGGAAAATAAAGAACAGAGACACAAAGGAGGTTTTTTGGGCCAGTTTCATTCTGTTTATTCATCTTTAACATATTGGGATAGATGCCCCTAGGACTTGTTATTGTGATGAATGGATAGGTGTCTTTTCACACCTATCCTTATATATACATATATATATTCCTTCCATATTTATACACAAGGATAGATGTCTTTACACACACATAAAAATGTATGCGATTTCATTCTGTCATTCAGCACTAATAATTGGCACATTCATGAAGAAGACAAAGAAGAAGTAACTCAGAGAAGGTCTACATGCAAGTTTTACATGGAACCAAAGAAAAAGTGCCCCCAAGCTGCAGTATAAATTGTTCCGGGCAGAGACTGCTCCATTAACTAGATGCAATTGATAAACATGATCCAATTCATGCGAATCACAAATTCAGTCCACGAGGCATGTGCAGAAAGTATTTCTTTTTTTAATCAGTGAATATGCAGAAAGTATATTAATACGAATGAGAACTACCCTCAATTGTACCACTAAAATACAGTATTATTTAATTACTTGCCAAGGCAATGGATGGTGCAAAACAACTTGAATCTCAAAACTAGCATTAAGAAACCAGAACAATGGGAATAAGAGATCACCTGAGAAATATTCGTGTCATGCAAGGCTTCCAGCTTGTGAGGAACAAGGTGATCCTCAAAATCCCCATGTCCTAGTTGGCCATATTTGCTCCAGCCATAAGTGTATAATCCACCTGAAGAGGAAACAGATATTGTATGCCGCCATCCACAAGCTACCATAATCATCTTCTCACCCTGTAATTTTATTTAAAAGAGCATTAATCATTCAAAAAACTCTAAAAGGTGAACAGGGGAGGGAGAGAGAGGGTGTGGGTGTGAATGAGTATTGGGAAAACGTCAGAGTGCTAAATGAATGAGGCTTTACTCTTATCTTCTAATATGAAAAGTGCAGAACATTTCATGAAAAGAATCCATAACTGAAAACAAGAGATTCCTGTCGAGTATAACCTTTCTGCTGATAACAAGATAAAACCACATACAGAATTCTGTTGAATATAATCAAAATTATTACTGGCTCACCAGACAGCTTATGAACCTTCTTGGCAGTTTGTTTGGCATACATTAGTATATCTTATCATAGACAGTGAAGAACAGGGATTGGTTTAGAATGCTTTAACCATAAATACAATCTGTAATAAATCCTACAACTTTATCCCAATATGCATTGTTTGGATGAAAGAATCCTACAACTTGGAATTCCAACTGTGCTCTTCAAAACAGATATAAGCGATACCATATTTTCAACATACATCAATGGCAGAAACTTTCTCAGGAACCAAGCGATCACTTCTATCACCCAAGCCCAAGTTTCCATATCGGCCCCAGCCCCATCCATATAGCTCTCCATCTTCTGTAACAGCAGCAGTATGTTCAGCACCAGCAGCAACCATTTTGATAGAGACTCCCTAACAAAAAATAAACAAAAATTAGACGCGCAAGTTATTTCATAAGAAGAGTTTGTATAAGAACCTGATCGAAATTTATGTTTGTGTATTTCATAAGCCCCATTGTTGTTTAATATAGGAATGTAATAAATACCACAGTATTGCTGGGTAATTCTTTATCGTGATAAATTCATTAGTTATTGCTTTTATCTCTTTGATGGAAGTATATTGAACTATCAGTAAATGTAATTATCAGATAGATGGTGTTGATCAAAATAGTTGGCAGCATGGTAATGCCTGTAGTTCATATAAAAAAATACTGCAACAAGCATAACAAAATATGAATACACAAGAAACCGAGCAATTGAACATGTACGGGGCTTGATGCTTGATGGTGATATTTCTGTTGCATAAAAGTCCTCTTCGTTATGTGGAATTCAAATACCAATCTCTACCGGAGGTTGTTACTAATTTATGTATTAGGTGTTTTATTTCTACAATTAAGACAGAATAGGAAAGGACGGGGACATCCATGCATGCCACTTCTCGACTGTGTCTCCAAGGGCCAGTTGAATAAGAAACCAGTGTTGCCTCACCTTCACCATGATACAGAATCCAAGTTCTCATGGGAGAGCATGGGGAGATTTATTTTTTTACCCATAGGGGTTGGCTCAAGTAGTAAAGGCCTTGGGCTTGGGGGTATGCTCCCCCCAAAATGTTCAAATCCCCTTGAGTGCAAACAATCTCTAGGGGCCATTGGACTGGGAAATTTTCCCCTTGAATTACCCTAGGTACACTTGCAGGAAACTCCTTGACAAAGGCCTGTGCACCCCTGGGATTAGTCGGGACTCTTTTCCCGAACACCTAGTGCTAACAAAAAAAAAAACGATTTATTTTTTGATAAGTAGAGCACGAGGAGATTTATCATCAATATGATGATGGGAATGGAAACCAGAAGCACGTCAAATGACTGTCCATAAATAATTGTTACTCGATGATCTACCAAAAAGGAATTAATATATTGCTAAAAGGATCACGTCAGTGTAGGAGAACTGTTCCCTTTTGATCTTAAATCATTGCAATTTTAAAAGTCATATGTTACTTTGCTCAGTCTGATTCGTTCTCCCCTACCCCGAAAGAAGGCAAAAAAAAGAGTTAGGGATTTATGGATGCACCTACAAGGGACTATCCTTTCTTATAGAAACCCAAATCATAAAGTGCTAAAAGAAATATACATCTTCTTAAGTTCATTTTTTTATAGGTACACATCTTCCTAAGTTTATGTTTCGACTTGGCGAGGAAAGGTCTTGGACTTTAAATGTTGACAATCAAAAGGACGGTGGTGTAGAGCATCTAATGAATGTCTAATGGGAATAACTAAATGACTTAAGAGTACCTGAAATCCTTGAATTTTCTGTGGGACAAGAGAGTCCTCCGTGGTGCCAAGGCCAAGTTGACCATTTTGGTTTCGCCCCCAACTTCATTGAAATAGAGGCAGATAATTCATTAGAATTCCTAAGAGTTAGAATTGATATGCACAAGCAGTGATCCTTTACCTAAAAGTTAGAATTGATATGCACAAGCAGTAAATCACCCACACAAAAGAAGCAAGAATGCAAAAAATACATAAACAAGCAGATACTGGAAATATATACATTGGCAATATTGGTATGGCAGCATAAGTTTCATGCTCAAGATATTTCTGTTCAACATTAATTTGGTGCAGAAACATTGAAGCAAATATAGAACTTTGCATGAATGAATGCTTGGCAGAATGATTCTGGATCTGCATGCGTTTACCCTCTTAGACTGGAGCTCAATGGAAATTAGGTTCCATTTTGTCATTAGGAACATAATTTTCTCGGACTTTTTACTAGGTTCAAGTGTGGTATCTGTTTCTTACACTGTAAACGGCTTTAGATGCTTACTTTGGCATTGTGACTGCTATACAAGTGTGCCTTGCGAATCAAGGTATAGTTCTACCAAACAAACTTTTCAGTTATGAAATTTTCTCTGTATTTTTCTTGTTCACATTATTTTTGCCATCCAAGTGTGAGGGAAAGGAGGGAGGCTGGCCAAAGAGGAAAAGAAAACCACCTTCGATTGGGCCATTACTCCAGCTATACTGAATAAACTAATATTATACTCATTTCATCAAGTTGTAAAATTGAGAGAGATACTTATAAAAAATAATATAATATATATATAGAAAGAGAGAGAGAAAGAGAAAGAGAGAGAGAGAGAGAGAGAGAGAGAGAGAGAGAGAGAGAGATTTTAGAAAAACTGTTAACCTCTGCACCTCGCCTTCCATAGTCACTGCCAAGCAGTGGCTGTCCCCACAAGCAATTTGCTTTATCCTTAAACCATTTAATGCTTTTATTGGCTGAGGAGTGAACAAGTCACTGGAGTTTCCATGGCCCAACCTCCCAAAGTCACCCCTGAAAAAATAGGTAAAAGCACAAGATGCTTACAGGCTATCATGGAACATAGACAAATCCAAAGGCAATGATATATCCAGAGCTTATTAAATGACACAAATGAAAAACAAGACATGTGACATGAAGAACTGCCTAGGACAAAATATAAACAAAGAATTCTGTAAATGAGATTAAATACAAATGTTTTGCAATAAATCAGTAATTTTAAAAATCAATATATGTATCTCTAATAGCCTCATGACAAAAATTAACCTCAAAACTATTAACAAGTAAAAAATTTCAAGCTAGAGTTAACTTGAACCAAGAAATGGACTACAAACGTGCTGACAGCCAAATATGATGCATTTCCGATACCCCTTTGAGTTGATTTATTTAAAGGAAGGAATCTAAGCCCAAGCAAGCTCCGCAACCCTGCAGTCTAAGGAACTGCATGGAAGCCCAGGAATGCTTTAACTTATGCAAATGTGAAAGGAGTCTTGTTGCCATTGGTAGCCCAACCCCATGGTCCACATGTTTATTCAAACTAATTGATTGAACACCCCTTTCAAACTTCTCGAGGGAAAAAAACAGAATAATTAAAATCAAATAGAAACCTTTATGGGAAAAGAAAAACAAAAGAGCTCCCTTCAGTGAGACAATATGACGAGAAACCAAAACTCTCCTTTGGGGTACTGGAAGGCAGAAGAGGACGAAGGGAATTAAATAATTTGATCAGCCAGGTCCTTTATCTCATTTCATGAATGTCCCTCATCTGATGCAGGATATCTTCTCCATTTCCTCAGGCCAACAATTTTCTCCTCAATATAATTTTTTGTTCATTCTTAATGGTACCATTATTTCCATATGATCAACCACGGTCTTTCATGCAGAGAAAAATAAACGAGGGACATCCATTGAGCTTTGTTGTAGCCAACTTCTAAACCAAGTAGTGTTTTTAAACCTATGACAAATGCAACAATGTGGCAAAGAAGACATCTCTCTCTCAGTAAAAAAGTCTATAGTGAATTTTCAAAAGAGAACATTAAAAGATAATACACAGACCATCCCCAGCTATACACTTCCAGAAGTGACTGAGAATATGCAGTTGTATGATCAGCTCCACAGGTAACAGATGCAATTTCATGGCTGTCCAATGCACTCAATTGAGTAGGCAAAAATCGATCTTCGGCATCTCCATGGCCTAATTGTCCATCCTCTCCTCTTCCCCAAGAACAAACAATGTTTCCAGCTGTAAAATGTCAGCAAAAGCCCAACAAAGAAAATTCATTGAATTTAAAATATAGGAAAGAAAATGATGCTGAAGATGTTTCCGAAGAACAACTACAAACTGAATGTGTGCACAACAAACTAAAGGCAACAAAGAGCCATCAATTAACATAAGAATAAAGGAAGATAGGCATAGTAGAATAATGGGCACAGGAGTCATTTAGCAAAAAGTAAAAACGACCGGAACAAGTTTTAAGGAAAACAAAACAAAATGTGCTTCTCAAAATATTTTATTATGCAGTACTTAACCAAAATCAAGTAACCGTCTCTTCCAAACTCATCTTTATAAAACAGAAAAATTCACCAAAGACACTGCCTGGCAGCAGTAATTCCCCCTTCAACAAAGCCACATACAGCTCTAACTGGGAAAGCAAATTTGGTAAGCTGAGTTCCTAAAATGGTGCTTCAGAACATTCTCTTATCGAATTTCATGTGTTTCACTGGGAACATTGTGCTAAGATCTTAAGCTTAGCTATCCCAATGACCTACTTAGGAAAAGGAATTGACATCAATCTGATATAATATTCAAAGATTAATAAAACTTTGTTTACCGATAAGACAAAGTATATATTCAAAGATTAAGAATGGTTGAATAAAAAGAAATTCTAAATCCAAATTGAAAAACAAAGAGTGCAAGAAAGAGAATAATAATTAATCATAGGACTTCATTACCAAGATCAAGACTAGAAACATTTTGAAAGTCGTTTCTACCACGGCTTTCTTTTTTCGTGATTAGGTACAACGACTTTTTTAAGTATAATGAGAAAGGACCCAAAATGAGCATGTCGATGTAATACAACAGTCGACAAAACAAAAAGTACAAACTGTTACTTGGAAAAGAAAGAAATTGCTGAAAATTTGAATCAGAGATTTTCGACTTATCGTCACTTGAAAAGTCTAAGAAATAACAACTTCCAGTCAACTCATGTTAAAACTCTAGATTGCACTCCATTGTCCACGATACGGAGGGAACTCTCCCCAGATTTTTCAGCAAGCAAGTAAGAATGACAACAATCACTGGACCACAAAAGTCAATGGCTTGAAAGCAAGACAACCCAGAATTGCAAAAAGGGGATTTTGGGAGCTTACAAAGAACAGCAACAGAGTGACTAGCACCAGCGGAGATGAGAAGAACCCGACGAAATGGACCAGTAACTTCACCACCTCCCTCCTCCGCCATTTCCCACGTTCCAAATCCCCTCTCTTCCCCCAAAAACTCAAAAGGGACAACGGAAACGTGCCAAAAGCAAAGAGAGGGAGAGTATTTCGGATGATATCTCTGTGGTTGACTTAAAAGCGATTAATGGTAGTCTGAAGAAGCTGGAGCAGAGGCAGGAAAACCAATTTATAGCGAGAGAGAGAGAGAGCCCATGTGCAACGCAGGGCTTTTGTTGAGCACTGAGCAGGGCATATACTTCCAAAGAGGGAGAAGGAACGGGGGACATATGACGGGGAGACGGTAGAAACATCGGCAGGCACAATGCAAGAAATAGCGGCATTCAATGCTGGATATATGGTCCCATTTCTTCTGCTTTTAATTCTCTTTTTTACTCTCTTCCCTCCCTTCTTACTCTCTTTTCAATTTTATTTTTATAGAAATGCCTTCATTTAAAATAAAATTATAAAATTGTAAAAAATATTTATCCTTTTCTTTTTTATTTCTATAAAAAATTCTACTTCGAAATCATTGCGACCATCTTTAATATTGAAGTGATCTTGTATAATAGAGTAATTTGTGAATATTAATATTTTTAAATTTTATTTAAATTTATTTGAATATAAATAAATTAATATATATATTTAAATATATAAAATAAATTTAGATGAATTTAACGTTTTTATAAAATATTAAAAAAATAATAAATTAAACTCATTCTAACAACTAAATATAACGGTACATTTTCATCCATCGCTCACATTCAACGTCATCAAATTAATAAACTTTTATATATAATAAATTTATTTTATTATCATCATGCCAATAATATTAAGTAAATATTATGTTTGGATTATTAAAAATAGTGTGACTCATTTTCTTTTAGATCCACGAGAAAAAAATACATGGAGCTTTTTTCAACAGAATAGATCGATACACAAAAATTTTTAAAAGATAAATTTTTACACAGTTATATTTTAAAATGAGAGCATTTAGATAAATTAATATTATTTTATAAAATTAATCTTTATTTAAAATATAATATTATAAAATATACATTGTAATCATTGTGTTATAATTTCGTTAATTTCTGTTAGATGACGACACAAGGTTCTCTCTCCACCACATTTTTTTTTTTTTAACTCAAACCAACCATCTCTGATCTCTCCACCACATCTTGGAAGGCCCCATCCCTCATTTTCTGAAACTTCTTTTTTATTTGAGTTTTCTATTTTATAATATTTTCTGATCTTCCTATGTTTTCTATTTTTTTTATTAAAAAAATAATTGTACTTCCTTATTCTCTATTTTTTATGTTTTGATTTTTTAGATTTTCAAATTTTTTTTATTTCATAATTGCTTTTATTATTTTGTACTTTTTTATTTTTATATTTTCAACGTCAAATTTGAAGAGATAGATTTCATATCAACCACACCATATAATACTAGTTTATTATTAATTAGGATAAGACAGGCAAGCCAAAGAGAATGAATGACAGAAAGAATTAAGTCAAGGCCGGAGCAAGCATTAATCAGCAAATCATATGAAAGACGCACTTATCACAATTGTTGGGTTGTGTCTAAAGGAAATTAGAAAGCACGCACCCAAGGTCTCTGTATGATCCATCCCCAGAGAAGTAATGCCACAGACAAGAGGCTTTTCAATATGCATGGCTTATCATCAATCTTCATTACAATCATAGTTGTTTATGCTTGCAAGACTTTCATATAAATGCTAAAGTAAAAGCTTGAATTTTTGTTTATGGACTTTTGAAATTTAGACAAGTAAAAGACATTTGATAAAAGGTAAAATTGGAACTTTAAAAGCATTGAAAAAATAAGGGTAATTATAGAAATGATATTTACTACTTTTACCCCTGATAAAAAAATAAATAAAAAAATACCACATTTGTTAAGTCCCTTTTAGCTGATCTTACCCCCAAGACCAACTTCACTAATAGCAACATCGACCTACAGACAAGAACTATTTTCAGTGCCAAAATTATCCCCAACACAATAATTCAAGAACACCTGAAAAAGTCATAATTATCCCCAAAAAGAAAAGTTAATATGTATACTTCCTCTCAAAGCTCAATAATAGATTCTAACCTCAAACTTGCAACTTATTTGAAGAGACCTAACAAAAGAGTTTTCCAAACTTATACCACCCCTACAAAACTTGGGCACTAATTGTTTTTGACAAGAAAAACCTCAAGCACTAATTAAAATTACTAATTCACAAATCCCTAAAATTAACTTTCCTCTTCTCTCATTAGAACAAGATAGAAAAGTATGCATTGCAACTGTTAACCACTCAAATTTGGAACCAAGATAATAGCTAAGCTTCAATGGAAACCAAAGGATCCATGACAAACCTTTTCACATATAAATATCTTGAAAGCCAAAATAGTGAGGAACTGGAATAACAGAGGCATTGGCAGGTGCTCTATAACCTTTTCTTGCAAATTTTGACTTCAAGAATAAAAAAAGATGCCATTTGGGATTTTTTTTTTTTTTTAATGGAAAGAGGCATCAATGATCAATCACATGAGTTGCAATACACCATCAAGAAGTGACCACGATAAGTAATAATGTATGGTGCATCATACAAAATTGTTAATCTATATTTCAAAAACAGGGGTCTGAACATCAGCTTCCAGTTTCTAAAGTCCACTTAGAGAACAATATAATCTTCAAAGATAATCTGGCTTATTGATCTTCTTATGATCATATAAAGAACAAAATTATACCTTCAATTGGTTCTAACAATCCCAAAAATACAAAAGAAACTTAACTTCGGATATGTCCAACCTACAGAGGCAATCAAAATCATATATATATAAATACTAATTCAGCAGAGAATTTTCATATCAACCATTAAGGATGATGGAGACATAAAGATAGCAAGGGACAATTTTTGCAGAGAAAAATGGTCTTAGACTCCCATATATGAGGATTGGTTTCCACTGTTTTTGTTTCTTTGTTGAGAGAAGGGGCAGCGACAGATAAGAATGAGAAAGACGGCGATACTTTCATGGTGGTCCGAGCCAGAACCGGATGCTAGATCTACTTCAAACGGTGATTGGCAGGTCGATGGGTCTTCCTTACGGCGAGTGCATGACGCCGTTGAAGAACCACATAGCCACTCCATCAACAAAAGATCTGTAGGAACAAAAAATAAATAAAGATATGTAGCAACTATGAACATGCGAACGAGAGAAAAGATCAAAACATGAAAAAAAAAACCTACAATCCTCAAACGAGCTTCAACGACATGAAAAAAAAAAGAAAGAGATGTAGCGTGGTTCAATAACAGAGAGAAATAGAGGGAGAGAGCTAGAGAGAGATTTGGAAGATGGAGAGATGAAAGAAAACACATCTGTTATGAGAGAGAGAGAGAGAGAGAGAGAGAGAGAGAGAGAAATGAAAGAGATGAACTGAGGAGAGGCAACACGGCGAGAGAGAACGAAAAAGAGATTGAACGGGGAGGAAGACTATGGAAAGTTAGGTGAGAGAGAGTTTCAAGAAAAAAATGGGGCTTGTGTAAGAGACTCGATTTTTCATGTGAGAATTTGTATGAGAGCGTTAAAACCGGAGGATAAATCTCGAAAATGTGAAAATGAAAAGATCAAAACTTCTTTAAAAGATTAAAATAGCCTCAATTAAACGGATACAAAACGTTAAAATAGAAGGTTAAAAATGAAAAAATACATAAAAAAAAATGGATTCCAACACGGAGGACGACAAAATTACTATTCACAGCTATCCACACTTATTATATAGAGTATATATATATATATATATATATATATATTTATATATGTATGTTGTGAACTTTTAATTAACTTCGAGACATTAAAATCATGCAGGGGAAGTTATAATTCACGTCCCAATTGCAACTCCTTTTTATTGCGTCATTTTAAAATGAGCAATATTGTATATAATCATGAAATAAATAAGTGATGTATAGTCATTTTAAAAAAGAGTGGATATATTATTAAAAAATTAATTTTTTTTCTTTTGAATTCCGTTTTTATTCACTTTTTGACATGTTTGATAGATATATTCACTTTGATCCACTTCCTTGATTAAGAAAAATTGAAACAAACGTACCAAAATGTTGATAGTTCATATATAAACTCCACTTTCAAGTGACTATATCGATGTGTGGATAAAATAAAGTCAGTCAAATTTTGAAGATTTGAGATGATCAATCAGTCCAAAGGTGCATTAATTTTCTTTCATGGAGTGTACCGATTGCATATGATGTTTTATAATATTTATAATTTAAATAATTATACTATAAAGTATTTATACTCCATATCATTCACGTGATATAATTTGATTTAGAAAATAAATTATTAATATTTATAAATTTTTCAATTGTGTCGTCATTTTATCATATTCTCACATGACATTAACTGATTAAATTTTTACTACTATTTTTCACTTATCTCTATTTTTTATATTATATAGGGATGTTCTTAGGAAAATAACACTTGCCTCCTTGATTTTGTCTCCTCAAAATTACCGTTAGGATATTTTAAATTTTTTTTTCTTAATGATTAAAGAAGTGATCACTATTAATGAAGTAGTGTATTATTTTTAAATATTTAAAAAATGCTTAAAAAAAAAAGAAAAAAATTGCAATTACACTAATAATAAGTTTAAGAGAGCAAAATCAGGAGGCTGAGTATAAGCAACTTCCATTTTCTTAAAACATCACCACTAAGAGACTAGACCATGGAAGGAAATAAAGTTTCGTGAGAGCAAGAATTCTACCTCATGAGAATCGACCCTCTCCATTTCAAGTAAAATAGGTAATATCTGCTTATTAAAAAGTATAGGATTTTGTTTTTCATTTAACTTATCAATATAATATAAAATGATAAAAGTACTTCATATTTTACATTAAATAGATAAGAGAAGTGTTACAAACATAAAAATGTCTTACAAAAGTAAACTTATAAACTGACGTGCATGGCTTCATATGATCCGTTAGTCGATCTATTTTACAATAAAAATAATTAATTTTTCATCTAACGTACGACATCAAGTCAAGTCAGTTTGTGAGTTTACTTTTGTATAATCCATTTATCGTTAAAATATTTCTCAATAGATAATATCTATTTCGAATGAAAAAATAAATGTATTCTCGATAGATAAAAATTCTCCCCAATTTTTTGTCTCTCAAGCACTGTCTGCACTTAGAGAGAGATAAAACACAACATATGGATCTCGCAGTATTTAATGCTAACTGCACATAAATAATATACAAGCTACATTATTAAAATGCTATATATAAAATATACCGATTGTGTTTAGAATAACTCTATTTAACATCTCACACACCACGCATTTTTTAATTTTTTTTTTCTCATAACAAGTATGTAGTATATGTATTAAAATATGAAAAAGTTTATTTACAAACGAATTCACGCACCAAATTGCACACCAATGATATAATGTAAAACATTCATTTGATAAAACGGTGGAAATTGAGATAAAATTAATTTTTTGTGAGAAAGAGGGCCAGATCTTCTTCTTCTCTCAAAATTTTTTTAATTTTATTTATCTTTTCAATAAAAAAAATCATGTCAATGTCGGTACACGCCAAACCATTTATACCTAGCAAAACTCTTAAAATATATATAATGTGTAGTGTGGGATGATGAGTGCATGCATAACCCTTGTGTTTATTAGCTATTTTCAACAATGAATCGTGCCGCCTTCCTTGAGATATCAGTCCAGGCCTATCTATCAAAATGCATGGCTGCTTTTTCAAGTTTCCTTTCATTGTGGTCTTTCAAATTCAAGGCCGCCTCCTGCTGAACAAACCTTCAGAGACTCTATTCACACCTGAAAGTTAGGTGCATGAAAGTTTCCTTTCATTGAGTGGTCCTTATGTATTGCTATTAAATCATGTACTTCCTGCATGTGTATATACATCTTAAATTTGTATATATAATTCAAACTCAATCACGTAAATATAATATGATCATATCTCCTAACTACAAGCTGAAAAAGTTATTTATGATAAAAAATAATTATTTTTTATGAGTATATAACCGTCACAAATAAATATTTTTATTACAAATAATCATTTTTTTTTGTAGTTAATTAATTATATATAATACATACTTTTTATTCCATCCATCTCTTTATTTTATTTTTATATATCTAAATTATCTAAAACCCTAGCTACCTAGGGAGCATATATATCAAAAGGGTACTAGAACATGCTAATGATCGATGGTCTCAATTTTGCAATTTGCATTAACGTGAGCATGACTACGAACCAGAGCATGATACTGAGCAAGGTGAAGCTGATCAACAGATTCTAAACATTCTCACAAGCAAAACGTATGGGGTGTGGTGATAAAATGCTTTGGGGACCTATTAAATCAGGTGCTTTCACAGTAAGAGTGCCTGTTATGTGGACTTGTCAAAGAAGAAGGAGATCAAGATGGGAGAGTACTCCTGATCAAATGGTAATAAGCTGGCAGATGATTTGTGGAAAATGATATGGAGCTTGGATGTACCAGGAGTACTAGTAAAGAACTTTCTTTGGAAGGCTTCTCAAAACACTCTCCCAACTAGGAAAAATTTATATCAAAGAAAAGTAGTACCCGGAAGCCAACTTTGTCCGATTTGTAAAGCAGATCAAGATCAAGAATCAATGAATATTCATGCACTTTGGAGTTACTCTGCTACAAATGATGTGCGGGTTGAAGCTAGCATCGAGCGTTGTGCATAAGTGGGCCACCAGAGAAGAAGACTTCATGCAACTATGAGAGAAATTAAGAAAAAAAACTTCAAAAACAAGACCTGGAATGACTTTCTTCAAAGAACCATTGACTAGACCGAGGAATCTTATTTTGTCAGAAACTGAGAATTTGTCTGAGTTTCGGCAATAAGAACAATTAAGCAAACTGACAGGGCTGCTGAAGGAGGTGAGGTGCTTCAAAGTGAGGAAAACCAGGCCCTGACACTATCAAAGCCAACTGGATCGATGTTGCTGTAGATATAAAAAACAAGAAAATGAGGACATGCACACTGCTCAGAAGTGTGTACTCCTCACGATTCTTATCGGAAACAAAAGGCAGATCATCATCACAATCATATATATATATATATATATATATATATATATATAGGGGAGAATGACCTAGCTATAAGCCTAGCTCGGGTGTGACTACGAAAGCTCCAACTCATCATAGACTAGAGTTAAGGACATGCACACTGCAGCTTGGTACCTAGCTGGCATATATGCATATAGTTGAGTACTCGTGCCTTCTACGTTCGGCTAGCTGTTCCTGAAAAATCTGCATGCGTACAAGCTAGCTAGACTCGGACCAAACTGCATGTACAGACAACCTGATGCATGCATGTGATGACGTTCGTTAATCGACACCCTGGCGTGCATCACTTACATCTAGTTTGTTTTCGTAAATAAAATAAGATGATTTAAAATAAAAATTAAAAATTAAATAAAATATTATTAAAAAAATAATAAAATTTTATTATTATAACTAGTGATATGACTTATTCAATGTGGGATATAAAATTATTATGGATAGACAAAAGACAAAATGTGACATTTTATTCAAAATTTACTTAAAATTTTAACTACATGCACCGATACTTATAATCATGCTCTTACGCGCTACCACATTATATGGTGGAACATCTCCAACTCATTCTTTGGATTTATAATGTCGGAGTTTGGATTTATATATGGTGGAACACACCACACACAACACTTATTATTATTTTTTTAATTTTTTAAAATTAATTTATTTCTTCTACTCACCATCAGTACGCTACATATTTGATAAGAGAAAAAAATAAAAAAATAACTATATATAATGTGTGATATATTATGTGAGAATGATGAGTAAAATATTTAGATTGTGTTTAGATAGACAATTCAAATGAAATGAAATAAAATGTTTTGAATAGTAATTAAATAAAATATTGTTAAATATAATTTTTATTTTAAAATTAAAAAAATTAAATTATTTATTATATGTTTATATAAAAATTTAAAAAAATAATAATAATAAGATAAAATTAGATAAAAAAAATTTATGTATCCAAATTCAGCATGGGTATACCGTATATATGACAAACTACGTCGTGTTTTGTTGACCCAAAGTCTCCGCTAGAGTGACCCACTGTATGCATTGCTGCAACCACCATAATGAATAAAAGGAAATGACTGGCGCACAATATTTGTTGGGTAGTGATAGGCTTACAACCTATCTACTACCCATCTACTACTTGTAGTGTTTTTATTTTTTTATTATTTTATTTTAAACATTTTTTTAACATCCTTAATCATTAAGAAAAAATTAAAAAAATATATAAATTTACTAATTATCACTTCTTTAACTATTAAGTAAAATAAAAAATTATAAAAAAAATCAAATATAAAAAGAGTAGTAAATGAGTAGTAAGAGGGTAGTAATCCTATCATTTTTCATATTTTTTATAATATTTTATAAAAAAATTCTCATCTTATAATATTATTATAAAATATATTATTTGAATATCATTACACATGTATAAAATTGCTCACCACTTGTTTTATATGCATTTCAAAATCACAACCATGATTCTTATCATCGATATATCCTATGCATATGCATCTCGTATTTTATGAGATATTTTTATATATTTTACGAATAATAATAAAAAATTAATAATAACATATTAAATAATAATAATAATAAATTAATAAATTATTTTCAAAATATATACTTTCTAAATATCCAAACTAGGTATTAAGCTAGTCAGCCGCCTCCCATCTACTCATCTACGGACAGTCCCATTACAAGATCACGAGCTTCGATTCTCATTCCCTAGCTCGCTTCCTCACCTAACATCCCTTCTTGACTCCATTGCCAATAGTCCAAATTAACCCACCCTCATCATCATGATCATGTATTTGACTGGCTAGAAAAGAAGGAAAAAAAAAAAAAAAAACCTGTAGATAATTGGAATCTCAACATTTTAATAATGCAGAAATAGTAAGTATACAAATGTCACATAATTATTTTAAAAAAATTGAATGAATATATGATATATATAAAAAATAATAATTTTTTAATAATAAACTTTACTTTATTTTAAAATGATTAAACGGCACTTATATATTCTACAACCGTATAAAAATTACTCTTCACAAAAAATTTGGAAACTTCGTATAGGACGATGAAATAGGAAAAGTTGGAAGCAGGACCACTCTATATATATATTATATTAATAGAAAAGTACTAAATATCCCTTTTTCTTCTCTTTCTTTTTTATCCTTGTTGGTGGTGCTAGCCCCTTGCTCCCTTAGATACGTTCCCTAAATGTCTCGTCCGAAAATAAAATAAAAAAAGTTATAGAGAAAGTATTTTACGAAATGATCATACGATTTGAAATGGTAAACGATCCTTAATACTTTGACATTCTACATCAAGTTTGGTAAGTTTTCTTTTTATCAAGTAGACCGATCGAGCACTTGATCTTTAAAGAAAATGAATTTAAGAGAAGGTAAAAATGTAGCTCTTGCGCGGATGTATGTGATAACACACGATTGATTTTCATTAACGCACCTCCCATACCAATCTCGAAGGACCTTGATCTGTTAGGTTTGTGAAGTGTAGTTTTGTTGGTGTGTCAGTCTGATTTATGTCAAGCAGAAAGTTCACTCAACGTTTACAGGATAGATGATTCAAGGAAAGTAGAAGTAGAGAGTTCACTCGAACAAGAATCGGACAGAGACCTCGCTCAAGGTGCGCTCGACACTCCGTTCGAGCAAATAATGTAAAAAAATAAAAAATAAGATTTTCGCCGTGTGACACTATAAATATGTACTTAATAAATAGTTTAATACACCCTAAGTATTTTGAACAATGAGATTTCGCCTCAAAGTGTATTTTGTGATTTTTTAGTATAATAAAATCCTCTATAACTCTGTAAATGTAGGTACGTTGCCGAACTACATTAATTTTACATCGTGTGATTAATTTACTTGTATTTACTTTTACTTGTTTGACATCATCGTTGGGTCTTCACAACATGATCATGATCCTCCCAACCAGTAGTATTAGCTCTAACAAAAAAACAGAACACATGCAATTTCTGTTCAAGAATGATCAATTACTTGGTAGACATGCATGCTCGTCTCAAACATGCATGCATGGCCGGGGTTGATCATCCCTACATATTGAGTAGAATTCAAGAACGCCGGCCTATTACCCACCCAAAAAAAAAGAGTTCACAAGTTGAACCATGCCTACTTCAGTGCATAACCCACGCTCATATATTATATATATGAGACCTTAATTCATTGTCTTTGCTCATATATATATATATATATATATATATATATATATCTATAATATTCAAGTCCCGTATATATAAAATTAACGCAACCGCGTCAGCTCTCTCAGCTCCCTGACGATGATGATCATGATGATGATCGCCTTGCATGCGGGTCCTATATATATATATATATATATATATATATATATATATATATAATATATATATATGATGAACTATGAACGTGTGATCGATATTGATCCATGGTCGACTTTTCTAATTGGCTCTCTGCATGTCTCTCTCACGCGGTATTATAATTCCTCCAATTGGTTGCTCGGTACTGCTTTGCATGATATACAGAGATAATTGGAAGATGATGATGACTCAGTGGGGACTCCGTATACACCCCCTCCTATTACATGACAAATTGACCCCAGAGACCCGACTCAGACTCCAATCAATCAAATTATAATCACTGTTTTTTTTTTTTTTTTACACGGCCGTGACCCAATTAGCAATATTTAGCTGCCTCTATCCATGTATTTCAAATCCTCACTACGTACTGCGCACTCAGCTTCCTTCCTTCCTTTCTGATCATCAAAGAGTCGCTTCAAAGTTCAAACCTTTAGCAAGAAACTAAGAACAGCTGATCTAGTCCATGGATGCCGAAGCTTCATCGTAAGTTACTCCACCTTGATGATCTTATTATTGGATTTGACCAAGAAATTCTTAATTTTCTCTTGAAATTAAATTACTTATTAATAGTAGTAGTACTGCTACTCCCTGAAAATCTAACCAACCACGTTGACCATCAGGTTCGAAACCAGCGAGGTTCTGGCTACTTTCTTGGCATCCACACCATTGCTGTCGGAGTCATGGAGGCTATGCAGCATCGCCAACACCACTGCGCGAGGCAGTTTTGTCTCGGATCTAGTTGGAGATGTTGGTTATATTGCTTTTTCTGGCATCCAAATGGCTGGTAGCTCAGAACGCAGTTGCAGAAACTTGGTGCCATTGGAGAGCGCCGGGAACAACCTGTTCCTCCAACAAAACCGCCTCAATGAAGGGGAGGAACCGGTCAAGGTGGATGAAGGGATGTTACATCTCTTTCTGTCCATGTATGTTTCCTCCAGTTTCCAAGAACAGGTTAGTAATTAATTTCTACTTCATATTAATCCAGAAAATTAAGGAAGAGATGAAATTAATTTAAGAAAGTTTTTCAATGCATGCTTTAAGTTCAAAGATTAAAGTAATATATATATATATATAGATATAGATATAATCGGTGTCTGCTGATTTTGATTGAGTGCAATTTGGTTGCAACTTGCATGCCCTTTTGGGAGCTTTTGCAATATTGAGTTTTATTCCTATATTTCAATGGACATATATTGCATTGGTAGCAACATTACAATATTTTATAATAATGCTACTCATCATTCTATAATATGGTATTAAATGATTGGAGATGCCACATCATGAGATGATGAGGAAATTGACGAGAAATAGAATTTTTCATATTTTATATGCTTATAAGAAGTGGAATATCCCCAGAATTTCAAGTATTTTATTACCTAGCTAGCTAGATTTCTTAATTCTCGATTATAGTTGAGAGTTCAACGTATTTTGAAGATTATATATAACAATATTTAACAAGGTTTGGGGATGGAAGCGTTATGATATTCTTTGATCTGTCTCTTTGTTTGAATCCCTGACTGCATGATTATATTACCAACGTTGCTCGATCTAAATTAGGATTATTAGCAGGATTTTTATGGGGGATTGGGATCATCAGCTAGCTATGTGGTATATATAATTGTCTCAATCTGATCTGTCTCTCTAGCTAGCTATTTGTATAGCCAATGACTATAATGATATAATTAAGGAAAAGTCTTCTTGTAAGCGAGTTTGCGCACTAAATCGCGTACCAATACTGACATATAAGGCATCTCTTTAATGAAACGATGTGAATTGAGACGAAAATAATTTTTATGAGACAGATGATATTTTTCTTCTCTCAATTTTTTTTTCTTTTCAATAATAATAATAAAAAAAAAACCATGTCAACATCGATACTCAGTTTGGTGCGCCAAACTGCTTATACATAGCAAGCCTCATAATATAATATGTATTATAATGAACATTTATTAAGGTTGCTCCAAATAGATCTTTTAAGGTTAAAGAATAATGGTAAAAAAAAAAAAAAAAAAAGAGTTGAAGGGATCAGTATGCATGCACTTTCTACGGTTAGGATTAATAATGTTGAAAAAAGTGGATCATGAGGGCTCATCTTCGATGATCCCCACAAGATCATTCATCATCATCGATCTGATCATGTGCAAACCTTTAAAAAAGCGAAAATAAAAAAGAAAACAAAAAGGCATATAAAAAGACCTTAAAAGTACTTGAAAGTTGTTGCCGTTGTCATCACCTCATCAATAATGCAAGCACTTTTATTAAAGGGATCGAGATCATCAGTTGATAAGCTTACTTATATATATATATATATATATATATATATATATAAAATTAATTTAATTAATTAATTAGTGGGGAAAAATGAGATATTTCGATAACTCAAAACGTACATTAATCCAACCCCAAATCCCCCCATAATAAAAACAGATTTCAACGTACCCAACTCATCATGATCTGTTTGCTGGCCGGCTAGCTGAATAGCAGTTGGATGCATGGCCGCCGGGAGGTAAAGTTAAAAGCTTCAGTCCAAATTATCTTTTTGTACTTCTGTGTTGGCTTGTTGGGAGGTCAAGCTCAAGCTTCAATATACTTTCTAGCTTCAGCTAGCTTCTTGCAAAAAGCGTGCAATGGAACTTCTTGTGCTTGTCTTTGACTAACAGTACGTACCTACATATATATATATATATATAGATATTAATCATATAATCCCTGGGGGCTTCCTTTCACAACAGCCCTAGTCTTGAATGGTAGTACTGCAACATGAAGTAGTACTTGATCATCATCATGTTGGTCCATTTCATAAAGCGTGCATGGAAGTTCTTGTGCTTGTCTTGACTAAAAATAAGTATACATGATGATATTAATCAAATCTCAAGTAGAAGTGTCACGCGACGTATATTTGTATCCGAGATATTTATACGTACAGACAATAATAAATATTATAAAGTTCATTAATTTTACGTGTTTTTTTTTCTCTTTTTAGTTAAAATTAAACTCTCAAATTCAGATGTGTGATCTTTTTCCTCTACTTTTTTCAATTAGCTAGCTAGGTACTACGTACTGATCTCTCATTCTTCGGATGAGTTATATATTATTTAACAAAATAATGTAAAGAATATATATATATATATATATATATATATATATATAACAGTTCTAGCACGAACAAATAAGGACGAAAACTATGTTATCTATTATCTTGAACTCATCATCATGTGATCTGTCGGCTAGAGCCTAGAGGTTTTGGTGTCATCATATATATATATATATATGTTTGTGTATGTATATGTAATTATTTAGTCCTACTTTTATATGATGAAATATCCTTTTCTTAGATTTTTTTTAAGAGCTGTTTGGTTGCCGTCACTTTCTGATTCGCCTTTTTTCTGGTCTACTCATAGAAAGTTTTCATAGTTTTTTTATGCATCAATTATTAATTTCAATGCCAGATTTCTCTTTCCCTCAGCTCTCTGGGTCAAGGGGAAGAAAAAATAAAACACCCACTCGAATGACCAAGAGGCCATTTTTTTTTTTTTTATGATCTATTTATAAATAAGACTTTTGGTGAATGTTGTGGCTACGTTTAGATGTTGAGTTGAGTTCAGCTAAATTGAATTATTTATAAATAATAATGAGTTGAATAGTAAAGGGAGTTATGTGACACTCATATAAATTAAGTTTATGAGAAATTGAAAAAGATTGTGGGTCTTATGTATAAAGATGTTTTAAATTAAAAAAGATTATAGGTCTCACATGTAAAAAAATTTTGAGTTTAGATGAATTTAGTAATTTTAGAGTTAGGTATTTAGATATTAGATTCAACTTAAAATTAGATTGAATTCAGTTGATCTCAGTTGAGCTCACTAACCAAACGGAGCCTACTCATGAATTAGTAGAACTAGCAACAGTAATTGGTAGTCATTTTGTGGAAGGTTTGGATAATGAGTTGAGAATAAATGAAATGAAATTAATTGAATAAAATATTATTTTTTAATATTATTTTTTTTTATACTTAAAAAAGTTGAATTTTTTTATTATATTTTATTTATAAATTTAAAAAAATTATAATAATTAAATGAAATAAAATAAATAAAGATATTTTCTGAATCCAAACAATTACTCCCAGATTCAAGCTATGTCAGATAACTATGAACTGAAGCAATAAAAAACTCCGAAAGCCATTTCCAAATATTAATACGAATTTGAGAGTTTAAGATAAAAATAAATACAATTTAATGTTAGTTAAAATATTTATACGAATAACAATAAATATTATAAGATTCATTTTATGTGTCCGTCTTTCTCTTATTTGGAGTTAAAGTTAATATCAATTCATCTCATTTCATCATTACAATTTTTTTAAATTATCATATAAAATATAATAAACGTTCAACTTTTTTAAATTTTAAAATAATAATAATAATATTAAAAAATAATATTTTTATAATATTTTATCTAATTTTTAATTTTCTTCTCAATTCACTGTCCTAATTAATCAAACTCTCATATTCCAAAGAATCTTTTTCAAGATTTTCTGACGTAATTGCCGAATCACTAGTCACCTTGTTCAACTTTTGATTTGCACGAATAAGTCAGAGGGAAAATTTTCAATATCATCACGCTTGAGCCTTGACTTTAATTCCAAAGTACAAATTAGAAGGAAATGAAATGAAATAAACTTGGTCACTAAACTTTTTTTTTGGCTGATATGGTCACTAAACTTGAAGCAGATAAAGGCATCCCATGTCAACATAACTTGGTTTTACTCTGGGTTAGTTTAGTAATTTAGTACAATGTTCTTATTTCTCCTGTCAAGAACAGTGATAACTAGGTAATTTTGACTTTTCTTATGCATCAGTTTGACTGGGGAGGAAGTGTAACGCCTCGAATCAAAACCCGAGTCTGATTGACTGAGTCAAATATTTATTGGTATAAGTAAGATTGAGACGATAGTTTATCATGAAAATGTAATCAATCCTTTATTTTTCTTCACAATTATGCAAACCTATGAAAAAAAAACAGACAGTAAATTTACAGAATATGAAATTTGTTCCAAGTTCTAAAGTTTCATAGTTAGTGCATGATTTATGTTCCATTTGGATAGTGAGATGAGATGTGATGATTTTAGATGAAAGTTGAATAAAATATTATTTTTTAATATTATTATTATTTTGAAATTTGAAAATGTTGAATTATTTATTATATTTTGTGTGAGAATTTGATAAAGTTGTAATAATGAGATGAGATGAGATAAAATAAAACCGTTTCCGTATTCAAACGGGTTTTAGAGTTTTAAACTGACAAATTAAGTTCAAACATGGAATCAGATTTCGGCACTAATGGAGAGAAGCAAGTCAATTATTGTCACTGGCCATTCAATAGGAGGAACAACAGCCTCTCTTTGCACTCTTTGGCTCCTCTCTTACCTCCAATCTGTGTCCTCTCCTTTACAAGTCCTCTGCATCACATTCGGCTCTCCATTGCTCGGCAATGGCTCCCTTTCCCGAGCAATCCTTCGAGAAAGATGGGGTGGCAACTTCTGTCAAGTGGTCTCAAAGCATGACATCATGCCGAGACTGCTCTTTGCTCCTCCGACATTATCCCTCGCTCAACTGCATTCCCTGCTGCAATATTGGCACTTCTCCATGGATTCTCCGCACTTTGGCAAGCTTGTCCAATTGCGCGATGAAGATAAAGCTGAGCTCTTTCGATTTGTCTTGTTTCATATGGAAGGTTTAGCACATGCAGGAGAAGGGACCAGTTTGTTTTGTCCGCTGGGGAGCTACTTGTTTTGTTCTGAAGAGGGAGCAGTTTGTGTGGATAATGCTGCATCTGTGACTAAGATGATGCATTTGCTTCTTATGACCGGCTCTCCGAGTAGCAGTATTGAGGATCATCTCAGATATGGAGATTATGTGGGAAAATCTTCTGTACAGTTTATGAACCAGAGAAGCTTCATGCAAGCTGATCTTCCTGAGACGAGCTATGAAGCAGGGGTTGCTTTGGCGTTGCAGTCTTTAGGGATAGATAGCCAGGTACTGCATTCTATCCATCCCAATTCAGGTCATGAAAACATTGTTTTTCGGGAGTCATTCTACTTGTAAGTTGTCATGGATAACACCCTCCACACCTCTGACATGGTAGGAGCAGATTTGCAAGAGAAAATTCTCTTCTTTTTTTTTTTCAATTTGACATGTCATCATCGGTATGAAAATTGTTTCACTAAAAAAGAAAAGATTTTCTTTCTTTCATATTTTAGCTCAAAAAACCAATCCCTTTTTCCAATACAAACATCAACATGTTCATAGTGATTCCTTTAATATTCTTATAGAGATTTAACAGGTATCATTGCAATGAGGTGATTTTACTTAACCACATATATGATATATCTCCTTTATTTTACCTATAGCAATCAGTTACCGGAGCAGCAAAAGACTGCCTGAGGATGGCGAGGAGGATGGGTCGCACTCCAAACCTGAAGAATGCCGAGCTGGCTGTCCGCTTATCGAAATATGTACCTTACAGGGCTGAGATAGAATGGTACAAAGCATCTTGTGATAAGTCTGATGATAACATGGGGTACTATGATTGCTTCAAGCTAAGGGTATCAAACTCAAGAGGGGAGTACAGGGTTAACATGAACCGGATCAAGCTTGCCAATTTCTGGAACGATCTAATCTCTATGCTGGATAACAATCAACTGACTTATGATTTTGATAGGCGAGACAAATGGATAAACTCTTCCCACTCCTACAAACTACTGGTTGAGCCACTGGACATTGCTGAATACTATGGAAAAGGTATGCACCGTGTCAAGGGCCATTACCTGAAGTATGGAAGAGAGAGAAGGTACGAGATTTTTGATAGGTGGTGGAAAGAGAAAGAGGAAAGGTCTAGGGGGAGAGAAGAGTATAAGAGGAGCAAATTCGCAAGCTTGACTCAGGATTCATGCTTTTGGGCGAGGGTGGAGGAAGCAAGGGAATGGCTTGACAGCTTCAGAAGTGAAAGTGACATGACTAAGCTGGATCTGTTGTGGAAGAATATTGATGCGTTCGCAAAGTATGCAACGAAATTGGTGGACAGTAGGGAAGTGTCTAAAGACGTTCTGGCAAAGAATTCAAGCTATAGTTTGTGGGTGAAAGACTACGGAGCATTAAAATCAGAGTTGCTGCAGCACTTCCCTCCTCAGTTTCCGAGTTTTGTGGAAGGGGGGATGGTTCCTTAGACTATTCTCCAGGGTGATTAGCCAGTTTGGATTGAGAGATGAGTTGATCATCTCACTACTCTTCACAAATTTCAACTCACACTTATTACTATTCACAAATCATCTCAACTCATCTCATCTCTCCATCCAATCGAAATATGCTTGTATGTTTGGTACAATATGGCTTGTATTAACTTTTTTGATAAGTAATATGGCTTGTATTTACCTGGATGCATATCTTATGCAGAAATATTCCTACCTTAAAATAGCCGTACGAACCATTGCTGACAGAGAAGCAATATAGTTGCCTGCCATCAATTTTGTTAGTATATGCTTTTTGATGACATGAAATCCCATCCACTCTTAGGGAGTGAGCTTTGAATACACGAATCCACCTGCTAAAACCATTTATCAGGTAATCCAAGAGAACTCAAAATTTCTCATCTCATCTCAAAATTTCTCATAATTTTCTTCTCAAACATCACTCAAGCACAAACACTTTTTAATTTCAAATCTTCAACTTTTTCATCTAATCATTACCTAATCATTACAATTTTCTTGAACTTCCAAACAAAATACAAAAAATAATACTACTTTTTCAAATTTCTAAACAAAAATAATATTAAAAAACTATATTATAACAATATTTTAATTTTATAATATTTTTTATCAATTTTTTCTCTCTTCTTTCCCAAAACCTAATAAAAATCTTAACTGAAACTATTACATTACTATTCACAAACCATTTCACTACTATTCACAAAATTCTCATCTCATCTCATTTCTCAAGTATCCCCTAAATGTGAAATCTGAAATCAGGATGTGTTCGCCTATTACTCATCCCTTGACCACTAGGTGACTTTTTTTTTTTTTCCCTATATGTTTTGGAGAGGGTCACTACAGGGTAAAGTTCAAGTAGTTTAGATGTAGCTGGCGATTTTGAATCTTAGATTAACAAGATGCTACGTGAATGATCTTGAAATTTCCGCATCTACTTTATTTATGCATATATTTCATGATTCATAACTCATCAAGGCACTAGTCCTATAAGAAATTGATATAAAAAGTAATAGTCCAAATGTTACCAACGGAAAAGAGAGAATAAACAAATGCAAGAACCCCTCCTGTAGGATGCCGCTGAGGTGGGATATATCTCTGCGAATCTTATTAGATCAGTTAACCCACAAGGGTGTGAGGACCAAGCCAGAGATGCATTGTTTACAAAGAGGTGTTTAAACATAACATAAATAAAATATTTCACGCCCATGTTGCCCATCAAACAACAATCACTTTGGGGGATGCCCCTTTTAACAATTAGAAACTGCTAAGCATGATCAACAAACCAAAACATTGTAATCAGATTGAAGAATTCTAGGACCAGCACATAACCGTCGATGTGTTTGAGAAAATGTGATCTGTTAGTAGGAAGATGTAATCTGATAATATAACTTCTGTTGGGAAGATTATTTTGTAAATCAAAATATGCAAGAGAATGGTCAGTTAGCCAACAACTTGCACCATCTACTGCTGATTACTTATATTGTCCTTGTGCAAGTGTTCAATAGTAATAGCAACAAAATCTCACATACCTGAAGATCTTTTGACTTCGGTTTTCCTTTTTTCTTTTGTTTTGATGAAAGAAAGAGATTTTGAATTTTTAGAGATAATAGTGCTTTTTAATTTACTTATTCAGTAGTAGTATTCTACAATAGATAAAGTAACACTAGTAGCAGTAAATGTGGATGTCACCACGAGAAACAAAACAACACAGCACGAATAAAAAAGAAAAGGTATCACTGTACCCCAGCTGAAAGAGAATATGGCATACAAACTTAGAGTATCATGACAATGTTTAAAAAAAAAAAAAAAAGGCATTTATTGAAGAAGTTTTAGTCAAATAATTAAGATTAGGAAAAATAAAAAAGCAAACATTATTATTTTACTGCTCAAGACTGTTTACCCAAATAAAAATGAACAAAATCAAACTCCCAGCAAATTCAGAAACACCTGTCATACTGTTCACCACCTCTTGAAGGGATTGTTAAAGCCTTAAAAGATCTGTCTGTTCTTGTTCAATGCCTCAGAGGATGATTCTCCACTGTTTAGATCCCATCAGCAGAGATCAATTCCATTCTGGAGCATTGCCATCTGATTGTGAAAGGATACAGTGAACTGAGATGATAATGACAATCCTTCTAAATGGGCAACTACGTAGAGTGATGATTCTCATATTTCAATGCTTTTCATGGCCCAAGGGAATGAAATATGAAATATGCCTATTTGCTGTATTTATGTATGCTTATGCATGTGCATGAGAACTAGGTATCCGTGAATGTATGTCTAGATTCATTAGTGGAACGGACGCACAAGACAACTGACAAGTAGTTTTCAACACTACACTTCCCTCCCCCCGGCGTTTTGATTTTGGTAATGAATTTATGCTAAAAGATGAGCTAATGCTATCAAGTGACCTGAGAAAAAAAGTGTAATGGACTCTATCATATCAATGTGTTTGTGTTTCCAACATTAACCGAACACAAGACAAGAGATTAACATTACCTTGGCTTTTGCAGACTCAAGCAAAGGCATAAAAAATGAAGTCACAAGAAGCTGCTGCGATGTCATGTTAAAGATACTGCATCAAATGAATGAAGAACTTGCTCCAACATCTTTCTTGTGTGGACGTCAAGAGGACTCTCTGGTTTGTCTGAGTAAGCAATATTTAGAAGGTAGAGCTTCTTTGAGGCCACAAATGCAGCTGAAAAGATCCTTTTAATCCCTCCCCTTGTGCTGTCCACCTTATACTCAAACTCGTACACTTGTAAGCCTCCCTGGCTAGATCTCTCTGTGGCTGAAATTACCTCAGCACTATTTGTACTTTCCTATATGACAAGAGAACTCATGACTGCTTGCCATGAATTTTCTTATAAAACGAGATAACTGCTAAATAAATAAGCTGCAGAAAGCACAACCAAGCATCATGTAGCCAGAGTTGTGATGACTAAATAAAAAGTCTAGGGTTGCATACACATAACTTGGGCTGTTTCTGTAACTGAAGCTTCCAACGTTATATTCTGACATTCAATCAGTGAATAAGCCACAATGGTAATGGTTCACCTCCAAAAATGTTCAGATTATTGTTCACATAATAAAGGAGCCTTCTGGGTGCTGAGGTGGTATTCGTATAAAGGAAACAAAAATCGGACTCATAACCACAGCTACCTAAAAGAATATGACTAGTGAAAAGTGACACATCAAATGGGAAGGCAATAGATTGCATGATTGTTAAAATGCATGTGGCTGACCCCATTTGTCGACAAGAATCTGACCTGAATTTAGTTGAGATAAAGGCTTAATTGAGTTGAGTTGATGGAGTTAACCAAAGATTTGAGGTTACTCGTTGATATAGGAAAAAAAAATAAGTCTACCTTTTTATAATTATGGCAACAGCAAAATAACTAACCTCTGGTTTGGTGCTGTCAAACAAGATGACAAAAAAGGTCCACTCTCATAATAACCAAGCAATAATCTTAACTCTTCATTAGTACCCCTAATCTTCTTAAAATTACTATATTTTAGTGTGCATTTATATTATTAAGAGCTTGTCTCGAAACATCTTGGCTTAGACCTAACTTAGATTTACCAGCTACCATTAGAAAACAACATCGACCTCCTCACTATACACCCCTGGTATGCAAAAAAGATGGTGAATTGATGAAAGCAGCTCATGTGAACTTTCTATCATAGAAGCCTCATTTGTCCCCTCCACTTGTTTACACTGATGCTTGTAAAAGAAACACAATATAAATCATTGGTCATATGAAGCTATCCCAGCTTGGAGCATGAGGTTATCTTGAAAAAATAGAAATATTTTCAGTAGACAGAAAAAGTTGCTACATCCACAAACCATAAGTTTATAAACAACAAAAATGACCAAATTGGTCAGTTGCGTTTCAATCTTATGTAAGCAATGGTTTTACAGTTGCACAACCAAGTCAAAGTATTTGGAAAACCTTGGCCTTCAGATGTTTCTAGCGAAAACTGATAGACATATCAATAGAGAGATTTAAAAAAGAAATAAAAACCATAAGGGATGTACTCACCAAAAAATAAAATCAAGGGTATTTTGTTAGTTACAAAACCTTCAGAATGTGTAGTCGTGCCCATTTCTGGCCGATCCTAGTCCATCTGGGATGTGTTCGTTGGGAAATTCCTTTTAACATTTCTAAGAATCAACAACATTATCGTGGAACTTCGTTCAAGTCTTCTTTTTTCAATGTTATTCAATTCAAGTCACAAATGCAATCATCACCAACACGGCAACACCGATAAACATAAACAATACCAACCAGGGAAAAAAAAAAAACACACTGAAGTTACCTTGCGCCTTTCAGCTTGTATGAGCTTACCAACTACAAATTGAGGACTCCCAAACTCTCCGAGGCTTGTAAGACGAACAGGGTTTACTACAACCCCAACATTGTTACTTCCTTTATTTGCCTCCTCAAACAGAACAGCTGCCCCCGCTTTATCGACCTATTCAACCAGAACTAATCTCACTTATTCAAACAACATTACCGAAAGTGTGTTGGTTTGTCTGATTAAAGATAGAAAAAGATATAAATGTAAGGTAGAGTAGAGAGAGAAGAGTGGGTACCTGGATCCAAGAAGAGGGTCTGAGGAGAGTGAAACCCTCCTTGGCATCTATGTACCTTTGGAGCTCTAATTCTTCAGCAAAAATGGACTCTGACATGTTTGGCAAAAACCCATATGAAAAGACTGCAAGAATTGCGAGGTTGAGCTTCCTCTTGCTCACACAATGTGATACGAATGCATCTTTGTCGGGATCATTGTAACTGCTCTTCGGGTTCGGTTGTCGAGTCGATAAAAAGGAATCTTTGGGCAATGACATCGGGAAGAGGTTTCTGGGAGAAGAGGATGTTGGACCATAACTATGATTGAAGAGATTGCGGTGAGAGAGAGGAAGTAAATCTCCAAAGCCATTAGAGAGCACGAGGACGGCCTCTAAGAACCTCATTTGCCCTTTCAGATAAATGATGTTTCGTACACTCGGAGGCAGTCTGCTATCTCCAAATATTTTTGGCGGCTCATAATATTTCTTTATCCATATTTTCTTTCAACGTAATATATATTTTTGTGAAAAATATTTTGTCGCGGCATCTTTAATTAACCGAACACCGAGCTACGGATACTATTTCAATCGAAAATATTTTCATGCCAAACAAACACAGCCTAAAGTCAAAAATACAAGGCACCGACCACTTTGATTATTTGATGTTGGGGAATTATGCAACGTGGAAACTGTACCACCCGATACGTCCAATGCTTAGAGCTTGTGATTAGAAACACCACCCTCTCCCCCGCGCGGGCGAAATAGCCTCTGCTTGTTCTCCATTTGCTTTGCCAAATTCCGACGACTTTTGCTGAGAAAGAAACAGAAATTGACTTCGCGCACTAGAAATTTGATTTTCAAAGCCAATTCCAAAATGGCGGTGTTCATGCGCTTCCCTTCCCACCCACCCTTCTTCTCTGTTAGTTCCAACTCTCTCTCTCTCTCTCTCTCTCTCTCTCTCTCTGTATTTATCGCTACAGTTGTTAGTTTTCTCATATATTGATGGATATTGCTCATTTATCGATTTTCTGGTTGGGTGTTTATTTCTTTGAAGAATTATAACTCAGTTGCGAGTTAGATAAGGATTTATTATTTGAGATGAGAGATGAAACAATAACTGCAGATGAATCAGAATTTCTGTTTTGCATTGTGTTTTGGGTAAAAAGTGAAAAGGTGTTCACTCTGAAACTGGCTGTCCGGAGGCTAGGAAAAGTCGAATACTCTTATTATTATTATTTTTGGAAAGTTGAATACATTCTCATGGAACATACGATCGTGTACCACAAGCAGGTGTTTTTGAAGCTTCTGGATCCTTGTTTCAAACATTGTCCCTCCTATTGCGTGGGGTATCATCACGTCTTGCTTCTGATGTGAATGCTATTGTAATACAACATTTTTTTTTTTTTTTATGTTTCTTCATAATGGTTCCAGACTGGAATTTGACAGTGAAGTTTTTCATAAATTTCACCCACTCAAATATTTAAAATTTATGCCCCAGTCTCACTTGACAAAATGAGATTGACTCTAATACCATTTATAACGAAACGAGTAAATGCAAGTCTCATCTGCATAAAACCCCAATAGGACATGTCGTAATTAATCAGAGTCCGTGAAATTATTTATACTTTCATATGCATCCAATATGACACCTTCACAGTCGATCCGTTGATTTGGAGCTTCACATAATGCCCTTTAAAACTTGGTATCATCTGACTGAAAGCAAACAATAACTTCATTTGCAATCTTATGCATGCATATCGGAGTATATTTGTAGCTTTATGTTATCATAAATAATAATTGGAGATTATTTATTTTTTGGTAACCATGCAGAATGGAAATGCCACTAAATTTTCTCAGCTATTCACTCAGAAATTTATACACGCATATGTAATTGACTACAAGAAAAGTAGTGTTTGCTGTTTGATTATGTAATTCAACTTCATTTTCTCCATGGATATGTCCAGTTGCAGCTTGAATTGCTTGATAGTAAATTATTCAGTTTGGTTTTGCAGGCCCTCAGAAGTGCAACAAGTGAAGTGCTGGGGGGTATTGTGACAGGCAAGTATGCCCATGCTATCTATCAAATCTCTTAGCGATATCAAATAAATTTCTGACTTTTCTTCTTTTTAGTTTGG
The DNA here is from genome assembly GCF_001411555.2 of Juglans regia. Classification (NCBI taxonomy): domain Eukaryota; kingdom Viridiplantae; phylum Streptophyta; class Magnoliopsida; order Fagales; family Juglandaceae; genus Juglans; species Juglans regia. The sequence goes on along the minus strand of NC_049910.1, from coordinate 6,876,173 downwards.
TGAGGATAGTGATATTATGTGCTTGAAATCTTTTTGTTATTTTTAGGTGTTGTTCAATCAAGAAGCAACAAATGGCAATCTCCAAGCGGAGGAAGAAGAGTCATATTGTTCCGGGGCCCTGTAAAGTCTGTACAAACTTCATGCCGGGTTTCAATCCCTGGGACCTCATCAGGGAGAGAAGAAAAGGTGTCTACAAATTTTTTGAGGGATAAGAAGTTAGTTCCTGATTCAGATCCTCCTAGCATCAATGATGTCAAACTTTTGTATCAATTTTTTGATCAAAGGTAATCTTATACACGTCTTCTCTGGTGATCCAACAAAAGGCGTATCTTACAAAGGAACGTCTTTCCAAGAGATATTCGCATATTTTGTTTCATTTGAAAATTTTGTGTTGCTTATGGAGTTATTTTCTGAGTGAAATATCTTGTGATTCCAAATGTTTAGCTTTGATCTTTTTATTTATTTTAAGCTTTCTCACCTGGTTCTGTTACATCGGTTATTTGTAATCTTGCAGCACCAAGCTCACGGCATTGACTGGAGCCGGAATTAGCACAGAGTGTGGGATTCCTGATTATAGAAGGTTCTACCTCCACTTTGGTCGTTGTAAGCTTATATAATACCCACTAACATTGTTTTTTATACTGAGCTAGTATATGTGGTGTAACATTAAAAGGTAACTTATATAATTAAAGATTCTGGAATGTTCCTATTTTAAAAGCTCCTTTTTTACTGATTGTAAAGCAGATAAGTATGTGGTCATCTAAAAGGCAAACCTTGTTGTTACATTTTTTTGGAGTTAGTGTTTAAGTTCATTTAGCTTTCTTGCTGTCAATACGTCGCACTGGCACTGATGTGGGATTCATCTTAGATGATGAGTAAAGTGATGCCTCCTTTTCAAGGTTTACATGGATTCTAATATATATCTTAATTTTTTATTTTAATATTGAGATCATAGACTGTATCACCTGGTATTTCTTTCTCTTTTATTTACCCCGAAAGAGTAGTTTTCTACTTTTTCAAATAATATTGTCTTGTATTATCATCTTGCAGCCCCAATGGAGCTTATAGTTCTGGTTTCAAACCAATTACCCATCAGGTGATCTGAAGGCATGTGCTGTGATATTTATCTCTTACTGCAGTATTCTTTTTTATATAGCATCCTACAAAAATTTTTAGATATATTATGAACACATAGAGCTTGGTATAATATTTATTTAAAGAAAATTTCTTCAATTCTATAAGTCAAGGTAGGTCTTGAACTTGATGATATTATTGTGTTTGGAAGATTTTATTTCTAGATTTTATTTCTGGAGTATTCTTTGTTGTTCCCCAAAACTAGTTTTGTATTGGTGATTACTTTTATCTCATTTAATCTCTCTCTCACTCTCTCGCGCGTGTATGTGTGCGCGTGCGGGGGGGTTGAACTAGCTTTCTTGCTTCTCATTGGGAAATATGTATTCTGGTGTGAAGATCTAAAATATATCCTTCCCTTGAAATTCCTTTGTAATTCAAAGTTTCTTTAATTATAGAAGCATGTCATTGGCCCAAATCGTATTGACATAGCAGTTCACATGGTTGTTACTTCTGTTTTAATTGAGGGCAATCCATTTAATCACAACTTTTTCTTTCCCTAAAATTTCTCCAGGGAAATTATCTGCTTAATTCTTGCCAAATTTTGACACCATTAACCAAAGCTATGAATATTCACTTTGTCAATTACTGTTGTTTGTATTTCTAAGTTTCATATATAAGTCCTAATATTTTGGGATTCTCAACAGGAGTTTCTGAGATCCAGTCGGGCCCGTAGGCGGTATTGGGCAAGAAGCTATGCAGGATGGAGACGGTTTTCTGCAGCACTGCCTGGTGCAGCTCATATGGCTTTAGCATCTCTAGAAAGGGCCGGCCGTATAAATTTTATGATTACACAAAATGTTGATAGGTAACTAGTTGTACCTCCTTAACCCTTGAATGAGAATCCCTAATTGTACGGAGCAAGCTTAATGGGACCAATTTGTAATTATCATGTTTCAGGTTGCATCATCGCGCTGGTAGCAACCCGCTTGAACTACATGGGACTGTATATACTGTAGTTTGTCTAGATTGCAGTTTTTCTTTTAATCGGAATTTATTCCAGGAGCAAGTGAAGGAGCTTAATCCAAAGGTTAGTTTGAGAAGTTTATCCTTTCTAGATTTTCTAAGCTTCTCATGCTACATTACTGGCTACATTTATTCAAATATTGACTAAATGATTAAATTTACCATTTCCAATCAACTTAAGCCTTCAGTATAAGTAGTAATTTAGCATCTCATCAAAGTAACTTGAGTTCAAAACCTGCCTCCACATTTCCCATCTAAGTTAAATATTTCATGTGGTTCTGTTTATGAGAGGCAGTCTGATCTCACACATAAAGGGCAGTATTGGACATTTGAATGATTAAATCTACCTTTTGTTTAACTATAAAAAAAATCTACCTTTTGCTATTAGGTTAAGCTTTTGAGATGGGGGATTTTTTTTTTTTTTTTATAAGTAATGAGATAAGGGATATTTATGAGTGACAGAATAGAGACTACCTTGGAATTTGAATTTCAGCATTATTAACTGTATTTTATGTTTTTGGTGTATCTCGTATGCAGGACATGCAACATTGTCAGATATCGTTCCCTAATTTATGAATACTTTATCTGACCTTCTATGACTTGAACTATAGACTGGCTAGGTTTTCGTTTTGGGATACCTTCTAGGATGCATGACTGATGACTAAGGTTTTAACTTTCTACTGCAGTGGGCAGCAGCAATTGAAAGTTTGGATTTTGGCAGCCCTGGGTCAGACAAGAGCTTTGGCATGAAGCAAAGGCCTGATGGTGATATTGAAATTGATGAAAAATTTTGGGAAGAGGATTTTCATATCCCTACTTGTGAAAAATGCAATGGTGTGCTAAAACCTGATGTAAGATACTCACTTTCAAAATTTTAAATTTTTAAGTTTACATTTTATGAAAAGCATCTATAATTTTACAGAAATAGGAGCGTGACTGTAACCCTTAAATCAAGGCACCATCAGACAAATATATATGGGAATTCACTGGATCTGGCTCATTATGGGTATTGTTTGCTAGCAACTGACTTAAGAATCACTATAATGATCTAGAAGCAGTTTTAAATTTTAGGAGAATACTTATAAAATTTTAGGAAAAATGGCCTAGATCTTCATGATGGAAAATAAAATATTTAACAAGCTTGATTCCATTCAAATGAACACATCGTCCTCTTTAGAATATCAAAAGGTTCTTGTAGATTTTGATGTAAAATAACTGGGAAAATTGCACCACAATGTATTGCAGGTCTGTGAATTTCGTAAATTGTTTGAATGCTGAATGATTACAGTACACGGAATAAAATGATGGTCATCTGTTATCTGACTTCTCATTTGCATTTTTCAATCTTTCAGTGATATTTTAGTATGTTATTTTTGTTCTATCTATTTCCACTCAGCAATTTTGCATACATGACAACTTTTGAAGTATCTGGAAAATTAATTAAGGCAGTCTTTCTGATGCTCTTGTCGTAAGGTTGTTTTCTTTGGTGATAATGTCCCCAAAGATAGTGCCGATAAGGCAATGGAAGCTGCAAAAGGATGTGATGCATTTCTTGTATTGGGATCGTCTTTGATGACCATGTCTGCTTATCGACTAGTCAGGTACATACTTATTCTGTACTATCATTCACATCAAATTGAGATAAAAGTTCAGAGTCCTGATAACTCTATCTTGACTTCATGGTCCTAAATTAACGAAGTCAGCAGCATGTACAATTGAATGGTGGTTTATGGACCATCATCAAGAAGATAGTGAGCCACTGAGCTACAATAGAATAATTTATTTAGTTTTTTTTTTTTAGTAAATAAGTGAGCTACAATAGAATTTAATAACACATAATCATAACTTTGCAGTTGCAAGTGAGTTTTCACAGGAATCAGATAAACTAAATTTATGGTTATTTTCTGTTTGGCTTGGTGGGATTAAATCTATGTGGTTGATGCATCCTCCATGGGATTAAGTCTGTTTGGTTGATGCATCCTCATGAATTTATCAAGCTTCTGCTTATTTGGGTGAACCTCGAATAAAGTTCTCTTCGCCAATCAACACTTGTATAACTGAAAGCTTCACTTTGAATGGCGCGACCTTCATATAAGGGAACTCCAAAGGGCGAGTAAAGATTCCATCACTAAGACTGTCTCATGAAGGCTGTAGTCTGGAATGTTGTTTCTATGTGCATATATGGTATAATCCCTTCTCAACATCCTGTAAAGAGGAGATTAATTACATGCTGGAAGATACGTTTGGTTTTACTATCAATATTCTGATTGAGGCAGATGAAGCGTTTTGTTTTCACCCACCAATGCAATTTGCTCCTGGTGTTTTTAATCTTTAGCTGATAAGGCTTTTCACATTGAACTCCACAGAGCTGCTTCTGAGGCAGGTGCTGCTACTGCAATTGTGAACCTAGGTGTCACGCGGGCTGATGATTTTGTGCGCTTGAAAATCAATGCCCGAGTAGGAGAGGTGTAGTTTCACGATACCATCTCAGTAGCTAGTTCTCCGACTGATATTGACTTTATTGATTCTTACTTGAATTGTTACAGATCCTGCCAAGAGTGCTTGACTGGGGATCCCTTAGCATCCCTGCTCTCGTGCAGTGATACTTGGAACTAGGTACCATATAATCTTAAACTTTCATTTTCCTTTGTGTTGATTTTCATGATTGTTGGAGTTTGGACACCACATAGACTTATAATGGTTTCAGCAACTGTCTATTTTGAATTGCATATATTTTGTTCTTCTCATATTCTTTTCCTGACTGATGAGTCCTTTTTGAAGGATGGTTGGGTGAATTACATGTGCCATTGTAAGTGCAATAATGATTTCATTTCCTTTGCATTCAGAAATGCTGCCGGAAACATTCACCCTCAATTGGCATCCACTTTAAGATTTTAAAGGGTACATCAAGATCCGGGAATGACAGCTTTATTAGCTCCACTTTTGGTCAATATATAATGCCTAATGGCCTTTCCCTGAAAATGAATAAAGGGAGAATCATAGATCTGGTGTAGAGAAGATTGAAATACCTGCTAAGCAAGTGCATAAAATTACTTTTACCAACATGCAAACTGCAAAGTGCCATCTCTGTTTCTTTTAAATAAATGCATATGGATTAGCAGTTTCCATTCGGTTATTTGAGGGGATAAGTAGCCCTTTGCAAACTCTTGTTATTTTGTACTTATCGATTTTCCTCTTTGTAATGGGTTAAATCCACCATTTAATGTGAGATCAATTTATAAATGTACCATAAACCTTAATTTTTCTTTTAATTTCCTTTTTTCTTTTTTCTTTTTTGAGTGTGTGAATGGATGAGATGCCAATGTGTACAATTCTTCCACTCCAGGCAATGATCAGTAAAAGAAATTTTATAGAACTTATCCTGATCAAATTCAGAGATATAAATTCAGGGTATTTAGGTTAGCTGTTGGCAGAAAAAAAATTCTCATAATTCATCGTTGTCATATCATTGCCTTCATGGCGGCCAAAAAAAACACAGGGAAAGTGGGGGTTTTGAAAAGTAAAAGTTCAGTCTTCAAGCATAGGCTGGAGTTTGCCCGTTTCTGCCCCAAGTCCACTTTTTTTTTTTTTTTCTTCTGAAATGGGAATAATTGATAAATTACATGCATATATCCCAAATGGAGATGGAGGCTTCTCCCGTAGTTTCTGCTTTGCGAGAATGGACATTTGTTGTTTTGAGCTTTATAATCTATCCCATTCAGTAGAGGAATCGATCTGTTCCGACAAGAAGAAGCAAGCTTTATCAACATGATGATGTAAAACTTCCACAAGTGATTCTAACAAAAATCAACTTTTGTTACAAATCATGTCGAAAGGATTTGCAGCCATTGTGGAAATCCCATCTTTTAAGTTCTTATCTAGAAGACCACAAGGGCATTCTCTTCAACTTTGTTTTGCTTCTGAGAAGTGATAAACGCCAAACGGAAGCTGGTCATAAACACTGCCATGGAGATGCCTTTGCCCTCTCAAACTTAACTTCTCCAATCCAAGAGCCACTTTCTGGAGAGAAGGAAATCGGTAGAGCAACTACATTCAATGACAGATGAGTAGCCCCACAAAAACGAACTTAATCTTAGGCTCTGTTAGCATGCATGCTATTGATTGAGATAACGGCAAGTCAAATTAAAAGTTGAGCTCTCTTAAGTTCTTAACACATCAAACAAAATATAAAAGTTGAGCTCTCTCGGGTTCTCGGTTTTATGTATGTTATTAATTGTTACCAGTAAGATAAATCAATGAATCTAGTACCTGAGTGCAATTTTTCAACTTGACAGCACTCTACAACCCTTTGCTTTCAGCTTGGACTCTAGACCAAAAAACTTCAATCCACACACCACCAAGTCGGCTGCCTTCTTCTTCATATGTTCAACTAGTATTTCATCATACACAATCATATTGGCTTCTGTTAACAGCTTGCGGTCTTTCAAATTCGAGAAAACTTTCCTTGCCTGTTCTATGGTCCCATGCTTACACATGCCAGAAATGATAGCAGAGTATATAACATCATCTGGAGGACATCTCTGTTGCATCATTTCATTCAGTACCTCAACCACCATCTCAGCATCACCTGATTTACATGCATGAAGAATGGTAAGAGTATACTTAAACTCCATAGGGCCACTTGTAATGTTGGCTAAGCAGTCACGAACAAGCATCAGAGCTGCATCAATTTCTCCAGTTTTGCAGAGCCCTTTAGCAAGAGCACGATAAGCAGCAACAGAAGGAACCAAAGACAACTCTGTGATTTTATTGTAACATGCACATGACTCTTTAATATCATCAACCTCGATAAAGCACACAATTGCAATACTATAGGTCGATGAGTCAGGTTCAAAGGTCGATTTCCTTATCTCATCAAAGAGTGATAATGCCTTTTTGGCCTCCCCACTCTTGTGAAGAGCCTCCATAAGAATATTATAGATTGAAACGCTACAATAACCTTTTCCTTTCAAGTCTTCAAACACTTCTACGGCCATCAGCGTCCTCTCCGCCTTCCCAACCATAAACGTAAAGAATTTAGAAAGATCATCGATGACAGAAGATCTTAATTTCTGCATTTGAGTGAGCAACTTGCAAAAGTCGTCCATCCTTCTCGTCTCAGCATATGATACCAACATAGGATTCACCGTCGCAAAGTCTGGCTCAAGACCCTCCTGCACAGTGACTTGAAAAAGCTTGTAAGCCTTATCAACATGCTTCACACCACACAAACCCTCAATAAGCGAATTATAGATCTCCAAATCAGCCCTATACCCAGAATCCACCAAGTCCTTCAACAAGCCACATGCGAACCCTATCTTCCCATCCGCCACAAATGCCTCAACCAAAGACTGATATATCACTCTATCAATCAAACAGCCCTTCTCCTTCATCTCCTTGAAAAACTTATACGCTCTCTCCACCCTCCCACCTTTGCACAATCCTGTAACCAAAGTGGCATACGCCATCACGTCAGGCTCCACCTTGTCCCTCCTCATTTCCTCCCAAACGCTCAAACAGCCATCCAAATTCCCCTCTGAAACCAAAACCTTCACCATGGCTGTGTACGCAAAGACGTCCGGCTTGCACAAATTGGTCCTCATTCTCCCCAAAACTTCCAGCATTTCGCTTATTCGCCCCGCTCTACACAACCCTTTTATCAAAATCATGAAAGTAACACTCTCTTCAACCAATCCGTCATTCCTGAAGTCCTCATAAACCGATAACGCTAAATCTAGATGATCGGTTTTAACTAATGCATCGATAATCCTATTGTACAGAAAAACTCTAGGTTTGACCCCAAATTTCTTCATTTTCTGATAAATGTAGTAAACCCGAAGACCCCTATTGGCATCCGAGTGCATTCTGATCAAGATTTCGAATTGTTTCTCGGTAGGTGGCTTGCCTTGGGATTCCATCAACTCGGGCAATTGATCGGCGGCGCGAAATCGATTGTTACGGTTTAAACAATAGGCAAAAGCATTGTAGGAAGCGAAATTATGCTTAAAGCCTTTCTGCTTACCTGCCCAATGGAAGAAGTTGGAGGCAAGGGTAGGGTCGGTTTGGACTTTGAGCACCTCGGCAACGAGGCTGGGGGTGACGCGGCGGAGCTTGTTGAGCTCGGAGACGACGGGTGGGCCCCAGCTGAAGTGGTTCTTGCGGAAGGAGTCGGAAATGAATCGGGCGATGGGGGAGAGGCGGAGGGAGGAGGAGAAGAAGTTTTGGGGAGGGGAAGGAGGAGAAGCGGACGGGGGGGATCCATGGAGGAGGGAGTGAGGGTCCCAGTTCTCAAGGTGAAACGGCTGTGGCTGGGGCTGGGGCTGGGGCTGGGGTTGGGTCCGGGAGAGGGATTGGCGATTGGAGAAGAGGCCACCGCGGACGACGGGACGGTTCTGGGAGGGCTTGCGGTGACCATAGAAGAAGTAGTAATTGTGGGGTTTGGGAGGTGGGGACTGAGGCGGCATGATTTTTCTGGGGTAAAGCCTTTCCTTTTCGTTATTCCAATCTCAGCTTAAGCTTCAGCTTCTGTTCCTTGATCTTCGTTCACTTGTTCGTGTCCCGTCGTCTCCTCCATTCCATAGAATGACAACGTCCAACTCCAAGCTTATACTCTCCGTCTTGCTTATACTGTCTCTCTCTCCCTCTCACACACAGTGCGAGGAAGAAGCGAGGTGGGTCCGTAGTCCGTACCCAACTCTCATTTTTCGTTTTTTCATTCTTATTTTATTTAATTTTAAAATATACATTTTTAATTTAGGCCCATTTGAATTAATTAAAATAATTTTAAATGAGTTAAATGAAATATTATTTATATTATTATTATTATTTTAAATTTTAAAAAAATTAAATTATTTATTATATTTTAAAAAAAAAATTAAAAAAATTATAATAATAAGATGAGATGAATTAAGATGAGTTCTTAATCTAATCAAGGCCTAAAACTCGAGTATTCGTGTTTCTTTTCTTCTTTTTTCTTTTAATCAAAATGATGCATTTCGATCTTTCATGAATAATTATGAGAAGAAAAATAATTTGTATAAACTCCACGTTACAAAAGTAAACCTCGCCATAAACATATATAATAATAAAAACTTTTTTTTTTTAGTGGACTTTGTAGTGTGCAATCCACAATTTTACCCAAAAATACCAGCTTCTCCGTGCCTAACATTACTCTCATAAAAATTGATAATTTTTGGGAAATTACATATTGGAACAATCTGTTATAATCTGTTTTGTGTTCCCCGACTCCTCCAAGTAGTGCAATTTGAATATTTTCACACAGCATCATCCATATAACATTATTTAATTTGTAAAATTCGGCTTTTAAAATTTATATTTCAAATTAAATTATGACACGTCAATAGTTTGTGACATAAAAGTCTTCAAATAAAATTTTTCTAAACTAAAAATTCGATGATTTTGTAGATGGATATGCGAATCCGGAGATCCGCATCCACATCTACACTGGGATGTGGATCCGGATTTCTCTTGATACCCAAATCCGGATGAACAATGCTAGACGTGAAATCAGTAACTGAATCTAGTATATCCATCCATAGGTAAACACAAAATACCATCACAAAATTCAAGTGTCTGGTCACTTTTAGAGAGACAGGCTACTATTTTCTCCAGTAATATCAACAAAACCCCCTAAGAGTTCTCATTAACTGCCTTCTCGATTTCTTCAACATGATCACGGAGTACATTCCACTGCACAAGATAAACCAGATCATCTAAATAGCCTTCATTAACCACTAAAAGGGGAAAAAAAAAACTAAAATCATTGACACACATACCTGATCCATGGTAAGTGATATACCTGAAAACAAGTACAAGAATATCAATGCAGGTCATGAGTTTTTTGAGAAAAACACAAATCTGCTCAAGACAATCCCCAACTTGCCCAAAATAGACATAATTTACCAAAGCCCATATGAAAGTATAATTTATAGCACGTATATATGTATAACTAGAAGTGTCACAAACTCTTTTTTCTTCTTGGTAAGAGTTTTGAACCGCAACTACACCCCCTAGCTTGTACTTGCAGAAAAAAGTGTCATTTGAGCTAGATATCATTGGCTAAAAGTGCCAGAAAAACTTTCTAGCTGATTTTGTTTTCTTTTACGAGTAATCTTTTTTTTTTTTTTTGATAAGTAATTACGAGTAATCTTAAATTTCATTATGCCATGTGGAAGAAAAAGATCTTGTTTCATTAGTTGATTAAATTTAATGAATATATGCATAAAACACACCATGGCCACAAATCACAATCTATTATGAGAAAACAAAACAGAAAAGGAACCCCTCATTAAGATCAGCTACTAAACAATCTGTGACTGCATCAAGAAAAGCAAGATATAATCAAATATGTCACTGGTTCACGTCATAAGAGAAAAAATATGACTTCACTGCTTGAAAGCCTTATTGAGTTCGGGACAAACTGCTTTTCCTCTCCTGAAAAGTAATAAAATTAATTGGAAGAATGTGGAAAGGCACGATCCTTGTACATGGGAAGTATTTCAAAGGAATGCAAGACAAGCAAAATGTGATATCCCATATGATAAGGATAATGGTAGGTGGTATATGGAATCCCACATTGCTTAGGAAGGAAAAGTTCTTGCTCATTATAATATTCTAATGAGAATCCAATTGTATCATTGACTAGTCCTTTTGGAGTATACGTCATGTGGTTTGAGCCTTCCATTGGAGCGTTACGCAAAATATCTAGGATCTAGAAAGGATAAAGAGAAGCCACCATTTGATTTCATCCGATCAAAGGGCAACATCAAAAAAGAAGTTCATCAAATTATGAATGGGTCATACTTCTAATAAATCTCACTTTAGACCTCTCCCTAGGTATACTAGTTATGAAGCTCAGGCAATAGCTGCAATTGGACCTCTCCTTAGCTATACCAGTTATGAAGCTCATGCAATAACTGCAATGACCACAATTATTCAGTCCAGTTAGCGGAAGCCAATATAAAAGTACACTGTCTGCCAACTAGGTGCCTGGAATTATCCGTTTTATGGTATTGTAGTCTCAAACGAGAGTTAGTAATAACGGAACTTGCACCCTAACAAAGAGAGGAAGATGCGTATTCTTGTGAGACCATATTAATCGCAACCAGCAGCACTCTTTGTTGAAGTGGAGCTAGAATTAGAAGATACTGAAATGCTCGACAGATATAGGTACTGAAGGTTCCACATAAATTAATATATGCTAAAGAAGATGGTAAACCTTCATTGCAAGTGAAATATTGTAAGATATATAATACAATACAAGAGGTTTAGGGTTTTGTAATTTCTACTATTTTTTCTATATATGATGATAAGTAATATAAGAAGGGACTTTAAACACAATAATTGGTTGCAAGGAACAACGAGATTGACTGCACTAGTAGTGTTGAGAAGGATGAGGACGAGAAAAGGATGATCATCTGAGGGAAAAAGATATCAATTTGTGCGAGAAGTTTAAACAAGAGAACAGGTCATCAATCACACAGATGAGTGTGTCATTTCTGAGATGCTTAGATTTTAAAATTTTATTCTGGGTAAACATGTTGGGTGTCACTTTTTCCTACATGCCAATTGTCAAGCTTCAGCATATGTAAACTAGTGGGCCCAATACTTCCTGTTTCATTATGAGAAGTAAAATTCTTCTCTAATCAGTTTCTTAATGCACATTAACGTTTCCATCGTATTCTTTAAAGAGAAAATATACTTACAACCGTGAATTGCGTAACCGCCGCGTAATCGCTTTGAAAAAAATGAATAAAACATGGGACCCACATGAAAAAAATTAATTTTTTAATAGTGGACCCCACTCTTTTTCAGAGTGATTACACGGCGGTTACGCACTTCACGGTTGTATGTAGAATTACTCTTCTTTAAAAGGCAGAGGTCCAAGGTTTAACCCAGGATACGGATTGGTCATTCCTTCAGTTTTCTATTTCCCATATCACATTTGGCCCTTTGGGGCACATCCTCAAGTCACATTTTCAATCAATGATAAATATCGCACAGGATTTAAGTCTGAAACTGCAAAGTGTGATTCTTCATTGAACACATTAATTTAAACCAATCATTACAATTTCGTAACAAAAGCATGCATAACAATTTACTGAACTCGACAACTTTAAACCAAATAAATTAGGGTTAGCTTCAATAGCTGAAAACCCATTAAGCTATTGAAGCTAACTGTATTTAAAACACTAAAGAAAGATCCAGACTAAACAATTAGACCATACAAATGTCTCGGTATTTACTCGATCCGAAAAGGAAAACCTTTTGAGTAACCAAATTTCACAAACAGAAGCAAACGCAAACCCAATGCACCAAAACCAAGCAATCAAGCTTGAAGCATTAAACATTAAAAAAATGAGAGAGAAAAGAAGAATAGGGACCTTTCTTTCCAGGCAGTTGCTTTCCATCTTTGACGTAAAACTCGCGAATGTCCACCACAGCTCTCCCTTGCCAGTTCCTCACTGTCACTCTCCTATTCTTGGATACCTACCATTGACGAAAACGCAACCAACCATTTGTATTACAACCCTAGAAGCAAATTCATACATTTGTGTGTGTGCGCGCTTGTAGAGAGAGAGAGAGAGAGAGAGAGAGAGACGAACCTCGCAGACGACGATATCGTCGGTGGATTCGTCGGAAGAGTCTTTCTTGGAGGCCTTCTTAGAGGGTGCTTGCCCTTCAGAGTCGCCTTCCGACGCGTAATCCTCCTTTCTCTTACCCCTAAACCTCGACATTTCTCCTCCGTCTCCCACCCTCGCTCTCTATGCTTGAGAAAATTGAACCCTTGAAAAAAATCGACAGCTAAAAGACGACGAAAGGTCGAAAACCCTGGAAATCGGGAACGTTGTTGCTTGCGACCAAACGAGAGACCAGAGCCGTGTTTTGGCTTTCGCAGTCAGTACAAGTATCGCGTATTTTAAAAAAAAAAAAAAACAAAATAGTTAATATGGAATTTATACCAAAAATTAATTTTTTAATTTTGTATTTCACTTTTTTAAAAAAGAATGTATCATATTTACATAATCTATAATTATATCTATTGAAAAAGAGAAAAAATATTTACAATCGTTAATTGTGTAACTGTCATATAATCGTTTTAAAAAAAATGAATAAAATTTGAAATTTATATGAAAAAAATTAATTTTTTAATAGTAAACTTCATTTTTTTCAAAACGATTACGTGGCGTTTATGCACTTTTTTATAATTATATGTAGAATTATTTATTAAAAAAATATGATAACAAAATTTTTTACTAGAATCGCATTGCCTCGCTAGATTTGGAAAGACATTGCGAATCAAATACATTTATAACCATCATATAACTCATCCATTGTAAGATACAAAGAGTGGGTAAAAACTAAATTTCTATTAAAAGAATGATTTTAGGTGGGGTTTGAATAGTGAGATAATTTTATATGAAAATTAAATAAAATATTATTTTTTAATAATATTATTATTTTAATATTTAAAAAATTAAATTTTTTATTTTATTTTATTTAAAATTTTGATAAAATTGTAATAATAAAATAATATAAGATATAGTGATTCTTGAATCCAAACCGGACGATAGAGAGCTCAATACTATGTCAACGCCATAAAAAATACAAATTTGAATTAAAGAATAAAGATGAATGAAAAAAATTGACAAATATTTTTTTTTTCACAATTAAGATATTTTAATCTTCTCGTTGAATTATAACTCAACAGATTAGTAGCAAATGTGAGTGAAAAGTGATAGTTCTAATTTTCGTAGATTCATCGTGTATTGTAATAATAAAAAAAAAATACTTTGTAAACATATTTATTGACACACTAGTCACCTTAGAGTCACCGCAGGGGGCAAGTAGATAAGATTGAGTATGAAATCGTGGATACAATTTGTATGCGGCCTATAATTTAGTTTTAAGATAAGACTAAAAATTAAGTTAATAGATAAATTCGGGAAGATAAAATATATTGATTCGGACTCTTAGAAAAAAAAGAAATTTTTTAAAAGAAAAAAACTTCACAAGGCAAGTTGAACTCTAAGGAGATTCTCACAAATCTAACGAACTCTCTAGAGAGTCTTCACAGGCTCTCTACATAAGCTTCTTACTCCCAAATTTCACCACTTCTCTATATTTATATTAAATTTTTTTATTGTATTGTGAGATATGTGAAGTCATGAAAGATTATAAAATCATCCACCATAGTAAATTTTATCCACAAATAATCCGTAGACGTAGATATTGTGCCGAACTAAATAAATCTATGCGTCTCTATTTTTTTATTTACTTATTTATTATTTATTTCATGAATGAACGCAAATAACACCGTATCAAAGTCCAATAACCATCGTGGGCCAAGGATCACTCTTTCCTCTCTTCTGATCTATTGTGCAAATTTACACATTAACACAACTCATAAAGGTTTCTCATTCTTTGTACATAAACTCTTCCAATGGTTTTGCATAATTCTGTAGTTGTTTTATTTTTGGATAAATTCTCTCATTTGTGCCGCGTAAACCAAACTAGCAAATCGATGGCCCGTTAGCACTACTCATATAAAAGTTCATCACATTAATAAATATAAAAAGAGAACTATTACAAATACAAATAGATTAGACAAAAATAAATCTACAAATTGAAGTAATTTCACGAGATCCGTTAGATTTATTTTACAATAAAAATAAATTTACAATCTGACATATCACATCAAGTCATGTTAGTTTATAGATTTATTTTTGTGTAATTCATTTATATCTAAAGTATTTTTTATATAAAAAAATATTGGCGTCCATATTTTTTATACAATAATTCTAAATGTAAGACTCATACCCTGCATACCGCTTAAAAAACATGTGATTTTTTTTGTTTACTCTTATATTTAAACATACATTTCTCATTATCTCGCATTTCCCTGTCTCCTTCTCGTTCGATTTCCACATGTCCCTGCTTTTCTCCTTCACGTCATTGGCCTCCTTCTCATTCACGTTTTGACGAAAAGATAAGTTAAGGTGGGCCCGCAGCAGATATCGTTGTTAAAGAGAGGAAGCTCTGCTTATTGAGGAGCATAAGTTGCTCTTATATAATATCCAAAAGCCAAACAGACTAAAATCATATTGAAAGATCAAGAGTCTATCGAAAAGAGCTGACTATAACGTAAAGGCTTGCATGAGAGATAAGACGAAAGAAAAATGGATCTTCCCCTTAACCTAATTATTGTTCATTACCTTGTAAAAAAAAATTACTTTGTCTGTCCTTCCTAATCAAATGACTCATTTGTCGACCTTCAATATTTTATTTCAATTGTCCCAATTCAAGGAATCACATGTTATACAACAATAATCTTTGAAGCCATTTATCTTGCAAAAAGAACATTTAAAATTCAAAATGTAAAGTCCTAGAGTAAAAAAATTCAGAACAGACACCGATGGACCATTTATCTTCCTGGGTTAGACCCGGGCCGAAACTCGAAGGAATCCGAAATTTTAAAAACCTGGATTCCAGGTTAAACCTTTTTTTTTTATATATATATATAACATAAAGGCCTACTTGTTTTGAACATTTTTTCATAAAATAAATGTTGATATAGCATTCAAATTCTATTTGTTTCGATAAGAATGTTAACATTGTCCACAATAATAAAAATATATGAAAATGAAAAGCTAAATTTTATGTAAAAAATTACTAAAGTTAGAAACAACTAATTGCCTAAATGCATCTAAGAAAAAGAAATATAATATTTAAAATGCATGCAACACAATGCAGTTCACTACATATTACACTATTTGGTATTTATATATTATATTACAAAATACAAAATTACAATAAATGAATTATAAATCAGTAGCATGTTCTTCCTAGCAATTTGTATTCTTATATTTCAACTGTGGCTCTTTGTTAGGATCCAAATCTGAATGCAAAAAAAAAAAAAGAAGTTAAAACCACAAGAGATTGCCACATTCAACAGATTTTTACCTGCACATGTTAAATCAAACAAACTATGTTGTTTGATAATATCTAATACATATTCTGATTCTGTGAATAGATTAACCATCTTATCAGACTGAACAACATTGCTTTGTAATACACAATATAAATGATCAAAAAATTATAACTATAAAGGTAGCTTCTTTAAAGTTTGACACACAATAGTAGACAGATCTATTCTATTAAGTCTCTGGATATATATGTTATTTCAAACTAAAATTCCATGCATTATTGCATACAATATGTGCGTCATAGAATACAAAGCTTATTACCAGGTAACCAAAGCTTAAAAACAAGTTTACCACATGTCTCTCTTCATTATACATACCAAAAGGCTAAGGTCTCGTTTGTTTTCATAAAATATTTCATTTCATCTCATCTAATTATTACAACTTTCTCAACTTCCAATATAAAATAAAATAAACAATTCAATTTTTTCAAATCTCAAAACAAAAATAATATTAAAAAATATATTTTAACAATACTTTATTTAACTTTTTAACTTTGATCTCATCTCATATCATTTCATGTCTGAAAACAAATGAGCCCTAAAACAATAATATAAGAAAACAACACCATCCAATTACTAAATTTTAAAAAATAAATAAAGTATAAATAGTAGGCACAAAAGCAATGAATCTCCATGTGTACGCAAAATACGTTAAAATCAAGACTATTATACACACATCAAAGTCCATAACACCATTATTTAATCACAAAGCGCATCGCATTAGACATGACTTTAATAAAAATAAGTTGAATAACAATGATCAATAAAAATTATTACTTTTTAATAAGGGCCAATGGCTTCCGCTTTAATCCCTTCTGAAATCTGTAATGCCAACAACCAATACACATAAATCATACCAATTTTCAACCTTAACATAAGGGACCCACGAAAATTTCATAAACATATCCTTACATCCTTTACGAAAGTTATAAAATATACCTTCTACATCCAAATCTACAGCATCCTTCAACATTCACAATATGCATCAAAATCTATATCTCCTATTTCTACGAGTCTATAAAACTCTATTCACCACCAATCACAACTAACAAAATAATAACAACAAAGAATCTAAGCTAAATAAAAATCTAACAAAACACTACTCACGTACTACCACAACATAACATGTTATAGATATGGGCGGCGAAATAAAACCCAAGAAGAAAAGAGCAGGTATAGCCAAAAGGAAACCTCTGCTAGTCACCGGCGACGATGGCTAGGGTTTTGGCTTCCCAACACATTCTAGATACGAAAGAAACCTCCCCCTAAGAGAAGAGATCTAAATGCTCAAAATAGAGAGAGGGAGAGAGAGAGATAGAGAGATCGCACGGAAGAATAGAGTTTTTTTTTAATATATATATATATATATATATATATATATAACCCGGGTATCGGATTTTAAATCCGGAACCCGGTTTCATAACCGAATCTAGCCCGGATTAATCTTAGTTTTTGTAATGCGGGTTTCGGCCCAGATCTAATCAGAGCCGAAACCCAGAACCATAATCCGGGTTTCGGACCGGGTTGGGAAAAAATCAACCCGGATGAATAGTCTTATAATTCATATACTTATTTATTACAATAATAAAAATTATTATAATTTATAATTAGAATAAAAAATGACGAATTTATTATATATAGAAAAATAAATAGATAAAAATATATTTTAAAGAAGAGAAATTATAAATTTTGGCCAACAACTTCTCAATATATTTTGTGATTTAAATTATTTTTTGAAATTCTAGAGCAATTTCGGCCAACAACTTTCCAATATATTTTGAGATTTAAATTTAATTATGATAGATTTTTTTAATTACTCATAAATATTATTTTTTATTAATATATTCATAACTATTACTCAATCATTGGTGAGACCCACTCATTTGTCAAAGAGTGCTTCTACACTCACACATGGGGGATCCCTACTGGAATCCCACAGTGTGTTTCCCTTTTCTTTTTTTTTTTGCTTTTTTTTTTCATTTTTTTATCATTTTATTTTTAAGAAAAAAAAATCATAACATCGATAAAAAATACTTACTTAAGCATTAAGTAAAAAGAGCCAGTTGAGATCCAGTTGTGGTTTTAGTATTTCCCTTTATCAATTCTCAAAAACTTAAAACTATCTTGTCTCATTTCACTATCTAAATATACATTTTTTACAAACTATCTTCCCTCATCTTAACTCAAAAAATCTACAATTCTGCTACATACAAGCAGATTGCGTACCAATTGGGTACCGAAAGATGACATGGCAGGGATATTTTTGTAATTATAAGAACATAGCAAGGATATTTATGTAATTATAAGAACTAAAAGCAATTAAACAAAGAAAATTAAACTATTCATTCGTCTCCCTCCGAAATCAAAAGCAGAACCTGTATCCCTCCTAAATCGCAGCTGCTTCCTTCCCTCTCCAAATAGCCAACTCCCACAAATCTCTTTGGTTGAAAAAAGGAAAAGTCAATGAAAGAAGAGAAAGGTAACTATGGCCTTACTGTTTTATGCTTTTCTTTTCAATATGCGATAATGAACTTGCTTAATGATTCACCCGCCGTAGATTGCTTCTGTTTGCTTTGTAGCCTTAGGAACCAAAAAAATATTTAAAAAAAGCATAGAAAATGGCTTATATATATATATATATATATTCATTTTCTGTATCATTTGAACATTATTTTTTATTGTCTTTATTCTTTTTAAATATTCCCTCTAAATACTATTAAATTTGTAATATGCACAGATCTTTCAACATTTATAATATCTTACCATATAGTTATATGATTGCGCAATTTATTTATCTACACAAAAAATAACCCAAAGAAAAGTTAAAGATAAATCACAAGATAAAATAAGAAATGGGATTGATGTAGATAATATAATTTTTAATTGTAGAACTTTATTTAAAATTTTTACTATTGAAAAATTGTTTGCTGTTTAGTAAACATACACCTAAAGTACATTTAAAGTTATTACTATAATTTTCAGCCTTGTGTAAATTTCAACAAAAAATTCAATCTTGTAATTTTTATAATTATTTAGAGGATAAACAACTATTTTATTCTTTACTGTTTGGAACACAAAGTCACGTTAACACATCTCAAACTAATTATTAATGGAATTCACTACTTTTTCAACTTTTCATAAAAAAAATTAAACTCTTTTCAACTTAATTCATACATTTAAGATAAATTATTTGTACAAACCCTAAATAGACAAGCTATACAAAAGCTTTTACAAAAAGTGGATCACGATCACACATTTAAAAAGCATAAAAAATTTTATTAGTAGACCTACGTTTTTACAAAGGGAGTCCACGAGATTATCTAGCATTACTCTACATTTAAATATATATCTCAACATTTTACACTTAAAACACATTTTAATGAAACACACAAAACTATGTTGGTGGGCTTCGCTGCAACTTCTATGCTTTTAAGTTTTCTCCTGTCCATTTAGTGATTGTATTGGACTAATTTTCAATTTACACTCTTAATTTTTGTACAGGACATTCAAGCACTGATCAACAAAACTATTAAGTCTATAGTGGCTTCTCTTCCAACAAAGTATTCTGATGGAGAAAGGGAAAGAGCACGCATTTCCTATCACACCTCCTACCACAAATCCATCAAATCAAATGATTCCAACACCATTTTATACATATTTGTCAACACCTCCTAACATAGATCCATCTGTCAATCCTGCAACTCAGGTATTATGAATATAAAAAATTTAGAACTGGCTAGCCAATAGATTTAATTTTGATTTAGATTTAATTTTGATTTTGGTCTATCTTCAAATCTTTAGTTTGAATTGGTGTATATATATATAGGTGATACCAATGCCTTTTTATCCGGATTTCTCAAGCTATATGCATGAGGGTCATGCACCAATGCCACATGCTTGGTTCCCACCATTCTTACCTCGTCCTAATGCCAACCCATCTCTATGGACTTGTCAGGTGATGAGTTAAATTTTTATGTAGCATGTGTATTTTTCAAAATATTTAAATTGATTCAAAATATTGTTGTAAACTGAATGTAAATATTATGTAGGGATTTCAGCCATCAGCCCCCTCTGCGATTGGTTTAAACCCTGCAAGCTCAAGCCATGTGGAAGAAATTCAGGAGCTCACACCTGACTCGAGGGAGGTTGAAACCTTGTCTATGCCCTCTGAATCCAAGGATTACAATGATGAAGGGACACAAATTACAGTGCATACTTAGGAGGCCGATATCATTGAGGAGCCGAAGTTGGGGATGATGTTTAAATCTGAAGAAGAGTTAATTGCTTACTATAAAAGTTATGGGAAACAATGTGGCTTTGGGATAATTACACAAAGGAGCCATAGGTTTGAGGATGGGGGGCTCAGATATATCACATTGGGTTGTGCTCGTGGCGGGAAGGCACGGAATCGGACCACAAATGTCGCTCGACCACGTCCGACATCAAAGACAGGATGTAATGCAAGGATAAATGCATCTTTTTCTGAAGGAGTGTTGAAGTTGTTGACTGTTCACAATACCCACAATCATGGACTAAGTCCACAAAAGTCAAGGTTCTTTTGCTGCAATAGAGAAGTGAGTTTGTCGGTTAAGAGAATGTTAGATACAAATGATCAGGCTGATATCAGAATGAACAAGAGCTTCGACGCTCTTGTGCAAGAAGCAAGTGGGTTTGAGAACTTGCCATTCAATGAAAAAGACTGTCGTAACTACATTGACAAGGCACGCCACCTTCGACTTGGGAAAGGTGGCGCAGGAGCCCTCCATGATTATTTTGCTAGGATGCAATTTAAAAATAATGGATTTTTTTCACTAATGGATGTGGATGATGAAGGGAGGTTGAAAAATGTCTTTTGGGCAGATTCACGAAGTAGAGCATCGTACAAATATTTTGGTGATGTTGTCACGTTCGACACTACATATCTGACAAATAGGTATGGGATGCCGTTTGCACCGTTTGTTGGTGTAAACCACCATGGACAGTCATTCCTTTTGGGGGCAGGATTAATTTCCAATAAAGATATAGAAACATTCGCATGGTTGTTTCAGAGTTGGTTGAACTGTATGGACGGTGAAGCTCCAAAGGCTATTATCACAAATCAAGATAGAGCCATGAAAAATGCGATTGCGCTTATCTTTCCAAAAATCCGACACCGATTTTGCTTATGGCACATACTGAAGAAATTACCTGAAAAGCTCGGTTCACATGGCGCATACAAAGATGGGTTGAAAAGTCAGTTGCTTAAATGTGTGTATGACTCTCAAACAATAGAGGAGTTTGAAAGTTGTTGGGAAGTGATGATTACAACATACAACTTGCAGGAGAATGCTTGGTTGCAGAGTTTATACACTGAGCGTACCTATTGGGCACCAATATTCCTGAAAGAAATTTTTTGGGCTGGAATGAGCACAACCCAACGAAGTGAGAGCATGAATGCTTTCTTTGACGGGTACGTTCATGCTAGGACAAACTTAAAAGAGTTTGTTGATCAATTCGATAATGCGTTGAGAAAGAAGATTGAGAATGAAAATGCAGCAGACTTTCACTCATTCAACGTCACAATTCCTGTCGTCTCTATTTCTCCACTTGAGAAGATATTTCAAGCCACATATACGAACTCTAAATTTAGAGAAGTTCAAAAAGAAGTAGTGGGAATGCTTGGTGTTCTTCCAACTCTACACCAAAAAGATGGTGTTATTGCAACGTACTATGTAGAAGATGAAATAGAAGTTGATGATTTCATCAAGGAGGTGACCCAAACGGTGTACTTTAATGAGGCTGAAGTTGATGTGAAGTGTTCATGTTCACTGTTCGAAATGAGAGGGATATTGTGTAGACATGCATTAGCCATTATGAGAGTTAATAAAGTGAAAAAGATGCCAGAGAAGTATATATTAGATCGATGGAGAAAGGACATTAAAAGGACATACACTCTCATACGCAGTAGTTATGACTCAGTTGATGCAAGGCCAGAAGTGAGCAGATATTCGCGTATTTTGAAGGTATGCAGTCAATCTTATTTTCACGTATATTTTTTTTTTTATCGTGGTTTGTTACATAGTCGGATTGTTCATTCTTGTTTTGTTTTGGACTTAACAAAAAATAAATAAAAAATTGAATAGGTATGCTATGACGTTGCCACAAATGCAGCGTCATGTGATGAGCATGCTGATGATATGATAGAGAAGTTACATGCAATGAACATCATCTATCGGACCAAGAAGTCACCCCAACGACCCTTGGAACATGTTGCAGATACAGCTGTCGATGCAAGTACAGTTGGTAGTTCAAAGAAAGTCTTAAGTCCCCTTGTAGTTAGAGGCAAAGGAAGACCACCATGCCTCAGGAAAAAATCAATGATTGAGAGAGTCAAACCCACGGCGAAGAAGACTACTCAGAAGGGAAAACGTAAACAGGTGAAGTTATATTTCCATTATGAATCCATGTAATTTTTAGCTTGTGTATTTGTTTGTTAGACATAACCTGGTTCTTTATTGATTTGTAGCCACATGGAAGAGATATCGATAGGGTTGACACGTGCAGGAATTTATTTGGGCAAACAGTTGTTGGGACTCAAGAGAGTGTTGTCATTCAGGTAGATCATGATTCTATTGTCTTACTTTTTATTCTTACTTTTGGCAATATGATTCTGACTTTTTTACTTTTTTATCTATTGCTAGCCTGCCCAAAACACTACCGAATTGTTGGATCTTAGTGAAACCCAACTTGGGGATGGGAGACAACCAGATCTGAATAAAGAGCTAGATGGGACTCAAGATCGTGGACCCGTGCAGGACTGAAGAAATAGTTTCATTTCTAATTAATTTTGTTGGTGTATTTCATTCCATGGTTGGGATTTATTTATATTAGGACTTCATTTGGTCTAATTATGGGAGGTTGGGATTTTGACTTGTAAGTGTTAATTAATACATGTAGAAGTATGTTACATGTATATGCAATGGATTCTGATATATTTTGTAATTCTGGACTGAATGATTTTCCGTGTTACATATCTGTAACATTTGTATTTCTGGCACTTAATCAAGGAATTTTGTGTCTATGAAACTTTCTTGTGGCTTTCTTTACCATACAAGAGTGTAGAAGCAGGTAGTTTTAAATGGATGCTTTCCATTTTGAAGCTTTTAATATAAGATCATTTGCAGGAGTGCCTGAGTCTGTAGTTTTGGGTTATTTATTTTGTGCTTCCATCGGTTATGCTTGCTTACTGGGTTCCAGTTATACTTGCTTACTAGACTAGGCTCCTGACAGTATATTTGTACCCTAACTGATTATCTCATATGTATGTTTTTTTTTTCTTTTTTCGCAGATTGAATGAGTACCACAATGGGTTAAAATCGTCAAAGAGTCGCCGGGATTTCTTGTATGCAAGATTGAGTGAAGTGCTGGTGGCAAAGGTTTGATTTATGCCTTGTGAATGATTATTCTATTATCTTTTTTTCTTTTTGTTTTGTTTGATTGCCAATGGTTTACATTTATAAGGTATTGTAATGAGCTCTAGCTCAGATTGCACCTCCTTCAATTGCAGTAGAAAGAAAACAACAAAGTCATTGGTGATTAGGAAGCAATATGGTTTCATATTTGAAACCATATTTGACTCTTATTTGAAACAGTCATATTTGAAACCATATTCGGGAGTCATATTTGAAACAGTCAATTATAGACTCTTAATATGAATAGAGTGGTTTCTATGTTTTGTAATCATTTGCAATTGCAGTAGAAAGAAAGTCAATGGGTATCCGATTTCACTTGTAATTTATGCACGTGGATGCCAAACATTCGCATGGTTCTTTCACACCCATCAACTTTCAATACTCTCTCTTTTATGTTTTTCTGTAGTTGCTTACTTCCACTATGACTGATGTTGCTATATACTAATTTAAGTACTAGAAGTGATGCAAACTTGGTTTTATTAATGTGTTTTTCTGTCAGCATAAATTAATGTGTTTTATTCATTGGTTTTATCTTTGCAGTTGGGAAAGCATCGCGTGGAACAATTGGAAAAGTTCAGATGTAACATTTTGTAATTGGCTGAGTTTTGGTAGTTACTTGTATTTTCAGTACATGAATTCAAGGGAAAGCTAATGTGATGTAACATTTTGTAATTGGCTGAGTTTTGGTAGTTACTTGCATTTTCAGTAGACGAATTCAAGGGAAAGCTAATGTGATGTAACATTTTGTAATTGGCTGAGTTGAAGTTACATTTTGTTAAAGTGTATTCAAGTTATTGAAGTTATGCTACTGAGTTGTGTAATTTTCCATGTAATTTGTAAATAGTTGCTTGGCTTCTTTTTGCCAATATCTGGTATGAACCTGATGTATTAAGACAATATTTGGTATCAACCTGTTTAAAGTACTTTCATGGGAACAAATAATCTTAGGAAACACTTCCCAGCTTCATACATATATAAGTTATATACAAGGACATTTCAATTTACATATGAAATTGTTTACATATCAATTTCTCAACTAGTTGCTTAAGATTATACACAACAAAGGCCACAAAAGTATATACAAAGTTCCCTCTAGTAATATGGTTTCATTGTTTACAGACGCAATACAATGAAATTAATATAAAAATAATCCAACAGACACGAAGTAGTGTGCGTTCACGCCGGATGTTTGCTTGTTGCCTTTGAATGACAAGTTGGTCATTGTGAATTCCCAATTTGTACTTTACAATCTCTTCATCTCTCCTTCGAAGCTCTTCCTCATTCCTTAACAACTCATCGTCTATGTTGAAGAGTTTTTTTCCTCTTTCCTCACTGTAATTTGCCCATTTGAAATAGTTGCAGTGTGGTAATCTCTAATTATAAAGAAACAAAAGAAAAATATCAAACTTTTATAGAAACTCAATTACACGTCAAATTTATACTTTAAAAATTTCTACCTCTGTATTGTAGTTTGGACACCCAAAAAATGATCGGCCCGAATTTCTTGGCGTATTCGATGTTTTAAGTTTTGCAGGCTTCCCACAAGTGCACATTGGGTTGTTCGTCGAAATCCATGAAGAAGCTGAAGATGACATCCTAATGAAGACAATGTCAACAAATCAACCAAATGACACAAAAAACTTTGGACATTACCAACAGTTTGCACATTACCAAAACTTTACATATAACAAGCAAAACTTTGCAAGTTACCAAAACTGCACATTAACAACAGTTTGCACATTACCAAAACTTTGCATATAACAAGCAAAACTTTGCACATTACCAAAACTGAACTGCACATTACCAAAACTTTGCACATTACCAAAACTTTGCAAAACTTTGCACATTACCAAAACTTCTATAAAGTTTGCAAGTTACCAAAACTGCACATTACCAAAAACTTTGCATATAACAAACAAAACTTTGCAAGTTGCCAAAACTGCACATTACCAAAACTGCACTTCTGGTCATTTTTTTGTTGGACTGTTAAGCACACAACTCCCTCTCTCTCTCACACACACACACATCGTCTATGTTGAAGAGTTTTTTTCCCCTGAATTTTATTACCTCAGTACTCAAATAAATCTCAGATATTTGAGAGTACTCTCAAATAAACCAGAAACAAGAATTCCGAATTAATATAAAACAACTCCCCAGCAAATAAAAAATCACAACAAACAAGCTTATTATGAGAAAATAGAAAAATTGCCAATACCTATCATTCTAAAGAGAAGAATCCTGGAAAACAGACAATTAAGAAAGAAAGAAAAAATAGCATAAGAAAAGAAAATGAACTCCTTCTTCCTTGTTGTTTTTCTGTCGCTATTGCTATGGATCTGCAATTGAAGGTATTTATTATTCTATAAACAATCTGTTCTTTAGTAACTTCTTTCCTTCTATCTGCATGTGTTAATGTTATTAAAATGAATTCTTTGATAGTCGATGGCTCATATTCATTGTGGAATCATTTTCCTTTATTTCCCCTTCCTATTTTCCCTTATCACTATTTCTTTTTTTTGACTACTCCTTTGTATTTTGGCATGCACTAAATGGTAGATGCTTTCACTTCATTCGAGTGGGTGCTTAGACCCTGCACTCTGCAATTACTCTACGTGAGGCCTTTGTGCTGAACTGAGACTAATGCTTTCAATGATATTGGGCGTAGAGTCAAAGTTGTGGTCATGGAATTGAATCATCCTTTCAGTTTTGGGCAGTGTAGATCCTGCTCATGTTACCACTAAGGCAACTTATATTATGGTTATAGCTTGTTCAGATTAATGTTTGCTACTAAGTAGAGAAAAACATATTCTCCTCCTTTCAATGTCTAATTATAAATATATTGGAAGAGAAATACAATAGAATAAGATCGCCTCACGATTTGTAGGTCTCACAAATGGTGTAAAAGCGTCTTAAACTAAACTATCTTATGTTGATTAGAGTGAAAATTAATTTTAATAAGCTTGGTTCTTTCAGGATACAAGGGGTTAGAAATATATAACTAAACAAGTTTTTATTTTCCTCAGTAATGCAATAAAGAAATGAAAACTTCTGCTATCAAAGGAAACCATTGTGGCTCCACAAGTTCTGGATTAAAAGAAATATAATTTCCTTTCCAACCCCGCTCCCCCCTTTTTTCTTAACTAGCCACAAGTCGGTACTAAATTGATGCAAGTTTATACCCAACAAAGCTCTCTTTTCCATACAATGGGTACCATGTTCAGATGTTCTTTGAAGTTTTTCTTACAATGGCACGCCCACCTTACATGTAAGCTGCCTATTCAGCATACAAGCAAAAACCAATTCCTGAATTACATTGTTTCAAAACAATTCATGCAAAAACATAGAATATGTAACTACATTATAAATTATATAAATAATCGATGGCATAAGGGCTGTATATTAGGAAATTTTGACTGAAAATCCCTAAACAAATGAACTCAACAAATCAACCTAAATTTACTAGTTCATCCTCATCGACTGAACTCCATCACTAAACAGCTCCCCACATTTCCTCAGATGAAGCAAAAAATACGAAAAGCAAATAGAGAGAAGTAGAGAGAGAGAGAGATACCTGTACGTTGAATTGACGGAGAAGAGGGATTTGTAGGGATTAGGGCTCGGAACCAAAAATGGAATTTGATTAGGGTTAGGGTTTCGATCCAAAGAGGGAAGAGGACATCTGGGTTAGGGTTTCGAACTAAAGAGGGAAGAGGACATATGTGCTTAGGGTTAGGGTTCATAATAATCTCAAAGAAAAAAATGAAATTTGACGGAGGAGAGATCGAGAATCTACATTGCTGAAGTGAAGAGAAATAGAGAATGGAAATAGAGGCAAGAGAGAGCCTTACCGTTTCGGCGAGAATGGAGGAGCCTTTCTGTGATGGGCGAGCATGCAGAAGAAGTTTGGATGCGAGAAAGGAGATGAAGGTGAGAAACGGTGCGTTGCATCATTTTGGATTTTTCCAATTCGATCCAAGTTTCTTTCCCGTCCCAAACGACTAAAATGAAACACACCGTTTCATTAAAGTCAGTCCATGTCACACATCGGTGCGCATCGGTGCGCAAACTGCCTGCCTTCAGAATTTTCCAAAAATCTAATATCTTATATCGTATCATCTGAACTGTACATTCAAACTGGGACTAAATCTAACATATAAGGTGAAATTATGTGAATTTACTTTTATGAATATCTTTATACGCACTCATTATTTTTTATTTTTTCATTTTAGTAGAAGTTATTTCTATTATTAAATATAATAAAGGGATATAATAATTTTAAATGACAATGTGACTTGCTTGAAGTGGCCATGGACCATTCATAAGTCCAAAATTTCGGAGACGGAAGGGAGAATAGTCTCTCTAAACCAGAACAACAAAAGGAAAATCAAAATCCCAGATTGGAAGAGATGGGTAATCTATTCGTGAAGAAGCCCAAGATCACTGACGTCGATCGAGCGATTCTTTCCCTCAAGACACAGCGACGTAAGCTCGCCCAATATCAACAACAGGTCCCAGCCTCTCCTCCCTCTAATACGTTCCACTCTGTTCTTTTTGAAGTTTATAACTCTGAATTTATCGAAGTTATGTTAGTTTTGGGGAATTCTCCTGGTTTTCTATTTGTTTTTCGTACGCGGATTTTAGGAAGACCGAAAGGAAAAAAAAAAATGAAGTAAATGAGGGATTTTGGTTGGCCTGAGAAAGCGCCTGACACGATCGACTCCTTCTAAGGATTGTAAGTTCTTAGGCGAGAAACAAAGGAGCAATTATATGAGGAAGAATCAAGCATTAAGAGAAGTGATAGAATATGCATTAGTTTTACTACTTCTCTTGTTGGGAAATATGAGGAACACTTTGCTGTTGTGTTAGAGAAAACTTGTACGGGAGTCGTGATTGTCAGATAGATGCCCTTTAGCAGTTGGAGTCATCACCCTTCTTCCTTATTAATCGAGATTGATTAGGTCCAATAAAAGTTTGTCCATATCTTATTAATTTGGTCCCTAGATTATTCGGACCTGAAAAAGAATGACTTGACATGTATTTTCAAAGATGTGCGCTTTACTTAGATCGGGCACACGACATGCTTATGCTTTCACTTCATGATTAGCTTCCATGAGGCCTGTTCACTTTAACACTGGCTTGTATACCAAGGGCTTATGACATTTTTATTATATTACTTAATTGCGGAATAAAACAACTGTGGACTTATTAGTCTGAGCTCCCTCTCCATTGCAGCTCGTTATGTATAGGTGTTTGGTTCTTTCACTGTGTGCGATGTCCTATATTTATTTATCTAGTGCCTTATTTATTTATTATTTCTGGATGTAAATATTATTCAATCACTTTAGTTCAATCAAACCAGCTTCGTGAATGAAATTCTGCAGAATGATAAGTAAAATTTACAATCATCACTGGTTTAGTTTCAGTAAGTGGCAATGAAGTTATATTTTGAACTCATACGCATATTCATTTAACTGAGTCCATATGTTGCTTCCATCTGTGATCTACCCTTTTCAGCTTGATGCAGTCATTGAAGCAGAAAAGCAAGCTGCGAGAGACTTGATTCGTGAAAAGAAAAAGGAAAGAGCCTTGTTAGCATTGAAGAAGAAAAAAGCACAAGAAGAATTATTGAAGCAAGTTGATACCTGGCTTATTAATGTTGAGCAACAAGTAATTATACCAATATGCTGCTTCTTCTATTCAAATTTTTATCTTCCCTCTTTCCCTCTTTTTTTCTCCTTTAGTTTTCTCCTCAGCAGTTGTTCAACCCAGGAATACTCCACTGATTCAGATGCTTTTTCAGCTGTTTCCCCTCTCTCCCCTTTTCTCTCCCTTTGCCTTTTCAGCCCAACAATCCTCAGTAGTTGTTAAATTTGTTCTCCAACTTAAATGAATGACTGGCTTTTATCTATTGCAGCTATTCTCAAACTTGCCTACAAGTTTTATGTGATTGTGTTCTCTGAGAGAACTTTTAGATACTCCACCTCACATTTTAATTCAGTTGGCAGATATTGAACTGGCAAGCAAGCAGAAAGCTGTTTTTGATAGTTTGAAGGCTGGTAATAATGCAATTAAAGCTATTCAAAGTGAGATAAACCTGGAGGATGTTCAAAAACTAGTGGATGATACCGCTGAAGCGAAAGCTTATCAAGATGTAAGCCTCTTATATTTTTTGTCTCTTTTAATGCATGGTCAAGACCGGCATATTGCTTCATTTTGGGCCCGGTAGATTCTGAAAAGCATATATCACCGACAGTTGAGAAACATTTTTCCGTCATCTTTAAAGAGTTTTAGTAATCTGTTTAGATTCTTCTGCTACTTTAGCTTTGTGAGATTGAAGGACTGCTTGTTTATATAGGTTGAGGTGTTGAGTATAATTATTTTGGAAATTCTCTCTCTCCCTCCCTTCCTTTATTTGAGATAAAATTGCAGCTGCAACATCTTGGAAATGGAAAAGGACACCCGAGCATCAAACATTTTTTTCTTTCTTTTTTTCTATTTTTATTTTTTACGTAGAAATGGTTATATAAGCTAGAGTTCAGATTTCAGAATAAGTGTGCTATAAACCAAGATTGGGCCACATGATTAAAATCGTCTGTATAGGTCTCCCTCTTTGCATTCCCTTTTTTTGATCAGTGGTAGCAGGGAATGCTTATAGCATTATAAGTATTCCCTTATAATGCTTATAATGTTCGCCGTGTTTGCTCTTTCATATTTCACTTTTTGGAGACTAACAAAAAAAATTCACTTTTTATAGATTGACCATCTTTGTTCTACATTCTACTTTTTCCAGCTTCTTGTAAAAAAATAAAAAAAATTCCCAAACTTAATAGTTGATACTCCATCTTCGCATTGTTTGAAATTTTAATCAATATCTCAAATGTCTGCTTCCATGTTTCTTATGAAGGAAATTAATGCCATATTGGGGGAGAAATTATCAGCAGAAGATGAAGAAGAAGTATTGGCGGAATTTGAGAACTTGGAAAGTCAGGTATATAATTTTTCTATTCAAACAACCGGTTCATGTCCTGCCTGAATTTGTTAATGTTGATATAACCTTTACGGTATTGATCATTTTGTCCATTTCTAATTTTCCTTTATGCAAGTTGCGTAAAATAATGTCTTTGTTTCTGTTCAGTGGGTTTTTTTTTTTTTTTCTACTTGGACGATTCACTTTTTTTTCCTATCCTAAATCTAGTAGACAGCTGTTGAGCTTAGAATTTTTGTCCATTTCTAATTTTTTCTTTGTATGTTTGTGTTGCCATTCCCTTGCCCCATTAAACCCTTCCTGTGTTAAGATCAACCTTCAAGATCTGCCTGATGTTCCCACTTCAATACAATCTCCTGAAGAACATGATGAGAAGTTGGACCTTCCAGATGTGCCAACCAAAGCACCAGTTGCACCTGAAGTGATTGCCGATGATGCTGAAGTATCCACGAAGAGGAAAGGTCTCTCTTTCTCTCCCTCCCTCTCTCTCTCTCTCTCTCTCTCTCTCTCCAATTTTCTAACTATAAATGCTTGAAAATGTTTGAAACACAGTCATGGAGGAACCGTTGCCAGCTTGATTGGGAAAAACATGGAATCAACATTGACATTGCCATCACGTCAAGCTTTTACCAACTTCAATGGACAATCTTCTTGTAACCTGCGTCAAGTACTGTCTTATTCAGTCAGTTTTTTATGGATCCTTGCAATTGTATAGATTTTAATTTGGGTTTCAACTTTCGCGACATTGGATTGTACAGATCTGTATCTTTACAACATTCTTGGAATCTTCGTGCATAAAGGTATTGCAAAGTACTGGTCACCTGATCAATTATACTCCATTCATGTTTCTTGGTTATTTAAATTTGCTACGCATGTCTGAACACAATAAAGTATAGAAACCTTTCTCTAGATTCCAGGTCGGGGAACAATCACTTCCTTATTTTACATTGCTTACCGTCCTTCTGATCCTATGGTTATGCATCTGGACAATGTTCTTCATGAACTTTGAATCCTTCTCTCGGTTGTCTATGGAGGAAAACAGGGCTTGCTATGATCAGGTGGCGGACATGTGGCATGCGAAGATAACCAAGAAAGGATTCCTCAGTCATTTGGAGCAAGTGTGGATCCATAATTTTCCATCTTTTATTCTATCTTTTGTACAAAGGGAACTGGTTTCACGATGATTGATTTGAATGAAAAATCTACATTCTCTGACTGTGCAAAGAAGATTCCCTCCATCTCTTTGTCACCTGAACTGGGCAGCATCGAGGAGCACTGTGTGATTGGCAGGATAAAATGATATCAGATTTCCTAGCATTGTTTCATCCTGACAAACAGAAACATGGTACCACCACCTCCAAAGAACATTAGTTCGTTAACTTGAGAAGAAATGAAATGATATCAGGCTCAGATCTTCAATGCAGAATCAATCAAATTGAGCAGAAATGTCTGATTTCAACTTCTTCACATAGAGCAAAATAATTTTTTTTTTTTTATAAGTAAAAAATATTATATATATAAAAAAAGAATAACCAAGTACACTGATGTATACAAGAAAACACATTGTCCATTGACCCAAAAAACCCGTGGAAAACAACTCAAAATACACTGAGCCCGACCCCAACCCCTTACATAGAGCAAAAGAATTGAG
This sequence comes from Juglans regia, assembly GCF_001411555.2. Classification (NCBI taxonomy): domain Eukaryota; kingdom Viridiplantae; phylum Streptophyta; class Magnoliopsida; order Fagales; family Juglandaceae; genus Juglans; species Juglans regia. The sequence continues at coordinate 6,843,984 of NC_049910.1, read as the reverse complement.
TAACGCTCGGCATCACAAAGCAAAACCTAAAACTATAACCGAAGTTTGTTTGGATTCAAAGAGTGTTTCATCTCATATCATCATTACAACTTTACCAAATTTTCATACAAAATATAATAAACAATTAAACTTTTTTAAATTCTAAAATAATAATAATATTAAAAAATAATATTCTAATAATATTTTATTTAACTTTCATCTAAAACCATCTCATCTCGCCTCTGAATCCAAACAAACACCCATGATCTCATAATCATCCTGTTCTTCTATTTCCCGCACACCTTTAGGCGGAAATGATACCAAATACTCAGAGCTACAAGTTTGGAAGAGGACTGAAAAGTGAAAGGATTATTCGTGCACGTGTGATCCTTCCAGCACCCATGTGAACTTCAAAGATATTTGAAGAAGTCCCTCTGGGAGCAGAGAATAATCAGACAACATATATTGATAAATTAACCTTTAATAAAACTCATTAAGGAATGTATATTTAACTGACAACATATAGGCCTTGTGCTGTGTAGTGTGTAACACATTCCTCGCCGGATTCATTATGTTCATCAAAATTATTAAAATATTAATATTTATCATGTGAGATGATGTTTATAGGTCTTGTCAATTGCAGGGTGTGAAAAACGTACATCTAACCCAAAACTAGTGGTAGATTGAGGGGATTTTGTGTATTTTATCCTGATTACATAGTGATGCAATTTGATAAATTTAATGATAAATTGCATTTTTATAACTATTTTACTATTGTATAATTAATTCGTATTTTATTCTTATTCTCAATAAATAATATTTAAACTTCTTATAATTTTATTCTCAAACATCACTAAGGCGGCCGGGTTTGGTTACCAAGATGAGATATCTTATATTATATAATTATTACAATTTTTTTAATTTCTACACATAATATAATAAACAATTAAATATTTTTAAATTTAAAAATAAAAATAATATTATAATAATATTTTATTCAACTTTCAACTTTTATCTCATCTCATCTGTATAACCAAACGAGGCATAAAAAATATTTAAATAGTGAGTTGAGACGATATGAATTGAGATAAAAGTTGAAAGTTGAATAAAATATTGTTGAAATATTATTTTTTAATATTATTATTTTGAGATTTGAAAAAATTGAGTTGTTTATTATATTTTGCATGAAAATTTAAAAAAATTGTAATAATTCTATGTAATGAAATGTGATGAGATGAGATAAAATATTTTTTATATCCAAACCTAACTAAAACATAAAATACTTTTTAATTCCAAAACTTTAACTTTTTCATTTAATCATTACAATTTTTACAAACTCTTTTACAAAATACAAAAATTAATTCAATTTTTTAAAATTTAAAAGAAAAAAAATAAATTTAAATTTTTAACTTTATAATATTTTTATTAATTATTTTTTCTTTAAATTTCACAAAACCAAATAAAATATCTTTATTCAAACAAATGTTACGTATAACAAAATGGTTAGGACTAGTTATATAAAATTAAACTATCTCATTTCATCTTATATAATTATTATAATTTTATTAAATTTTCACATGAAATATAATAAATAATTAAATATTTTTAACTTTTAAAATAAAAATAATATTATAATAATATTTTATTTAATTTTTAACAAAACATTTCAACTCAGCTCATCTCAACTCATCTCAACTCATCTCACTACTATTCATTACTATTCAGCAACTTTAACTCACAAATCTCACTACTATTCACAACTCATCTCATTACTATTCACAATCCATCTCAAGTCATCTCAAGTCATCTCAAGTCATCTTCGAATCCAAACCTCTCCGAACAATTCGATGATGCCTAAAGTACCCTTCCGTATTCCCAACAATTCGAATACCCTCGTAGGCTATCGAACGGCGGGAAACGCAAGCGCAAAACCCCAATTTGCCCCCCTAAAGGAAACCCCCAACCCTTCCGTCCATCTCATTCCTCCTACAAAGCCCAAACCTACCGATCGGCTCTCTGCCGAACCTGTGTAATGGCCGGCGGGCGCACCATCAGCGTGTTGAACGTGGCTGAAAAGCCTTCGGTGGCCAAGTCTGTCGCCGGCATTCTTTCGAGGAACCAGGGACTGAGAACCAGGAACGGCCGCTCGCGTTACAACAGGATTTTCGAGTTTAATTACTCCATTAACGGACGTCCCTGCCACATGCTTGTCACCTCCGTCACCGGCCACCTTATGGAGCTCGAGTTCGAAGAACGCTACCGCAAGTGGCACTCGTGCGACCCCGCCGATCTCTACCAAGCTCCCGTCCGCAAATTCGTTCCCGAGGTCTCTCTCTATCGCTGAAGAAGTTGGATCGAACCCTTTGTTGCAATCTTGTCATTTCTTTGAACTTTTTTTTTCTTCAAGTTGATTCAAACCCAACATTTTTTTTATAAGTAAAAAGAATATTTACTAAAGAAAGTAATTAGGCCTAGCCCAAGTACACATACAAGAGAGAACAATAAAGAAATTATGAAAACTAGCTCCAACAAGAATAGTAGCAGAAGTCTATGAAAGAAAAAGCCTCTAATCTCTCCCATCGAACGTTCTATATCCTCAAACTAACGACTGTTCCTTTCAACTAAATACACTGCATAAGGTATAGAGAAATAATCTGTCAAACGACATTAATTAGGTGGTTATCCTGGATACTTCTCAAACAAGTCAGAAGATCCACTATATCACCCATAAGCAATACTAGTCCTTAAAAAAATCTCATCCCACAAAACCTTTGCCACTTCATAATGGAGTAAAATTGATGAGATCACGCTTTCTCAAATGGCCTGTCATTAGAATTTTTCCATGGAAAGCCAACCAACAAAAAAAAAGTAACCTTGCAAGGTACCTTGCTCCTCTAAGTGCACGGGAAAAAAATGAAGGGATTGGCAAGAAATAGCCTTATATAAAGATCTGACTGCGATCTTCTTGTTCCCGGGCTGAGTCCAAAGCAAACAGTCCTCCTTGCCACTACCAATGTTCAAGGCATACAGCATTTTGGAAAAATTAGAAGTATCACCCACTTCCCAATCCTGGGCAGGTCTTATGAATCTCACATTCCAATGTAAAGGACCATAAGAGTTGTCCAGATAATCTGCCACATAAGCATTTTGATCACGAACAATCCTAAAAGAAAGAGAAGGAATTTCATTCTTTAGAGCCATATCCCCATACCAAATATCATGCCAAATCTGATCCAAAATCCATCACCAACCACAAATCCGAAATGATTAACAAAATCCCCCCAACCCTTCGGAATAGATTTACACAATTCCACACCAAACCCACCTCTCACTTCATTAGAGCACCCCCCCAATCACTCCCATATTTGGCATCAATGATGATCCTCCAAAGTTCATCCCCCTCTTGATGATATTGCCATAATCATTTCCCGAGAAGTGCCTTTTTCAAAGCTATAAACTTTTGGACCCTTAAACCTCCACTTGACATTGGGTATAAACCTTATTCCTACTAACCAAGTGAAACTTATTCTAATCCCTAACACCACTCCACAGGAATGCACAAATGATTTTCTTAGTTCTGTTGGCCACCCCCCAAGGCAAAGGAAATAAAGATAGAAAGTACGGAGGGAGGTTAGACAAAGTGCTGTAAATCAAAGTGATTCTTCCCCCTTATAGAATGTTGTGCTGAAGCCAGCCTAGTTCGAACAGATTCTTTGATGGGGCCATCATCGTGTTTTATTTTTCTCTAATAAAAAAACTGTTGGACTCATTGGTTGCTTTTCTTGTTAGCATGAAGGAACTTATGGTCATGATTTGTTACTATGAGCAATAAGTATCCAAGAACCACCTGTCATTGGAATGTAATTTTGTTTAATATCTAGGTGTTTTGCCTTTCTTTGTGTTTGCCAATTTAGGACAAGTTGGATATCCGGAGGACATTAGAAGAGGAAGCTAGGAGGTGCCAGTGGCTTGTATTGTGGCTAGATTGTGATAGGGAAGGAGAAAACATTGCATTTGAAGTTGTAGAAGTTTGCACAGCAGTAAATCCTCATCTTACCATTAGGAGGGCTCACTTCTCAGCCTTAATTGACAGGTCCTAAAGGTTATTTTTTGTTTTTGGTTCTCATGATCTTTTTGACTCCCTTCATGATCTTTTTGATTTTGGAGACTCCAGGGAAATCCATGAAGCAGTGCAACATCTTGTTGAGCCAAATAAATGGTTTGCTGATGCAGTGGATGCTCGGCAAGTGAGTACCTTCTCTCACCTAGGTGGAACTCTACTTGTTTATTTATGATCACTGTAAAGCCCGATTATGAGTTTCTACCAAACTGGATACTTCTTTTTTTCATGGAGTTGAAGATTGTCATTCTCTATTCATTCATACTCTTTTTGGTAGTGATATCGGCTTCTATGGGGAATGAAATTAACTTTCTAATTTGTTGCAGGAAATAGATCTTCGGATTGGTGCTTCTTTCACTAGGTTTCAGACTATGCTGTTGAGAGATGCATTTATTATTGATTCTGCTACAGATGACAGAAATCTTGTTTTAAGTTATGGTCCTTGTCAGGTACGGTGACCGTTGACAGATCAGATGTAAATGAACTATACTATAAAGTATCACATGAAGTTCTCATGCATTTTCCATTTTACCCCCTCCTAAGTGCAGTTCCCTACACTTGGCTTTATTGTTGAAAGATATTGGGAAAATCAAGCACATGAGCCAGAAGAATTTTGGACAATCAACTGTTCACATAAATCTGATGAAGGCATTGCTACTTTCAATTGGATGTAAACCATGAAGGCCTTGGTGATTGCATTTTGATTTTGAAATTTAGTTGCCATAAAATTAAATTTTGACAATATTTGATTTTGTAGGCGTGGACATCTGTTTGATTATACTTGTGCGGTTATAATTTATGAGATGTGTGTTCAGGAGCCAATTGCAACTGTGAGTAATATTGAAATTTTGTAACTTGAGAATTATGGCAACTTCATGGTACATATTTTATTAACATTTCAGCTTTTACTTATTTAACTGTCATTCAGGTTACAAAGGTTAGGCAGCAGGAGAAGCTGAAGTATCCTCCATATCCTTTGAATACCATAGAGCTTGAAAAACGTGCTTCACGATACTTCCGGATGAGTTCTGAACACACCATGAAGGTTTCAATTGCACATCCCTTCTAATTGGTTGCTACATAATTACAAATAGTATTTAAAGTGAAATCAAAGTATAGGGTGCAAATCATGGAAATCTCCAAATTTCAACCTTTGGTTGTGGTTTAATTCCTTCAAGTAGAGTTTATGTTTGGGAAGTTTTATTTACTGTTTGATAAGAAGAAATAAAATAAGGGGGAAACGTGTGTGAGTGTATGTAGTTGCAAGCAAAAAACATGAGATGGAACTTGGAGTATAATTTATAGAACGTTTTGATCTGTGGTTCAGTTCTCCACCGGTAGAATCAACACGTGAAGTTTTATAACCATTTTATAGCATAAATAGTAGATTTTTTAACCTGAACAATCGAATTTTTCACTTTAAATATTGTGTTGTCCTGTCTATGCTCCCCTAATGTTAGAGTTCTTTCAATATACTCTGGCAGTTTTATGTTAATCTGTTTCCTTAACTATGCTCATTATTACTATTCACGTGGTGATAGGGTTTGGATATGTAATGTACTTTCAGCCTGAAGGTCACTCGTTTGCTGTTGCTTATAGGTTGCGGAAGATTTATACCAAGCTGGATTCATCAGTTATCCTCGTACAGAGACTGATTCCTTTTCACAGAGAACTGATTTGCATGTTGGTAACTTTGCCTCCTATTGTCAAGCATGAAAATGTTTCATATAGTGGTAACGATATCTACTTTAATCATTATAATCAACCTATAATTTGGGATTGCAACAGTTTTGCAAAATGAAAATCTGGAAGCTAGAAGAGAATATAGGTACGAAAATATGAATGTGATATAGATGAAAAAAATGTGATTGAGATACGTTGAGTGATGTGATCCATGTGGAATAAAGATAAAATAAGGGAGAGTGAGTTAGAAATTTTTTGGTAAGTAATAATAATTTCATTAAAAACACATAAGGTGCATTCCCAGTAAAATGAGATGTGTACGAGAAAATCATTTAGCGAAATAGAAGGTGAGTGAGTTAGGAAATATTTTTTTTTTGATCAGTAAATAAGAATTTTATTGAAAATAGGCGAAGCCAAGTACACAGGACGTAAGTGAGTTAGGAATTGAATATGAATAACTAGTGTACACACTGACTGAATGGTAAATGTTAGAACCTGTGTAGGTGCTTAAATTAATACGTCTATGTAACCTTTTACGTGTTTTTAGCTACCTTTGAACTAAAAATGCTGGATCATTGTGATGTACCAGTGCTGTATGTGCAAAAAGAGTGGGAAAATGGTGGATGCTACTTCACCATGAGGTTGCTAGAGGTCTGTGGAATGACTTCTTTAGTAGGGTTGAGTTGGCATGGGTAATGCCTGGAAGGGTGGTTGATCTTCTCGTTGAAATCTACCTCTTTATCTAGTTTTGAAAATTTTATACGTTTTGTTTTAGTTTTTTATGGATGCTTTTAGTTTTACCATGTAGTCTTGTTTATGTGCTTGATAGATTCAAATTACCACATCTCTTAAAGAAGCCACCTTCTGTTTTAAGGACTTATAGACATCTGCCTTTCCAAAAATAAAACTGAATCATGATTTTTTTTTTTTTTTTTCCATCTTGGGTATATGTTGACTCTTCTTGGAAGAAGATGGCTAGCCATGTTCAGGCCTACTTAATGCCTCGTGAAGGTTTCCCTTTTTATCCTTCCTTTTTCTGGAAGAAGGAAAAAAAAAATAGTAGAGGATTATTGGCCCATGGCATCGAAGGTAAAGGATTATCGGCCCATTAGCCTTGTCAATGGGGTGTACAAGATCATATCCAAGGTGCTTGCAAATTGCTTAGGGGAGGTATTGGGGAAGATCATTACTAAACCTCAAAATGCATTTGTAAAAGGGGCAAACAAATTTTGGACTTAGTTCTTATCACTAATGAATGTCTGGACTACAGACTAAAATCTAGCACTTCAGGATCCTATGTAAGTTGGATATGCAGAAGGCCTATGATCATGATAACTAAGACTTTCTACTCTACTTACTTGGGAGGTGTGGATTTGGGGAGAGATGGTGATCGTGGATCAGATGATGCATATTGTGGAATTGTGGAAGGAAAAACTGAATATTCCACTTGCCTATGAAAAAGATTACATTCCCTTTAAATAGATGATAATTCTCATCTAATTACTTGGGATATTTACAACTTACTGAAAATAGAATCAATCCTATTTAAAACACAAAGCAGTAAAATAGGAAAATACTATCTAAAGGATTGGGTAACATGCTACCCGAATCCCCTAAAATCGTGGAACCAAAATGGATAACAAATCAACTGATTTGTTAGTTGTAAATCTCCTAAAGATCAGCCCCTAATAAAGGCTGACATATATCCAATAATTCTACACATATCAATGGTGAGATTTTCAGTTTTGATAAATGGCAGTCTAGTTGGCTTCTTTAATAGCTCCCGAGGCCTAAGACTAGGGGATCCGTTGTCCCCACTCCCATTTGTCATTGTTATGGAGGTGTTTAGCAGAATGATCACGACTTTGGTTAATAATGGCTTCGTGGCTGGTTTCTTGGTCGGTGACCCCAATAGGGGTACTATTAACATTTCTCATTTATTGTTTGTAGATGATACGCTAATATTTTGTGAGGCTGACCAAAACCAGCTTTGGGCACTGAAGGCACTTCTACTTTGTTTTGAAGCAGCGTCATGTTTGAAAGTGAATTTTGACAAATTAGAGTTGGGGCTAGTTGGTACTGTTAGTGACATTTGGTAGTTGGCTAGCACGCTTGAATGTAAAGTTTCCTCTCTTCCCTTGGATTACCTTGGACTTCTGCTGGGGGCTGCCTCAAGGGCTATATCAATATGGGATAAAGTGATCGAGAACATAGAACGTAGATTGACAGGTTGAAAGATAATGTACTTGTCAAAAAGTGACTGAATTACCATAATTAAAAGTACTTTGTCTAACTTAACAACATATTTCTTGTCTCTATTCCCAATTCCAGCAAGCGTGGCGACCTGGATTGAAAAACTTCACTGTGATTTCCTTTGGAGTGGTGTGGGGGATGAGTTCAAATTTCATCTAGTCAATTTGGAAGGTATGCACCCCAATCTCCACCAGTGGGTTGGGTATTAGAAATATAAGAATTTTCAATGGGGCCTTACTTGGGAAATGATTGTGGAGATATAATATGGAACTGGAAGCCCTATGGAAGTCGGTGGTTGATTGTAAATATGGAGGTTTGTTGTTGGGGTGTACTAGAAAGGTGAGTGAAGCTTATGGAGTTGGAGTTTGGAAGTACGTTAGACGAGGGTGGGGGGTTTTTGCTCACTATACTAAACTTGTGTTAGGAGAGGGCTCTAGAATAAAATTTTGGAGTGACATATGGTGTAGAAATATGCCCTAAAGGACTCATTCCCTTCAGTTTTCTGGGTTGCATGTGAAAAAGAAGTTTTAGTGGCTGATCTCATGGTGCTATCGAGGGGACCAAGTCCAATGAAACATCAACTTCAGTAGGGTAGCCCAAGATTGGGAAGTTGGCAGCTTCGATGACTTCATTAGCCTATTGTATTCTGTGAAATTGAGTGGGCAACGAGCTGACACGTGGTGGGTACCTGTAGGTAAACGCACATTCTCGATTTGATCTTTCTATAAATCCTTAACTCACTCGGTTAATATTCAATTTCCGTGGAGAAGGATTTGGCAAAATAAGGCTCATTCCAAAGTGGCATTCTTTACTTGGATAGCTTCCCTGGGTAAGATTTTGACAACAGTTAAGTGGATGAGATCTTGCACTGTGAGGTGGCAAGGGTGTTATCGAATGAGATCTTTAGAAGGGTTGATATTGCTTGGGTCATGACATCGAGGGTGGTGGAATTATTGGGCTGTTGGAAATGAATCAAGGTTGTCCCCAAGTGGCGTCAGTGTGGAAGATGATCCCATTGTGCATCATGTGGTGCATTTGGTCGGAAAGGAATGATCGTTGTTTTGAAGACAAGGAGCGCACAACGGTGGAAATGCAGAATTTCTTTGTACACACTTTAATGCTTTGGTTTTTAGTTATTGTACTAGATGGGAACAATGTGCATGATTTTTTGTCTTTAATTTATCGTTCATAGAGTATATTTAGGTGTTTTTTTGTATACCTCCTGTGTACACGAGCTATGCCTATTTCATTTTCATCTATAAAATTTATCTATTACTTATAAAAAAAAGGTTTTGACAACAGATTACTTGAGGAAACTCAGGGTGATCTTAGTAGACTGGTGCTGCATGTGTAAGAAGTTTGGTGAGACTGTGGATCATCTTTTACTATATTGTGAGATTGCTAGAGAGTTATGGAATGAAGTTGTTTAGCAGAGTCGAGTTTGCTTGGGTAAGAGCATTGGCATTGGATTGGTCATTCCAATCTTCAAAATTTGAAGAATATGTAACTTTTTAACTTTTAGCTAATCACTTAACACTTAAAATCTACATTGGATTAGCCATCGCATTCTCTATAATAATAAAATATTATTATTTTTATTATTTATATTTCTTTAATAATTTATATTTTTTAATTACTTATTTTATTTTATTTTCATAATCTTCAATAACCTCCAACAATCATATTCATTTTTATTTTCACAATCCAACAATCTATAATATAATAATCTCATATATACATATTTGTGCATTATCTCATATGTAAATAAAAATCCCATATGTACAATCCATAAAAATCCCATATCTATAATATAATAATCTCAAAATATAACAAAATAACATATGAGAAAATTACATGAAAAGAATGTGGATGATAGAATTGCTACAGTACATATTTCAAAAGAATGTGGTAGAGTTTTTGGCCAGCTGGACAAATCTAGGAGGTATCCCACAAATTAAAGCCGTGTGGAAGATGGTTCCTATCTTCATTATGTGGTGCTTGTGGCAGGAGCGCAATGACCAGACGTTCGAAGATAAGGAGCGCTCAATAGAGGAATTTAGATCTTTCTTTTTTAGAACTTTATTCCTATGGACCATAGTTGTAGACTTTAATGGCCTTGATTTTCATGACTTTCTTGTTTCCATTGCTTCGACCTAGATAGGTCTTATCTCTTGTTTACCATCTTGTGTACTCGGACTATGCCTATCATTATTAATACAATTTTTTACTTATTTTATAATTTTTTTTGTTAAATTCCTTTTATTCTCCTTATGGCATAATATCTTTTTTGATTTTCAATAAAGCTTAACTCATAAAAAAATGGCCATTATGACATTAATTTCATTTAGGCAATTGTGCAAGAGCAACAAAGGCATCCCGTATGGGGATCATATGCCCAGCAGTTGTTGGATCCTGGAGCAGGACTTTGGAGGAACCCTGGTAATGGTGGGCATGATGACAAGGCCCATCCACCCATTCATCCAACAAAATTCTTCTCTGGGGAAAATGGATTGAGTCAAGACCACCACGTAAGTAGCGCCACCATCATAATTGGCATTTAACTCTTAACTGCATGTTTTTGAACTGTATTTCATGGTCTGAGATGAGATGCATGCTTGTAATGTTTCTTTCACCCTGTGACAGAGATTATATGAGCTGGTCGTTCGCCATTTCCTGGCTTGTGTCTCTCAGCCAGCAGTAGGGGCTGAAACTAATGTTGAAATCGATATTTCTGGTGAATTGTTTTCTGCATCAGGGAGAGTAATACTATCTGTGAGTCTTTTTTGAGAGAGACTTTTTAATTTGCAATTAGGGGTTCCAGTTCCATTATAACTCACTGTTGGGCTTATGAATAGTGAATATTACATATATATGTCATATATATTCATCAATACTGATGTGTCCTCATGACACACGTGTTATGATGTCTTGTAGCTGGGTATGCTGATACAGAAATTTGGGAGAACTGTTATCAATACAATATTATAGGATCTTTAGTTGGTGGTTACTGTGTAGTGTTACCTTTTAGAAGTTTTTGAGCTATCACTAATGATCAGTTTTATATGCTACCAATTGTTGCTCCATTCTTTGGCAAGCTTTAGGGGATGTTTGGCTACAAAATCCCCTCTGAAGTTAAAGGGGATTTTGACAGCCAAAGATGTTTCCCAAATATATTACATCTACTGTATAAAAACTCAAGATTTTCAAAAACACCAAAAATGCAAAACCCTCTCCCAAACAATTGTTTTTTTTTTTTTTTTTTCCTTCAAATTAAAAAAGAAGAAAGTAGAAGCCAGCCCATGTGGGTGGCCTGTTTGGCTGCCACCAGCCATCCTAGATTGGGCTGCTTGTGGTGGCTCCTTTGGCCACCAAGGATGGCCCAAGTCTCTGGCTGCCATGCGCCACCCTGTGGTGGCTGTTAGGTTTTTGTTTTCTAAAATACAAAACAAAAATTTTTATTTTGAATATAAAAAATTAAAAAAATTGAAATTATTTATTACACCCTCCATAAACATGTAAGTATAAAAATTTTTCATCCAAACATATTCTCAATGGGTCCCACCACTTTTATAAAACTTATTAAAACCTCCTCTCATTAAGTTTTTACTACTATTCATAAACATTTTTACACTATGCATGAAACTCCTTAGATCCAAGCATCCTTTGAGTTCAATACTTGATAATCTTTATATAATGATATTTCCTTCTGCTTTGCTTAGCTCTATTTCTTTTAGTGCAATTGGACCCATTACAGGACTAAGGAAGAGGGTTTTGTGTTTTGTAGCTAGAATCTCACAAAATCATTACGGTAGCTACAAAATTTTAATGATATGCAAGGGCATTTATGTTTCAGAATTGCATAAGTTGTGTTTATTGGTCCCTGTTTCAGCATTGGATTACCTATGCTGTATTGGCCCTAGGTGTGACATGATTGGGCGTTAGAGCTGATGAATTCTTGTTTTTAGTTGTTGTGCTCAGTGGTAGGAAGGAGAATAGTAACTAATGTGTTGGAAGTTGAAAGAAAAGAATCTGTTAATGGTCGATCTTATGACCCTTTGACAGAACCAAAAAATAGCATCCTTTTGGACTTCTGTAATGTGGGGAAAATTCCTATGGTAGATAATCTGATTTAAGACAAATTTTGTGGGTTGATGCTGTATTAGTAAGTGTAATGATGAAATGCTAGATCATCATTTCTTGATTGCTCAGTTGCAAGGGATATTTGCTCTTCTAGTATTTGTGCTCTTTGGTGCTAAATGTTTATGCTACTGCATGGTTAATCTACTTCACTATTTGAGATGAAAGCCTGGAAGGTATAGGAGTAATAATATTTGGAAGCATTGCTGCTTTGTTCTATGTTGCCTATACTGCATGAAATGTATTGGCTGAACTTTGATAGGAATGGACTTTCTCTAGATAGTGTCAAGCTTGTATTTCTCAGATCACTCTTTAAATCAACAACACTCCACTTGGGTTATGCCTATTTACTTGTCAATAAAATTCTCTTTTTACTTACTAAAAAAAAAAAATCTCAGCACTCTCACTCTCTCTCTCTTTTAAATAATTAACTTTTGTATTCTTAACCCTTTACTTTCTAATATGAATGGCTCCAGTGCCTTTAGTACATTGCCTGTGGATTTGAGTTGTTCCTTTGCTTGTAGTTGTATGTGAACATACATATTATAAAGTAATTCAGGGCTTGGTTAAAATATACGTGGGCATCTCCTAGGTCAAGTCCATTTTTAGGGCCTCAGCCAAACACCAATAACATTTTACTTTCGAATTTTTTATATATAGTTTCTATTTGAAGAAAGTAAGTCCCTGCTTTGTTTCAGTTCATTTTTCTCTCATAGCTTGATTAAATGATGCATTTTTAGGATAAATGAAAGGAATTCCCGAAAAATAATTAATTGAAAGAACAAAATTGGTCTTGTTTACGGATGGAAAAGCAGCTTTATGCTAAGGTAAATTTATTCTCCTATTTGTGATTGATGGACCTCAAGAAAAAATTGATGAGCATCTAAATGGAGAAGCTGAAAACACCCTTTGGGCTGCACGATCCATCTTGCTCTGTGTTACATGGCCAACAGATGGCCAATAAAAAAATCTAACTTACTTTTGTTATGAGATTGCGATTGTTATATTTGGCATCAAAATGTCATGATGTTCCTAAAACTCCTTATTTATTTTTTGGTTTTTTATGGGGTTGAAGGTCTTTGATGATAGTTTTATACCTGACTTCAATTGCATCTTGTTTGAACAGAAAAACTACTTAGATGTTTACCGCTTTGAGTCTTGGGGAAGTTCATTGATCCCAACATATGTCTCTGGACAACAGGTTTGCTATTGATAATTGATGCATCATGAAATAGACTTGAGGTTTCCAATTGGGATTTATTATTGTTGTATACTTTTACTTTAATTTCATCTGTTCCATCACTTCTTTCACATATCTCTGCTTACATCTTATCATTAAATGGATTCATCAGCTAGCATATAACTCCTTGGTATCTTTTCTACCTCTATATATGTCATCATTGAGATTTGCTTGAACTGCTAAAATGTGTTTGGCTCACACAAATAATTAAATAGCTTTTGGACCCGGGAGGTTTAAAGTTTGACAATAGCTTTAGGTAACTTGTGATACAGATGAAGAAAGCATGCATATTTTTTAATGCCGATTACATCATATAATAATTGTCGTTATTCAACTTAACAATCATGCATATTATATAATAATTAGTCAACTTAACCATCCGTTTGAGTTTGTTCACAAATGTGATGGTGTTATTTTTCAAAGGCTGTGACCACCATTTCATTGTGATATTATCATTAAGGATGTGTCATCCTTCTTCCTTGAATCCGTAGTCACGATTTGGAGTGTGTTTTTTCTTATCAATAAAATGAATTGAAGATCACTGACTTGGAAGAGTAAAATTTTCATTCAGCATGATGAGATTATATATGACCCAATCTGTTGTAGATTTGGATGTTGAAACTCTTATATATGCACTTCAAGAACTTGTGCAGTGCGTATATCAGGTTGTTGGGGGCAATGGGGTTTCAGTATGTCTTATTGGAGATCACTTCCGACCATGATTAATTGTTTTTATTTTGTTGATGTGGTATCTTGAGGGCCTCCTTTTTCTATATATACTCTCTTTCTCTACACAAGCGCGCGCACACACACACACACAGAGGTGTGTATATCTATATGTATGCTTTTTTTTCCTATTCTATTTTTTTTTTCAATGCACACCAAAGAAGACAGATCTTATCTTTTTGTTTTTTTCAATCGGTAAGACACTGATCTTATCTTGCAGTAACTTCACTGTAGCTTGTATATGCAACTCAAAGGTTTATGTGGATACTGATTGTGTTACAGTTTATGCCAACATCGTTGACTCTCGATTCAGGAGTTACTAGACCACCACCACTTTTGAGTGAAGCTGATTTGCTAAGTTGCATGGACAAGGTGAGGAGGATGGTTACTTAAGCTGGATTATTTTTGTTATTTGTTATTGATTATTTAAGGTATGAGATGGGATTATATGTTTACTGGCTAATCTGGCTGTGATAATTGTATCTCTAAATTATCACCTTTCCTTTTGCCTTTTTTGATGTAGGAGGGAATTGGTACCGATGCCACAATGCATGATCACATTAAAAAGCTGCTTGATCGGTTTTATGCAACTAAGGACTCAAACACTCGATTCTCACCAACTAATCTTGTACCTTCTTTGGCTTAAACTCATAACAATATTTAACTTGCCTTCTTATGCCCAATAATATTCTCATAATCTATTTACGTTTCCTAATTTATTTGGGAACATGGAGTAGCTAGGTTTAAAATGAAGTATAGAGTGTAGAATTGAATAGTTTCTTATTTAACTAAAAAGTTGGGATCGCCTAGTGTGTCACCATCTTTAGGGGAAGTAATATCCATTATTTCCAAAGTTTAAGAGTTTGCTTCAAAACAATTAACTGTCCGCATATCAAATAAGAGCAGAAGTGTATACGCATGTTCTTTTAGGTGTTACCAGGCTTTTGCCTAGAGATGACTTCTACCAAGGTTCACTTCACCTTATCTACTCTGACAAATTTACTTTGTTTACAGCTACATTACTGGGAGTAATGTGTGGGTGTGTGTATAAAACATGATTGGAAGTGATGTGGATATCAATTCTCACACAATTGTGAGGCTTTTTTTGTTGGCATTTGGCATCAGGGGAAAATTTAGACAGCTTGACCCCACTAATTTTTTTTTAGAAATTTCTGATTTGTTTGATTATTATGTGCTATGAAGATTTGCTAGGTAATGAATTTATAGAACATTGATGGAGTTAACTCAAGGGATATCGTTCTCTGATAAGTGGCTCAGGAGCTGTCATTGTGATACTATTTCTATATTACCTAGATATGTTTTGTTGACACAAGGGCTGTGGATTTTGGGCTTTTATCCTTATATTTACCATGTTTACTTATCCCTGTGTATCTCAGCAGTCACAAGATTGCCTTACACTTTTTTCTTATTTCTTTAATAAGTAAACAGAGTTTACTCTATAAATGATACACACTATTTTCCCAAAAGCTAATATGCGCTTGATCCTGCTTTCTTTTATCCCATAATTCTTTTTTGATACGTAATTCTTTCAATTGATTATGAGTTTTTTATATTTTCAGGGCGAGGCACTGGTTATGGGATATGATGACATGGGGTAAATTATATAGTTTTGTTTTTGAAGATTTAGCAGTGATTTCTTGACAGTCTTCAGTCCTATCTTAGATGTGGTGGCCTTAAAAGCAACTAAAAACTGGTCGACTATGGAGTTCATCCTTATTAGAGTTGCATATATTTGCCTGCATGGTGCTATGGATGGCATACTAATTATCAATGAAGATACAAGTTCTATTAGTTACATTAAGTATGATTATGATTTGGATTTTGTTGAAATAGAGAGATATATCTGCATGATGCCCGATAGATATATAAATGCAGACGCAAACACATTTATATCATACGATGTGCCATAAGGATATTGATAATGAACTTTTACTTCATAAATCGTAAGGCAACTTTTACTTGCAAGTTTTCCATTCACAACTGTGGTAGGTTACACATGGGAGTTCCCAAGTCCCAAAGCTTTGTAGGGAACTAGCCTTCAATACACTTTTTTTTTTTTTAATTTTTTATAATTAATAGAGTTCATTGCTCTTCAAAATTAGGCATAGCCCAAGTACACAGGTGGTATGCAAGAGAGAAATACCTAATTACAGCCTACGAACAAAAGGGACGCATACAAGTCACTACATTTACCCCCATCTAATACAATAGTCTTAGCCCAAAGTAACAAAGTTTGGAAAAATGAGTCTCTAATCCTCTCCAATGAGGGTTCACTATTTTCAAAACATCTTCCATTCCTCTCATTCCATATACACCACATAAGACATAAGGGCACCATCTTCTAAACATCCTCTACTTGACGATTTCCCCATGTTCTGCTCCAACAAGCCAAAAGGTCCACCACCTTCTTGGGCATCACCCAAGCAATGTCCAGCCTTAAGAAGATTTCATCCCATAGAGCCTTTGCCACATTCCAATGGAGAAGAAGATGGTTAGTCGATTCGCCATTCCTTTTGCACATGAAGCACCAATCCATTATGAAGAAATCACGCTTCCTCAACTTGTCTATGGTCAGAATTTTCCCGTAAGAGGCCAGCCAACCAAAGAAAGCAACTTTAAGGGGCACTTTGCTCTTCCAAATGCTTTTCCAAGGGAAATTCTGAAAAGAGTGGGTGGACATAGCCTTATATAAAGATCTAACCGAGAAATTCTTGATCCCTGGGTGTGTCCACAGCAGTTTGTACTATATACCACCCTCCAAATTCAATGCATACAAGGTGCTGTAGAAGTCAGAAATGACTCCCACTTCACAATCTTAAACTGCTCTGGTAAATGACACATTCCACTGCAGCAGGCCATTTGAAGAGTCCATGTGGTTAACTTCTCACTGCAGCAGCCTTCAATACACCTAGATGGATAACATGCTGTGGTTAACTTCATATAGAAATGCTGGGGAAGTAGAGTTTATGCAACTGATGCATGCATTTGATCTATAAGTTCAATGTTTAACTTTATTGCTTCAAACCTATATTGGAGCGTGGAACCATGAAATCCGTCTATATATAGCGATATTTATATATATGATAGCCATGATTTATCTGTTTATTTATTATTTTTGTAGGTATAAGCTTTGGAAGCCATATCTTAGGGCAGTTATGGAGCGTGACATGAAAGCAGTTAGTGAGGGCACTAAGAGCAAAGCTGAAGTTTTGTCAACTAGCTTGCAGCAGATGAAAGCTTGCTTCTTAGATGTAAGTCTACAGTTAGATATCAACATGACGATGGAACATCATTAGTTTGTTCATTGGAGGTTGTCGTCAGACTTCTGTAACCTCTATGCTATAATTGCTATCATAGAATGGTTTGCATGGCTGTAGAAACTAAATATATTGAGATGGCATTGTAAGCTCTGCTTAATGCTTTGTTAGAGATGGTTATGCAGGCCAGCAAATGCCTCTCTCTCTCTCTCTCTCTCTCTCTCTCTCTCTCTCTGTCAATTTTACATGCTCTTAGTTTCATTTTAGTTCATTATTACCTTAACAGCGGTGTCAAACCTGTCATCCCTATTGGGGGAAAAAAATTAAAATTACCATAAAGAAAAATTTTATTTAAATAATTTACACTATCCATGAAACTTTTTTCAGATTGTAGTCCCTTGTTTTCTTTAGTTTAATTTAAAATATTTGATGTTAAATATCTGCTTGCGTTGTATTTTTTGTTGATGTCAATTATCACTTCCAACCTGGCCATATTTGCAGGCTAGATTGAACAAAGTAAAACTTTTTGAAGCTATGGGAATTTTCTTTGAAAGGTGTGTTCTTAGTATCCTCTATATTTGCAGTCTTTATGTTTCACTATTGTAATGCACGTTTAACCATTAATGCAGGTCCAATCGATCTAGTGGAGATGGGCAGCATGCACATGGAGAAGTTGTCAGGCAATGTGGACTTTGCCAGGAATCAGATATGGTCCTTCGGCGTAACCGGGTAATAATTTATAGAGGTCATTTTCCTATTTAGACAAACAATGGATGTGCTATAATTTCCTTCTGTGTAAGACTATTGAATCTTTTGGTGCACTGTCAGGTCAATATTCTGGTTCTGTTTGTCTTTTGAATGGTGTTGGCATGTAATTATTTAGTTAGTTCTGGTCACAATATTTTAATGTTTTGTTTTCACATTAATAAACTGATGAGTTAGTTTTATTTACATTACAAAGTGTGTGTGCCCATCAGCTAAACACTATTATTCTGGCCTTAATTGCTTCTCTGTTCAAAGATTAAGTCTGTCAATAAATGGTTGGGTGGTTTAGTAGTAGCATTATTTTTTTTTTGGCGTTCTTCTTTTATCAATTCTTGCAAAATCCTTGTCAGTGATACCTAGCTTCGTTTGCCTAAGGTCCAGACCACCTCCCTGAGACGCACAACATTCTAATAAAACTCACTTGACTTTTCCTGTAATGAAAAGCGGTCTTTTTCCCACTGATAAGAACCATAGAGCAGCATATCATTAATGTATTGGAATGTAATTGAACTTCTGTATTAAGGCCCCATAGAATTTAAGAGCATCGAGTCATTACAGAGGATATGTGTCTTTCCTTCCCGTCCCTTGCTTGCACTTTGCAGCTGCAAACTCTGAGTCTAGTAGGTAATTATATAATTGCACCAAATGAATGCTATCTCTGCACATGCTTCTTCTTTGCAAAATACATTTTAAAGTCATTGACTAAATTTGATTAGCCATACAAGGCTATTTCTAAACTATATAGCTTGGCGTTGGCATGCAGTTGTCTTTCTGAACTCCCATTTTGCTGAACCCTATGCCTTCACTGTATCAACAGCAATTGCACATCTAGTTGGAGTGGTTGGGCTTTACGGTGAAGGAGTGTGCTGCTCCCTTGGTTTCGTCTGACTTTCTAAGAACACATAGAAAAGGAAACTCAGTGTTAATGGTGCAGAGGGGATGCAACCACAATGGTAGCTTTTTTTCCCTTTTGGAGTTTGGACACGATAAGAGGAGGGGTATGATAGTGGTACCGGAAGGGAGGAAGGGTGAGGGATGGAGGATATTCGAAGACACTATTAAGGAGCTCACTCTCTCCTCCTCTGTTTGGAGTGGGAGAAAGAGAGGAGCCTGTGTTCTGGTGCCTTCTCAGGCAGGCAAGATGAAGGGGCACAAGGGAGGTGGAGATGCTCCTTCGTCGATGGCCTTGGGTTCACAATCGTACTGTGAGGTGGTGCAAAATGTACTGCCTCACGTAGTGGTCCCAGACACGTCCAGTACAGAGATCGTGCGAAGAAAGAAGGGAGATGGCAGTGAACTGTTGGGGCTAAATGAGGATATATTATTACGGTCGTTGGCTAAAATGGAGGAGAAGATTGGGTTTCTTTTAGAAGATATTTTTAATCTTAAACGATGTGTTAAAGGGAAAGAAGTTATGAAGATGGGCTTGGGTCAGGTGGGTAAGGCTCATCATGCGCAGGCTGGGGTCGTAATGGGCCCTGGGCCTGGTCAACAGAGGTCTGGCCCAAAGAAAGCATGGGTGTCTCGGGTGCAGAACGAAATATCGGCCCAGACAACGTGCATTCCTCCTACGGCGCCGATACGCATAGTGCCGGACTCCCCACCAGCACAGAAACTTTCGCCGGACACCGTCGACTACCACGGTGAGTCTGTACAGGCATTACACTCCGGTACAGAAGTCGGCAAGTTGGTAGACATTGTCCAGACAGTGTGCTCCTCTCCCGCGACGCTGATATGGGTTTTGCCGGACTCCACACTGACACAGAAATTTTCGCTGGACACTGTCGACCATCATGGTGAATTTGTTAACACAGGCTCTGTGATTGGTGAGTCGGTAGAGGTGTTGGCAAAGGATGGGTCTTTGTATGTTGATCTCTCGTCGTTGTCGCCTGGGGTTTTGAAGACACAGAGCCAGTTGCACGGGGTGGGGGAAGGCACTGATGCACTGCTTGTGCTGTCAAACATGTCGGAGCATGAAGTTTCATTACAGGGGCATGAAGTCTTGTTGTCGCCTGGGGTTTTGAAGACAGAGCCAGTCGCACGAGGTGGGGGAAGGCTATGATGCGCTGCTTGTGCTGTCAAACATGTCGGAGCATGCACCAGTGGTGAACCAATTAATTTTGGCCGAATCTAGGGGTGAACCAGTTTTAACTTGTAGCTCAAAATTGGCTTTATTTTCTTCTGATAGCATTGGAGAGGAGGGGGCTTCTCTAACTCCCCTGTGTACACTTCCTCCCAGCTCTAAATATGGGAGTTATCTGTCAAATTGGGTTTTCAATAAGGTAGAGGAGATTCAAGCAGTGATGGGGATTTCTTTTGGAGGTTATGAAGAATAATTCAAGGCCCTTCTTATAGCACTTGAAGCTAGCCATTCCAAATCAGCTTCAAAGCAGGATAGAGAACTTAGACAGCTAACTTGTTCCATTAACTATAATGCGAAGGAAGGGAGTGGAGGAAGGGATAGATTGAAAGGGAGGGGCAATCTAGGTTTCTTATGAAGCCTAAGATTTTATCATGGAATGTACGTGGGCTCAATGATCGCAATAAACGCCTTCGTATCAAATCTTTATTGCGGATGTGGAAGGGGGATGTGGTTTGTTTTCAAGAAACAAAGTTACAATTCATTGATAGAAGAATTGTATGAAGTTTATGGGGGTGCTCGTATGTGGGTTGGGCTTATTTGGCTTCTTTGGGAGCCTTAGGAGGAGTTCTAATAATGTGGGATAAAAGAGTGGTAGAGGTGATTGAGGAGTGTATTGGAGATTTTTCGGTTGCGACGCTGTTTAAAAATGTGGTTGATGGATGGAAATGGGCATTTGCAGGTTCCTATGGTCCTAATGTGGACAGGGACAGGAGAAGGTTGTGGGAGGAGTTGGCGGGCGTATATTCACTATGGGAAGTGCCGTGGTGTTTGGGGGGTGATTTTAACATTACGCGGTTTCCTAGCGAACGTTCAGGGCATGTCCGAAATTCTGCGGCTATGGAGGATTTTTTCGAGTTTATCTTTGACCTAGATCTCATGGATCTCCCTTTGGTAGGAGGAGAGTACACCTGGTCAAACGAGAGGGTTTGGTCGAGATTGGATAGATTCCTTGTCTCTCCCTCGTGGGAAGCCCACTATCCGGAAGTAAGCCAGAAACGGTTAGCTCGAGTTAGCTCAGATCATTTTCCTATTCTTCTAGACTGCGGGGGTATTCACAGGGGTCGCCGATATTTTAAGTTCGAAAACATGTGGCTATCAGCGGATGGGTTTGTAGAGAAGGTGAGTGCTTGGTGGTCATCATATCAGTTTGTTGGTACTCCAAGTTTCATTCTTGCAGGCAAGTTAAAGGCGCTGAAACAAGACTTGAAGAAGTGGAACTTGGAAGTGTTTGGTCATATTGACGATCAGAAGTCTGCAATGTTAGAGGAATTGCAAGAGTTAGAGTGCAAAGAGCTAGGGGGAGATACCTCGGAGGAGGTGGTTTTGAGGAAGGGTATAGTTATGGCAAACCTGGAAAGAGTTCTGTTGGCAGAAGAGATTTCATGGCGTCAAAAATCCAGGGCCCTTTGGTTGAAAGAAGGGGATAGGTGCACTAAGTTCTTTCACAAAGTGGCTAATTCACACCGATGTAACAATGATATTGAGTCGCTTCAAGTAGACTCTCAGGTGATTTCTTCCCCTCCCGAGCTAGAAAACCATATAGTACACTATTACGAGAACCTTCTCACGGAATCGGAATCTTGGAGGCCGAAGCTTGATGCCTTGCCTTTTGAGGCAATTGACTCACAGAGAGCGTGTGATATAGAGAGACCTTTTGCAGAAGAAGAGATTTACAAGGTCATCTCTGGTATGAATAAGGATAAAGCACCGGGTCCGGATGGTTTCTCAATGGGTTTTTTCCAAACTTGTTGGGATATTGTGAAAGGTGATGTAATGCAGGTCTTTAATGAATTTCATTCTTCCCAAAAGTTTGAAAAATCTTTCAATGCGACCTTCATTGCTCTCATTCCCAAGAAACACGGGGCTTTGACTATTGAGGACTTCCGTCCAATAAGTCTAATCAGTAGCATGTATAAGATTATTGCGAAGGTTCTAGCCAACCGGCTTAGCCCGGTGTTAGAGCATATCATTTCCAAGTCTCAGAACACATTTATTCGGGGGAGACCAATTCTTGATTCGGTACTTATTGCAAATGAGTGTTTGGACCACAGACTTCGGGAGGGAGGATCAGGTGTTGTTTGCAAGCTTGACATGGAGAAGGCGTATGATCATGTGAACTGAGAATTTCTCTTATACTTGCTTGAGAGGTGTGGTTTTGGGGTTAGATGGAATTCATGGATGCGTCATTGTATTTCTATGGCCCGATTCTCAGTTCTAGTCAACGGCACACCTGCTGGTTTTTTTTGATAGTTCACGGGGTTTGCGGCAGGGAGATCCTCTATCCCCACTTTTATTTGTTATAGTTATGGAGGCGCTAAGTAGGATGATGCAGACTGTTGTTGGAGGAGGGTTTTTAGCTGGTTTTCAGGTGGGCAATGGCTCGGGTGGCCCTATTATCATTTCACATCTCCTTTTTGCAGATGATACTTTAGTCTTCTGCGAAGCGGATAATAGCCAAATTCAAACACTACGAGCATTGCTACTTTGCTTTGAAACAGTGTCAGGGCTCAAAGTGAATCTAGGTAAGTCTGAAATGGTTCTTGTGGGTGCGGTTCCTAATATCCTCAGTTTAGCAAGCCTGCTGGAATGTAAAGTGTCTTCTTTTCCAATGAAATATCTGGGCCTTCCATTGGGAGCAACGTTTAAGAATAGAGCTATCTGGGATGGGGTGATGGAGAAGATAGAGAAAATGTTGGCTGGATGGAAACGAGTATATTTATCAAAAGGGGGTCGCCTCACTCTTATTAAGAGTACACTCACTAACCTTCCCACATACTTTCTATCCTTATTTTCTATGCTTGCAGGGGTGGTAAATAGGATGGAGAAACTTTTTAGGGCATTCTTATGGGGAGGCATGGGGAGGAGAAGAAATTTCATCTGGTTAGATGGAAAACAGTTTGTGTCTCAGTTGTGAATGGAGGTTTGGGAGTGTGTAACTTGAGGACTTTTAATAAAGCTTTATTGGGAAAATGGCTTTGGAGATATCACTTGGAGGAGGGAGCATTGTGGAAGGAAACTGTTGATGCTAGATATGGCGTCGCTATGGGGAGGGTGGTGTTCCAACGAAGTAAGAGGGGGATATGGTGTTATGGAAGTTTATAAGGAAGGGGTGGCCATGCTTCTCAAATCAAATCTGTTTCGTAATTGGTGAGGGCAATCGAATAAGTTTTTGGCAGGACATGTGGTGTGGAGATCAAACTTTGGAAAGGGCTTTTCCGGCTCTATATCGTATTGCAGTTAATAAGGAGGCGTCAGTAGCGGAAGTGCGACTATTTTCTCATGGCTCGTATCAGTGGAACATTCTCTTTAGTAGAGATTTACATGAGTGGGAATTATCTATTGTTGCAGATTTTTTCAGATTACTATATTCTACACGGACCCCTATAGCACAGCATGATCGTTTGAAATGGAGATCTAACAACCACAAGTTATGAACAGTGAAGGCGTATTATAACATCTTGACATCTCAAGATAATAATCCGTTTCCCTGGAAGAATATTTGGAGGTCTCGTGTGCCTTCTAGAGTAGCCTTTTTTGTTTGGAGTGCCGCCCTTGAGAAGATATTGACCACGGATAACTTGAGAAAGAAAGGATGTGTAGTCATGGAGTGGTGCTACATGTGTAGAAAGAATGGAGAATCGGTGAACCATCTCTTACTACATTGTGAGGTAGCAAGGGCATTGTGGGATGAGATTTTTCAAAGGGTTGATTTAGCTTGGGTTATGACTATGAGGGTGGTGGACCTGTTGGGTTGTTGGAGGAAGATGCAAGGTTGTCATCAAGTGGCAATGGTATGGAAGATGATTCCGTCGTGCATCATGTGGTGTATTTGGACGGAAAGGAATGCGCGCTGCTTTGAAGATAAGGAACGCACACTGGCCGAGTTGAAGAAATATTTGTTCCACACATTATTGTCTTAGCTTTCCGCCATTGTATTGCAGGGGGGCAATGTTCATGATTTTTTGTCTTTAATCTATCGCACGTAGAATGTAATTAGGTGTTCTTTCGTATACTTCCTGTGTACATGGGCTATACTTATTTCACTCATATATATAATAATGATCTTTTACTTATAAAAAAAAAATTGCACATCTAGTTGGGGAAAGGATCTCCATGATTACTTCTCACCAAATTTTGTGCTTCTGACATTTTCCCCAATTTTCCGTTCCTGAATAATAGCTGGCTGTTTTGGTCTAATAAAACCTTGCAAAAAGTGCCGATCTTAATTATCCCATTTTGGTGGATTCTGCATTTTAGGCACCAAAGTTATGTTCCATTTGGCTTCTCCAACCAGCTTCTCAGTTTGAGATAATAAAGTCACTGCATCTGTAAAACCTGGAACAGCATCTCTCATACAGCATAAATGGATCATTTTTAAAGGAAAACAACTTTGCTTTAACTAGTTACCTTTTGCTTCAGCAAGTTTTTCCATTCCTCAGAAGGTTCATTGGTTCATTCTTCAGTGCCACTGATTCGGCTATGCTTTTCTCCATAAGCTAAAGTTCATCACTTTTGGGACCTTCTAGAGATTTTTTACTCTTTTCTTTGACCATGATCTTTCAGACTCACCCTATGCTGAAAATTATGCCATTTGGTGGTACTGACAGCACTATAATTTTTTTAAAAGAAAATCTTTCCACAAGTACTTAGGACACTGCTTTCCATTGTCTACAAATTCTCCAACTCCATTTCTGGGCTAAAACTTGGGTGAGCAGCTTCCCATGCAGCTTTAGCAGACTTCTGGTGATATTTTCAAACTGTTGCTTATTCTGCTTCCTAGACTCATATTTCAATGCTTTAGAAGTCAGATGCTGTACTAAATAGATCTATATGGTGAAAAATAATAGATGTAGTGAACCAAAAAGAGTTCAGTTTAATGGTTTTAACTTTTACCGTGTTGATCTAGTTTTAGGAGAAGGGTCCATTTGGCAACACAAGTATTCTCAAATATTTCCTTCCCGAA
Organism: Juglans regia; assembly: GCF_001411555.2. Taxonomy (NCBI): domain Eukaryota; kingdom Viridiplantae; phylum Streptophyta; class Magnoliopsida; order Fagales; family Juglandaceae; genus Juglans; species Juglans regia. The sequence goes on along the minus strand of NC_049910.1, from coordinate 6,818,697 downwards.
CATAACTAAAACACAAAACACTTTTCAATTTCAAATCTTTAACTTTTTCATCTAATCATTGCATTATCAACTTTTCCAAACTCCCAAACAAAACACAAAAAAAAAAAAAAAATACAAACTTTTTCAAATTTCAAAACAAAAATAATATGAAAAAATAATATTCAAATAATTTTTTAACTTTATAATATTTTTATTCAAACTTTTTCTCTCCTTCCCCAAAACCCAATAAAATATCTTAACTCAAACTATTTCACTACTATTCATAGATATACTGAGATATTTTAAGTATCTGAATGGGGCATAAGTCTCCCCATGCCTTTTTGCAAGTCACTGTACATGATACTTTTTTTTGTATGTAATTTGTAATTTAGTTCTTGCAATATGTATTCTATGCTATAGAAATAACTCTCTGTAAGCAATTTAGTTATTTCTTTACAGGATGGCAATTTCATGGTCGGATGCTTGGCTTTTCCGCAGGTTGGGATACTTGACCTTGCTATCTTCATTGTACTGTAAATCATGTGTGGACAGAAACCTTGATGCTTGGGCTTCCCACAGGTTGGGTTTGAATGATCGTTTGCTAGCAATGAAGGGTATTCAATGCGTTAGATAGACGGGTTTGCCCGTTTCCTTATTTTTTTTTCAGGGTTATTTTATGTAGGAAGTCACGCTGCATATAGAATATGTTGTGTACTACTGGTTATTGTTGATTGCATCATGCATGAAAGTACGTTGATAATGCTTCACCTAATCACTTAATGGAAGATGATAGTGGTAATTATCCTCTATCAAAAGGGTGTAGGAATTGTGATAACCAATGGGATGAAAACTCTTAAGAGACAAATTTGCTGTGCTTTGAAGAATTTCAATTTGTCTTGCTTGATCCCAGAAACTAGTGAGTTTTTATGATTATTAACTTAAAGATAACAATGTGGTGATCTTTTTAACTTTGGGTTCTGCTAGGGAGCAGCTGTATTTTTAACACACTGGCCACACCGGTCAGTGTGTAGAATGACGTGGGGTTCCAATTAAAACAAAAATTACATCCGAGCATTCTCATTCATCGTGCTGTGCATCTTGATAAAGAACAGAATCACCGTGCTGCATTCCCACCTCCGCGTTCCCAAGCTGCGTTTGAAGTCTACCTACGTACACTGAAATCTAGTGTTCGGGTCTCTGCTCCATGCTCACCTCTCAACATGCTGTTGCTTCCTTTCAGTCTCTGTTATTTCTCCTGATCTCATTACGCCAGTTCTTCCTCTGCATATGGACTCTCTCAATCTCTTGCCGATTCTTGTATCTCTTTCCACTCTGTTGACCAAGGAGAGGATTCTCAGTTTTTTCACCGTAGTCAGGACTTGGATTTGCTTTCCAATCCTTTCCTTTCATATCTCTTTCAATTCTGAGAACATTATGTTCAACCCTTCACAAACAATAATAATTAATTGAAGAAAAAAAGTGTCTAAAGACAACAAAGCAAGGTAAATAAGATAGAAGAAGAAAAGATAGAATACAGATTCACTACCTATCGAATTGTTGAACCAAATCATGGTTGGTTGTTGATGGTAACATCACCAATCCCTCCCTCCTTCAGAACCTGAGAACAGGATTAGCAATGCTGTCGAGCTGGGAATATGAAGGCACCGAATAACAAGAAAGAAAGAGAACAATGCAAATAGACGGTAATTACAGAGACTAGTGAATAGTAGAATGTGTGGAGAAAAAGGCGGAAGGAGAACAAGAGAAGGGGGAAGGAAGGGGAAGGGGGAGAAGGCCAGAGAGTTGTCTTGCAGAGCTTCTCATTTCTCGAGTAGGTTTTTTCTTTGTCTTTTCCACTGTGTCAGCTGGCTGGTGTGTTAAAATTCAGGCTGGAGAATAGATTTTTCCTAAAACTTTTCTTCTATTTTATGCAAAAGGTGCATGACTTTTATCAAACATTGTGTTTGCTTTTCAGAAGAGGTAAGAGTGATATAATAAGTGTTAAGATGTATGAACTTCCACTTTCAGAAAGCAGACATGTATTTTAGGACATTTTAAAAGTTAAATTTTCGATTTCTTCGTATTTTTAATAGTTAAATATCTAAGGATTTGGAAAATTTAAAAAGCTAGTTTTAATTTGATGAAAAAAACTCCAATGTGATAATTGAATTTTAAGGAATGTGTAAAACTTGAAAATCAAAAAGCATTTATGTGAAGTAATACAAGATTATACCATGCCTTTTCAATGGTGGCATATATGATATGGTTTTGGAGAGAAATGTTGTGCATGGATCAGTCGTTGAGCCTCAAAGGTTAGACTTTCTATTTTGGTGAATGGCTCCCCGGCTGGTTTCTTTAATAGTTCTCGAGGTTTGAGGCAAGGGGATCCCTTGTCTCCTTTCCTTTTTATTCTTGTCATGGATACTTTGAGTAGAATGATTGAAGCGGCTGTTGAAGGGAGCTTTCTGTCGGGGTTCTCGGTGGGTGGGGACACTCTTGGTAGCTTAAAGGTCTCTCATCTCCTTTTTGTTGACGATTCCATTATTTTCAGTGGCCCTATGCTTTGAAGTTGTTTCTAAGCGTAGAGTAATGCTGTGTTTGGGTGTTCAGATGAGATCACTCCACTACTATTCAATATTTTATCATTACTTTCACCTATTTTTCATTACTTTTTACTACTATTCACTACTATTCAATATTTTATAATTACTTTTTCATCACTTTTTCACTACTATTCACAAATCATCTGAGATCACCTTACTACCCAAACATAGCCTATTTATCTAAGTCAAAAATAGTTCTAGTGGGCCCTGTTTTGAATGCTGTGGATCTGGCCAACATCTTGGGTTGTAAGATTTCATCCCTTCCTATGAGATATGTAGGCCTTCCCTTGGGCCCTCTTTTAAATCTTTGACAATTTGAGAAAATAGAGAGGAGGTTGGCTAGTTTGAAAATGATTTATTTGTCTAAAGGGGGAAGAATTACTTTGATTAAAAGTATATTGACTAATCTTCCAATGTATTTTCTTTCCCTCTTCCCTTTGCCCGTTGGGTTGGCTTGTAGAATTGAGAGATTATTCCGTAACTTTTTTGTGGGGCGGCCTTGGGGAAGATAGGAAGTTCTATTTATAAGTTGGGATAAAGTTTGTTCACCGGTAGCTTGTGGAGGATTGGGAATTCGCAATTTGAAGCTCTTTAATAAAGCCCTTCTTGGAAAATGGCTTTGGAGATATCAATTAGAGAGGGATGCACCATGGAGAAATATTATCGATGCTAAATATGGGAGGGCATGGGGGAGTTTGTGTTCTAATGAAGTTAGAAGTGTGTATGGTGTGGATTTGTGGAAATATATTCAGAAGGGCTGGGAGGAATTTCTTATCCATGTTTCGTTTAAGGTTGGTGGAGGAGTGGGATCCATTTTTGGCACGATTTTTGGTGTGGGGACTTGGCTCTTAAGAATGCTTTTCCTTCTCTCTTTAGGATAGCAAGGGACAAAGAAGTCACTGTGGTTGATTCTGTTGTTTTTCTAATAATATCCCTAAATTAAATGTGAGATTCACTAGAGACCTTCATGATTGGGAAGTGCCGGTTGTTTCAGTTTTTCTCAGTAGGCTGTATGATATGAAAATTGCGCAGGGAAGGGAGGACAGACTGTTGTGGAAACATGCTGGAAATTCCATTTTTACAGTCGGCTCTTAGTATAAAATGCTGACTTGCCGCAGTGACAACCAATTCCCTTGGAAGTGTATTTGGAGATCCAAGGTGCCTAGTGAAGTTGCTTTTTTCTGCTGGTTGGTGTCTCTTGGGAAGATATTGACAACGGATAATTTGAGAAAGCGCGGTATAATCTGCTTAGACGGATGTTATTTGTGCAAGAATGATGGTGAGTCAGTTGATCACTTGTTTCTGCATTGTGAGGTAGCAAAGACTTTTTGGGATGAGATTTTCAGCAGGTCAGATATTGTTTGGGTGATGCCCAAGAGGGTGGTGGACCTCTTGGCTTATTGGAAATGATTCACCAGTAGCCATTGCATTGCTGCTATTTGGAAGATGAGTCCTTTATGTTTGATGTGGTGCCTATGGCTGGAAAGGAATGGGCGGTGTTTTGATGATCGAGAACACTCGTTGGGGGGATTAGAGAATTTTTCTTTCGAACTCTGTCTATGGGCGAAATTTCTTGTATCGAATGGGGATTATCTAAATGATTTTTCTTTTAGCATTTCCTAGCTCCTAGTCTTTAGCTTGTATTTAGGCGTTTCCACTTGCATACTCCCTGTGTATTTGGGCTATGCCTATTTACTTGCCTTAATAAAATATCTTATTACTTATCCAAAAAAATATATATCCACAGAAAATATTTCTTTCCTTTCGTAATTCATGTAGTGTTCCCTTCACATCTCCTTTATTGAGTACAAATCAGCCAGTGGATTAGTTGAATTTATGCAAACTTTAACCAGCTAACTTCTTCTATCTACATTTACTTCCTTTTTCTGATTTATGTGGAATATTGAATATCAATGAGTCCATTTTGCTTTATTTGGTCCTTAGGTGACCTTGGTCTTGGTAATTATGACATTTGTTTGGTACACTTTCTCAGTGCAGAAATGCCATTTGGCTCCCTGGATCTGTATCAGAAGCAGTGGTAACCACTGATGTTTGCAACACTTGCACTCCAGGTTTTTTACTTAAATCTTCTATTGCAGTATATTTGGATCAGTTAAACATTGGGTGCTGATGCCTGTGTAGGTGGCAAATCCATTTGCTTCCAAATTGTAGATTAAGGGGGATTGTTAGGATATGGAATAAATGATAAAATCTCCTACTTTCTATGAGCTCAAAGGTACGAAAGTAGGAGATACTGTGTTTGAATCTGCTCTGCTGGGAGGGACTTTGTGCCCACGTCAACATATAAAGGAGAGTTTATAACGGGGACAAGTGGTAATTTAATAGGTAAGAATCTAGCTGAGGGAAATAGAAGAATAAGGGATGGTTGATTTATTGCCAGCTAAATTGTAACAATCTCCTAGCTATTTTCCTTTATTGTCTTTGGTGATAGGGTATCTATGTAACCTAGCATATTGGCATGTTATGGAAACTTCTTGCTGTCTAATCTTACTATAATGTTTGGTGGTTCAAGCATTATTATGTTTGACACTGAGGTGCATATTCCAAGAAAGCTTTGTATCTGTATTGGTGTTCTTCACCTGATGTAAAGCATTCATGTAACGCAGGTTTCTTGTTAACTATAGTAATGTTCTTTAATTATTTTTTTTTTGACATCTGAATTCTTTTGTAATGATACAAAACTTTCATAGGTCCTGTTCACTTGATTCAATTTAAGTTCCGCCAGCTGGAAATACCACCAAACTACAATGCCAACCATTTAGGTATGTGATACTCCATGAGCTAAGATAACTTTCTTTGCATCGATGATACCTAGCTATGTTTCACTTTCTTTAGGACTTGATGACCTTGGTGAAAGAGACTTGTTTACCCTTTAGATGTAGTAAGCCTTCACTGTTTGACCTAAGTTGGGTCATGACCAATATTCTGTGGCCTGTGTAGGCCTTGTTTCTTCTATTGAGGGCTGATGTGCCCTGCTCCCTATTGTGCATGGGGGGTTGAGGCATTTTTTTCCAGGTCAGACCCACATTATGAGGAGATATACAGGAGCAGTCTAACTCCATTCTGTGCTGGTGCCATAACCTCCATTGAACATATTTTGTCATCTTTTTCTTTGAGGCCTTCTGTTTGTTCTGGCCTTGCTATTATCATTATAGTATATTAGTGTTTGAGTCAAATCATCTCAAACTAACAGAACCCCACAAGATAATTTGTTAGTCATATTTTTTCCAAATAAAGATGATCCTTGTGGAATTTGCGATTGGTTCAACCCTGAAGTTCTTCATTTATACATGATCAGGTTGTATCGGTGGCTGTGATGAGATTCTCAGACAGCTCATAGAAATCTGTGGAACTGGTTCTCGCATACCAGGTCTGGGTGCTTGTCCTGAGTAATTAATTGAGACATTTATGTACAGTTCATTAGATATTACCTGCTTCTGTACAATTTTTTCTTATTATGCTTATAGAAAAAAAACAAAACAATTTGTTCTTACTACAATTATAATGTTTTATACTCATCTTTTCATCTTGTTCATGCATGTAACTCCTCTAACGTGTGGTTTACTAGAGATCTGTTGCATAGATACAGTTTCAATTTAGTACTTGAAAGATCATCAATGTGATGCCCCAAACCTGCTAAGAGATTTTAGTCATTTTTTTCAATAACGTGTCTATTTATTCAAAAGCATGCATCTCTATATACATACAAGTTATGTTATAACCCTTAATGAGATCTACCTATAAAAAAAAAAATAGATAACCCTTAATGAGATCTAAGCCACCACAATATATCCAGTATACTCGTCAAACAAATCGGGGGCTTATAAGTTCTGAAAGCCTAACCTCCAACATAAACAATTTGCTATTAGGCTCATATTAGATAATGGGCAATACCAATCATATCTCAAAATGCATTCTTTCACAACTGAAGTCTCCAATTTTAGCTTGAAACTCACATGAGTAGCTAGGAGTTTTAGCTTGGGGTATCACCAACCAAATCCAAAAGATACAATAGGCAGCCTAAGTGAGCTGAGGTCTTGTCCGTTAAACTAAATCTTGAAGAGAGAGACTTTCCTGAACGTCTCTCTCCCCCTTGCCATATCCACCATCTCATCCCTAGTGCCCGTCTAGGGCGAAGAGAGGAGCCCCCTCTCCCTCCCCGCCAATTGCTCCAGTTTCTGTCCAGATTCCCTCCTTTTAGGATTTTTTTGTGCCTTGCTTTCCTTTTTGAGAGGAGCTTCAAGCCCAAATGTGCCTTAGCTCACCCTTTGCAGCTGCAGATACACCCCACCAATGTATTCTCTGTTCCTTCCTCCATTGCCACACCCATTCACCGCTCACACTCTGGTATGTGAGCCACATGCGCCTTCAGTCCTTAGTTCTCAATTTCTGCCACCCCATATGGAAAAATTTCCACTTCTGACCTGTTTTTGCCAAAATTCGTCCCTCTCAGTAGCAATCTCTGTCACGGTTGCGAGAGTGGGAGCCCTCAATTATTTCATCCCAGTTAAGCCCATCGCTCCACCCTACAGCAAATATACTCATTTTCTTTTCCCAACTCGCTGAGTTGTTAACCATCACTGTTGTGGCTTTCAAGCCCTCTTTGGGCTATAGCAGTGTTACTTTGGCTGTCCTCTCACTAGACTACCAAAAATACCACATTCACGTTGGTCCTTTTTGACCATCATGGCAGTCTCTTGGCCAAAAAAAATATGGGATCAAAACCATTCCATTGGTTTCCATTTCCCTTTCCAGTTTTTCTTTTTTCTTTTTTGTTTGCTTCCTTGGCATTGTGTTTTTTTGTATTTAGGAATTATAGGGACCCCCCCCCTTGTGCCTAGGATAATACATCCAATAAATTTATCTTGCTTAAAAAAAGAAAAGTGAACCAAAGCCTAGAAAGTATAAATAGTTCATAGCAGTTAAGGGTCAACCTCGCCAGTATAACACCCCATATTCTCCAATACATATAGTAGGACATATTTATGCATATATAAAATCAGGATTATGTTACCCTTGCCAAGGGCCTGTGCACCCCTGGGATTAGTCAGGACTTTGTTCTAGGACACCCAATGCCAATAAAATAAATAAATAAAATCAGGATTATGTTTAGAACAGGTTTTTGTTATTTGAACTAGGATCTTGTATGTTTGCATAATCTGTCAAAAATAACTGTTTGCATAATTTGGTATGTGAATGTGCAACTTGAAAGCACTGTAGGTTAGGGTAGGTTGTGGAGGTTTTTGCATGTGATTAGGCAGATTTAACCCTATAGCAGGTAATGTTAAGACAGTAGAAGATGTCTGTGCATGATCTTTTATAGTGCAAGACTGTTCTCCATAGTTTCGTAAGGTGATATGGGTAGGCACATATTTACCATGCAGCAATCCTCTTTTTTTTTCTCCTCACTTCTGGATGTTAGCCTCTTGACCCCTTCTCTTCTGGATTATGCTTTTGGTCCCTTTATTTATTGCTCTGCATGAAAGGGCTAAATTTGGAACAATTATCATATTTTAGGTTGTATATTGGGTTTCTCGGAATGTGCAATTCAGTTTGTTGCACAATCAACGATCCAAGTTACACAATATGAATATTGAGATAGTCAAAGGAACTCATTCTCTGTAGTATTCCATGTCAAATCACTAACAGATGTCTGGCATTCTTAATATGTTCTCCAGCACAAGGACGAGGATCCACTGCATCATCCAGCAGTGTCCAACAAAGTAACTCTAGGCCTGGTGAGGCTAGGCGTGGCGCTTGCATATACTGCCAGCAAACAGGGCATTCTTCAAGTGATTGCCCATCACATGTTTCAGGTTCCCGAAGTGCTCAGTATCGTGGAATGAACCCACAAACTGGTATGCATGCTGAACTTCTATTTTTTTCTCATAAATCTAAATATTCTTATAAAAGCGGGGTTACTATTGTTGAGATTAGCAGTCAGCATAATAGGGAACCAAAAAAGAAGAAAGAAATTTGAGAATTTAGCCTTTTGAAGGTTACAGCATCGGTTTTTTTGGGGCTCTTTTTTCTTTTTGGAGTCTGTTACATCACTCATTTTCTTTTTATTCTTAAAGTTGGGGGTGGGTTATCTCTTGGATTGGGAAATTAGTCTGCATGATGGTTCAATATTGATGGTGATAATTACTGTTACATGAAAATCATTAAGAATCTCTCTCTCTCTCTCTCTGCCTGGCTCCAGGGTCTGGAGGTTGAATAAAATAATTCCTTATGATTCCTTCAATGATGTAGGAGACTCTTCAATTCCTTGTAGCACATGTGGAACACCTTGCACTTTGCTAACAGCTAATACAGCAACCAACAGGGGGAGAAAGTTCTACTCATGTCCGTCGCAGAATTGCAACTTTTTTGTGTATGTAACCTCATTAAATATCCTTGTTAATACATATCTAATTACATTAGAGTAATTACAAAGTGGCCTTTCCATAAAGATTATGACTTTTATTTTTTTCCAGTCGGCAACAGTTGGGGTTATAGGAATTTGATCCACAGATGTCCAACCCACAAGGCAGTGTTGCCACAAGGCAAAAAGAGCTTTGCCATAAAGATTGTCTTAATTTGATAATATTTTCACTGACTTTAGTTACAGATGCAATTAGCTGGACTTAGGATAAGCCTATCTTAAAGAGGAAGCCAACTGGGACTTTTCTAGCGTCCATAAGAAAAGGAATGGAACAAGCAGCTTCTAACAAAGCTATTTACCCTTTTTGTGGCTAAAAGAAATCTGTTTTTATGGAAAGCTTCCCAAGGACCAGTTCTTATACATCTAGGTGCCTGTTATGCAGGTGGGAAGATAACCTAAACAATGGCACTGGAGGAAGGAGTGTTCAACGTGCTGGGATGAATGTCTCAGCATTTAATTCCAGTAGGAGTAGCAGCCGTGGCAGAGGTGGCCGTGGGCGAGGAGCACATGCTGCTTCCACAACTTTTGTGTCAGCAACTGGTGATCCTATTTCTGGCAGAAGATGTTTTGTTTGTGGTGATCCATCACATTTTGCAAATGCCTGCCCAAATCGTGGTTCTTGATGCTGTTAATATGGTACATTTTCTCATATATTAATGCATGTTTCAGCCATACTAGCATCGTCTTTGTAAATAGAAGAATCGGCCTTGCTACACAATATTCTGTGGTTCATGTGATAGTAGGTATTTGGAGTATCAAGTTATATTCAATTTTTTTATTTAAGTATAATAATTTTATTGGATATATCATCCAAGTTACAAAAGGAGGGAGTGGGGGAAACCCCTCGAATCAACCAGACAACCAAGAAAGTGCAGGTAAAGATTATCTTGAACAACATTGGACGGTACATGCAAATGCCAAACACATCATGGATTTCCATGTCATTCATACACGACCATATGTTTTGACAACATTTTTTTAGTTGCTTTGGGTTTTTGGAACAAAGTCTCAACTGATTCTGGAAGTGTACATGCTCCAGGAGAATGAGTTTTTTGCAAGTAAATGGGAAGTTTGCAAGTAAAGTCCCTTTTTGGGAAGTTTGGTAAGTGAATGACATGGCTTGCTTTATTGCCATGTTGAAGGCTCAGAAGATAAACATGTGGGATGAGATTATTGGTTTGTTATGAGAAACCAATAAGACATTAGAATTAAATTCATTATGGATCAATTGCTCCTAAACTATTTTAACACAATTCACCTCCGAACTGTATTAGCAAACCTTTTTTTTTTTTATAAGTAAGAAGCAATTGTATTGATAAAAATAGGCATAGTCTAAACACACTGGAGGTATACATATGAGTATAACAAATTAGGAACTAGAAATTGTTACAAGGAAATCATGGAAGTTGAGACCATTTAACTCTAAAGCAATGGCCCAAAATAAATAAAGTCTTCCAAAAAAAAAACTTCTAAACTCTTGCGAGAATATCATTCATTTCACTCTAAATACACCAAAAAATACAAATAGGCGCTATTTTTCACATTGTTGCAATCTATGGTGTCCCTGTGATCCCTCTCCAGCTAGTTAGTAGTTCCACCATCGTTCTTGGCATTATTCATGCGACTCCCAATCTGTAGAAAAAGTAAGTCCATGTCTCTTGCAAAATCACAATGTAATAGTAAATGATCTACCGTTTCACCACTATTTCTGCACATACAACACCAGTCCATAATTATGAGTCCACGCCTTTTTAAGTGGTCCATGGTTAGTATCTTCCCTAAAGTTGCTGTCCAAACAAAGAACGCAGTCTTGGGAGGTGCTTTACTCCTCCATATGTTCTTCCAAGGAAAATGAGGCCTATCTTGAGCTGTAAGAATGTCATAAAAAGAGTGTATCGAAAATTTCCCGTTCTTGGAAGGCCTCTATTCCATCATGTCGTCAGCTAGACCCTCGGTAGTGATGTTATATAGTAATCTGAAAAAATCCACCAGTTCACTCACTTCCCAATCTTGTGCCTCCCTAGTGAAATTAATATTCCACTCCTGTGAACCTTGTCTAACCACCCTCACATCAACCACCAAAAGCTTCATTTTCTCTTGCAATTCTGAAAATGTTAGGATAAGCATTTTTAAAGGCCATGTCTCCCACCCAAACATCATTTCAAAAGTTGATTCTACTGCCCTCCCCCAAACACAGCCTAGTATTATTTGAGAAAGTCCCCCACCCTTGCCTTGTGTGCTTTCACAACCCCACACCATAAGCCCCCCTCCCCTCATTAGAACACCAACCCCCCCTTGCACACCCATACTTCGCATCAATTATCCATGTCCATAAAGTTTCTCTCTTATTATTATAATGCCACAACTATTTTCCTAATAAAGCCTTATTAAAGGATCTAACATTGCGAACCCCCCAACCCACCATTGCTTAAGGGAGTACATACTTTATCCCATCCAACTACGTGAAATTTAAACTCATTCCCTAGTCCACTCTACAAAAAGTTACGTTGAAATTTCTCAATTCTGGATGCAATGCTTACCAGGAGGGGAAATAAGGACAAGAAATATGTGGGAATGTTAGATAGCGTGCTCTTGATGAGTGTGATATTTCCCCATTTCGATAAGTATAACCTTTTCCACCCACCCAGCCTACGCTCTAATTTCTCTAACACCTCCTCCTGAATTGTCTTGGCTTTAAAATTTGCACCCAACGGACGACCAAGATACTTTAACGGCAACGAGGAGACCACACATCCCAATAAGCTGGCCAACCCATTAATATTTCTCACCGCACCCATCGCAACCATCTCTGTTTTAACAAGATTGATCTTTAACCCGGATACCGCTTCAAAACAAAGTAAAATAGCTTTTAGTGGTTGAATATGTTTTGCATTATTCTCACAAAACAACAACGTATCATCAGCAAACAAAAGATGAGAAATAGTGATGGAGCTTTGGTTAGAAGCCCCCACTGAAAAACCTGAGAAAAACCCACCCTTTACAGCCGCCGACACCATTCTACTAAGTGCCTCCATCACGAGGACAAATAAAAGTGGTGAAAGTGGATCTCCCTATCGTAGTCCCCGCGAACTATTAAAGAAGCCCACCGGATCACCATTTATCAAAATCGAAAAACAAGCCGTCGACACACAATGCATCATCCACCCTTTCCATTTTTCCCCAAATCCACATCGACCTAACAAATAAAACAGAAAATCCCAATTGACGTGGTCATAGGCCTTCTTCATGTCCAGCTTACATAAAATACCTGGTACCTTCGACTTAAACCTGTTGTTTAGGCATTCAATGGCTATAAGAACTGAATCCAGTATTTGTCTACCTCTCACAAAGGCATTTTGAGACTTAGAAATGATCTTATCCATTACTGTGCTCATCCTATTGGAAAATACCTTGACTATTAACTTGTATATGTTGCCCACAAGACTAATTGGCCTAAAATCTTGCACCTCTATGGCACCCACCATTTTAGGGACAAGTGCAATAAAAGTAGCATTAAAACTTTTCTCAAATTTTCCAAATGAGAAAAATTCCTGAAACACCTGCGTGACAACTCCTCCCACCACCTCCCAGCAAGCTTGAAAGAATGCCATAGTAAAACCGTTTGGACCCGGCGCTTTGTCCTTGTTCATTTTTCTAACGACTAGTCGTACCTCTTCCTCTTCAAATGGTATCTCCAACCAAGTCATGCTATTTTGATCAATGGAAAATAGACCATCCACTTTTGGCCTCTATTCATAGGGTTCTGTCAACAATCGTTTGAAATGTACAGCAATATGATCTTTAATTACGGCTTGATCTGAGGATATACCTTCATCTATAGTCATGGACTCTATGGCATTAAACCTCATGTGTGAGTTTGCAACTCGATGAAAGAATTTTGTACATCTATCCTCCTCCTTAAGCCACAAAGCTCTTGACTTTTGCCTCTACGAGATTTCCATTATTAATATCAACCTTTGCAACTCGGCTAATACTTGGCCTTTGCATTCATTTTCATCTTCAACACCCTCCAAACTTTGCAGTTCTTGTAGGAGATTTTTTTTTTTTTTTTAATATTACATTTCCAAAAGTCTGTTCATTCCATGTCTTTAAATCCACTTTAAAAACTTTCAGTTTCCAGCCAATATCTTACTTGGAGTGCCCTCTTGTTGATATGAATTCCACCATTGCCCAACCAATTTCACAAACCCTTCTGACTTTAACCACATATTCTCAAATTTAAAAGGTCTTCTCCCCCCAGAATTCCTCCACAATTTAACATTATAGAAAAGTGATCAGAATATACCCATGGAAGTCTCTTTTGGCATACATTTGGAAATTGCGTTTCCCATAAGGGAGAAATGAGGAATTTGTCCAATCTTGACCAAGCTTGGTTATTAGACCACGTATAATCACCTCCCATAAGAGGAAGGTCCATTGTATGGTTATTCCAACATTGCATGATTATGTCTCCCCTCCACGAATCTTTCGCTGGGAAACCTTGTCACATTAAAGTCTCCACCAATGCACCAAGGAACCTCCCAACAAGAACATAAACCAGCCAGCTCATCTCAAAGCAAATGCCTTTCACAATCTAGATTAGGTCCACACACCCCAGCAAAGGCCCAAACAAAACCATCTACAAAATTTTTAAAAGAACACCCCACCCTATTCTCCCACAAATTCTTCAATATTCTTCACCACCCTTTTGTCCCACATAACCAATATACCACCCGAAACCCCCTGTGAAGGTAAGTATGACCATCCTACATACTGACAACTCCAAATACTCCGTATGGTTCTTCTTGTAATAAGCTTCAACTTCGTTTCTTGCAAACAAATAATATCCATCTTCCATTGTCTTAACAAGGATCTTATTTGGAGGCGTTTGTTAATCTTATTCAACCTCCTTACATTCCATATCAGAATTTGTGGCTTCATTTACCAACCATACCAGCCTTTCCTTTACTCCTACCATGACTTGCACTCCCATCCTTACTGTCATAATTAATCGACCAATCCAGCCGTTGTAGTTCTCTGTTTCTTTTTGGCCTTGCTTCCTGTTGATAATGGCCTGCCTCAATGGCTGTTAGCAATGCCCTAAATTGATATGCATATCACACACAAGAAATCCCCACACAACTTTGTAGTTCTTCCACCTTTTTCATAACCCAGTCTGCAAGTAAAGGATGCATAATTCTTATCGGAGAGGGATCCTCCCCTGCATGCTCTTCAGCCTCGGACTCAACATTGAACAAAACTAAAGAGCATTCACCTTCCCCCTCCCTCTGCTCCTTCTCCTTCACATTCACCAGTGCTCCCATATCTTCACTATCAGAGCATTTCCCACCCTCCCTCAGTGTGTTCTGTGTTGGCCCAAGATTCTCTGGCTCTCCAATGATCTGCGACTCATGTGGTGTTTCACTAGCATTATCCATTCCTTCACCTCCTACCTTACTCCCCAAAAAATCCCCCTCTTCCATTTCCAGCGCTTGCAAAACCACCATAGACTCTATTGGGTTTCCTTTTTTTTTTTTTTCCCTCCGGTGACGGCATCGGCTCTGACACACCACCAAATGACTCCCCAAGGGCCGACGAAACTTTCTGTGTAGGTAGTGGCTTCGTCGTGTGCGTTGGTGCCGTCGTGTGAAGCCGTCCAGAAACGCCGATATCATTTCGGCTTTTAGGTTGCCAAACCCGGTTCAGGCCTTTCTCCATGTCCGGGCCTTCCAACAGCCCAACTCCCTTCCCCTTAAACACCCCTCCAACGGGCCTTACACTTGACCCAAGCCCACTCCAGCCCACACCATTATAATTTAAAGATTCGCACTGGTTTGATCCCTGCCCCCTGCCCTTCCACTCCGTACCGTTTCATTCCTTTATCCTCCTCTACATACCAAATTAAACCAAACATCTGCCTCTGCAACTCTCCCACTTGAGCCCGTATCTCTGCTAGCGCCCGAAGTACTTCTTCTTTACTTGTGCAAACAATTCCCCTGTCATCGCCCTCCTCTACGTTGTGCCTCTGCAGAGTTGGCAACCTCACGCATGCTAGGGTTAGCAACAGACGTCGGTTTGGGTTTCTGTAGAGTCTCCTTATACCACTGCGACAAAGGTTGAGCTGCCGACATCACTGCCATCTTCATTGATGCCACCCCAACGTGACGGCTTCCTCTGCCCTCCTCTTTCAAAACCTCCACCATTTTCCTCCACCCCTTCCCCTCTCTACCTTTAGGAATGATAATGCAGTTGCGCCGACCCCCCTGTTTGTATTCCACTAGGGCCATGAAAACCCCTTGTGCATTAGAACTTCTTTGAGCTATGAAGCCCCTATCACCTTCTTTGTGTGCTGAATAAAATCTCTTTCACCTTGACTTCAAGTAATCCTCCAACCCTTTTGTGAACCACCATGTCGTGACTAACTCTAAATGAAGGTTCTTAACCCACTTCCATCCCCTCTCAGTAATATGCACCCATCTTCCCTCCTTACTACCTCAAAATTCTTAAAATCAATACTAACAACATTCAATGTGCCCATATTCTTCCCCACACTTACAAGAATCACACACTCAGTCTCCTATGAACCACTTCATCAACCAGAGGTGAAAAAGTGTACGAGGAGAAAAAATATGAGGAGAGAGAAAAAAAAACTCGTATTAGCAAACCTTTATATGGTGATTAGTTCTTGACCTCAAGATAAAAAACACCTTTTTTTATATGTAAGAAACTTTATTGATCGAATGAAACTAGGCGAAACCCACGTACACATGATGTATACAAAAGAAACACCTAATTATATTCTAGAAACTTGAAAAGAAAACAAAAGCTCATGAACATTCCCTCCCTTAAGAACAATAGCAGGAAGCAGAGAAGACACAAAAGATTTCCAAATATCCTCAACAACTCGCTCCTTGTTGTTGAAGTACCTCTCGTTCTTTTCCATCCATATACACCACATTATGCACAAGGAATCATCCTCCATGCCATTATCATGGAGTACCACGTTTTCCATCCACATACACTACATCGATTCATCATTTTTCTTATACCTGAAGTACCACTCCATAACAATCATACCACGTTTTCTTAAATTGTCAACTGTCAAAATCTTCCCAAGTGCAGATGTCCAAGTAAAAAAGGCAACTTTAGACGGCACAAAAACCCTTCAAATTCCAAGGAAAAAAGATATGCTGTTGAACAGTAAACTCCTTATAATATGATTTGACTGAAAACTTTTTGCTCCCTGTACGTTTCTACAACATTTGATCCCTCTCATTTCCTCCTATATTCAGAGAATATAAGAAGTTGAAAAAATCTACAATCTCATCAAGTTCTTAATCCTGTACATTTCTAGTGAAAATAACATTCCAATGAACAGTCCCATTAGCATAACACAACACCTCTAAAATAGTAGCCTGCTGATTTCCAACCAAGCTAAAAACTACTGAAAAAACATAATAAAGAGCTCTTTCACCATACCATTCATCAAACCAAAAACGAATTCTTGCACCCTCTCTAACCTCAAACTTAGTATGTTTTTCAAAACTGTCTCACCCATTTTTAATAAGTTTTCATAGGCACACATCATAAGACCCCCTACCCTCCTTAGAACACCATCCCCCGAATCACATCCATACTTCTGATCAATAACCTCTCTGTATAACGAATCTCATTCCATTTGATACCTCCATAACCACTTCCCTACAGTGTCTTATTAAAATTACTCAAATTTCGCACCATTAAACCTCCATTCACAATCGAACATCACACCCGATGTCAACTCACAAGATGAAATTTATTCTCCTCTCCCATGCCACCCCACAAAAATGCTCTAAACAACTTCTCAATCCAGTTTGTCACACCAACAGGTAATGAGAATAAAGAAGATAACAAGTAGGAAGATTGGAAATGATGCTTTTAATAAAATTTAATCCCCTCCATTTTGATAGATATAACCGCTTCCAACCCGACAATCTTTTCTCAACCTTCTTTACAACACTATTCAAATATTCTTTGCTTTGAAAGACGCTCCCAATGGAAGCCCAAGATATTTCATTGGAAGAGAAACAACTTTGCAGCCCAACAAATCCAATAATATTCCTCACATCTCCCACCGATACCAATTCCGACTTGCCCAAGTTCACCTTGAGGCTCGAGACAGCTTCAAAGCACAATAATACAACCCTTAAAGCTTGAATATGTCCACTGTCAGTATCACAAAAAATAAGTGTCATCCGCAAATAATAAGTGGAAAATTGAAATAACACAGTTATTATTGTTTCCCACCAAGAAACCATAGAGAAAACCCCTATAACAGCTTCCATCATACGACTCAATGCCTCCATGAATATAACAAAAATAAAAAGGGATAACAAATCCCCTTGTCTCAAACTCCTCGAACTCTGAAAAAAGCCACAAGAGTTGCTATTTACTAATACAGAAAACCAAGCAGTTGAAACACAGTCTCTAACCCATCCACACTACCTATCCCCAAAGCCACATCTTCTTAGCTTATAAAAAAGAAAATCTCAGCACATGTGGTCACATGTCTTTTCCATGTCAAGCTCAAAGAACCCCTGGAATACCTTTCCTCATCCGTCTGTCCAAACACTCATTCGCAATTGAAATCAAGTCCAATATTTGGCATCCCAGAATGAAAGCATTTTGAGGTTTAGAAATGACTTTATCTATTACCATACTAATGCAGTTAGCTAACACCTTCGAAATAAATTTATAAATCTCGCCTACCAAACTAATAGGACAGAAATCCTTCAACTCATAGGCACCAACTATCTTAGGAATGAGGGAAATAAATGTAGCATTTAAGGACTTCTCAAACTTATGACAATAATAAAATTCTTAGAAAACCTGCATCACTTCTTCTTTCACTATATCCCAACACTCTTAAAAAAAGCCATAGAGAAACCATTAGGACCTGGAGTTTTATCTTTACATATTCAACTCACCAACTGATACACTTCAATTTCTTCAAACGGCCTCTCCAACCAGCTTGTTGCACATAAATTCAGCTGGTCAAAATTCAAATCATCAAGCTTAGGACGCCACTTTGCTGTTTGGGTTAGAAGATCTTCATAATACTGCACAATATAATCTTGAATCTCATCAAGGGATTGAAACACATTGGTATCGGAATGAAGTACCTCAATGGCGTTATTACGCCTATGTGAATTAGCCATCTTGTAAAAAAAATTAGTGCATTTGTCTCCCTCTTTCAACCAAAGCACCCTTGATTTTTGCCTCAAAGATATTTTTTCCATCAATAAAACCTTCTCAATTTTGGTCACCACTTCATTCTTCCTTAACAAGGATTCCTCATTTTCCTCCCCATGCTCCAAAACGTGCAACTTATCCCCAAATAGATTTTTCTACATTTTAGTATGCCTAAAGACTTCATTATTTCACTTCTTTAAATCAGTCTTTAAAGCTTTGAGTTTACCTGCCAATAAAAAACTAGGAGTTCCAGTAAAGGAATAAAAGGCCCACCAATTCCTTATCCGCAAAACCATCAGCTTCAAGCCACATATTCTCAAATTTGAAATAACGCTTACCCATGTATGCCACCATAGTAAGCAAAATGAGAAAATGATCAAAACAAAAACGGGGCAACCTCTTCTGACGTAAATCTGGGTAATGAGTCTCCCAAGGAGAAGAGGCTAGAAATCTATCCAACTTTGATCACCCTCTATTGTTAGACCATGTATAAGCCTTCTACCAATGGAAAATCCACAAGATTCAGATAAAAAATCAACTCCGAAAAATCTTCCATAGCCACAGACGAAGTAGATGCACCCACCCTCTCACTAGGGAACCGAACAATATTAAAATACTCACACAAACACCAAGGCAAATCCCACAGGTAATCCAGACCCACCAGTTCCTCCCATAAAAAACTTCTAACCCTATCCACATTAGGCCCATACACCCGCAAAATCCCACCTCCACTCATCCTCAGTATTTTTAAAAGCATCAGCCACAAAATAATTCCCAATGCATTCTTCTACTAACTCCACTTTCTTATCCCACGTCAACAACACACCTCCTGAAGCACCCAACGAAGCTAGATAACTCTAGCCCACAAAAGAACATCTCTACAAACTACGAATAATGTTTCTATCAATGAAACTCAACTTAGTTTCTTGAAGACAAGCAATATCAATCTTCCAGCTATGAATGAGGGGTCTAATACGGAGGCGCTTGTTGACATCATTAATCCCCCTTACATTCCAAGAGAGAATTTTAGGTTTCATTTGATGACCAAGACCCTCACCCTTTCAACATGTCCCTCCCTACACTTCTCTCCTTGTTATCATAATTAATGGAGCATTTTAATTGTTTCAACTCCATTTCCTTTTTCGCTGCAGACTTCAAAGCCTTAGATATTCATTCTTCAATAACAATAAGAAAAGTCTTAAACTGCTTTTCAAACCCTTCACAAAATATCCCCACGCACTCCTATAATTTCTCCACTTTTTTTAACAAATAGTCCGATGCTAATCTAGAAGCTGGCTTTGGGGGAATAGTACATAACTGGATCGAACTGCCCATTTCTTCCTTGTCCCCCTTTTCCTCACTGACTACCATCTGTAAGTTAGCTTTTGTCAACACATTCTCTGAAGAACTAGCCATATGTAAAGCACCATTCAATTCCACTGATGATACCCCGAAACCTCCATCTACCTCCCCAACCATTTCCAGATGCCAAATCCCCTCCTCCTTTGGCAAAATCTGCTTTACTAAGCTTGGAAATAGTTCCCTCATATGAATTCCATCAGTCAAAGGGTTCATAATCACTATCGGGTTAAGGAACCCCCCATCCGTCTCCTCCCCGCCGTCGTGATACACTACCAACTCCTCATCTTCTACTTCCTCTGGCTGAAAGTGCTGCACCAACCCACCATGAGGTTTGATAATGACCAGCAAAACTATCTGCGACAGAGCTGGAACTACCAATTCACGTGTTGGCTTTAATGGAGAAGAAATAAAATCCTTAGCTAATACATTTGTTACCAAGATATTGGAGGAAACTCGGCCCTTCTCCTTCCATACCCACTTTGGGCCTTTACCAAGGCCTAGACCAGTCTCCTTGTTATTACCTTTCAATCCAACTACTTCCTTATAGCCTACGCCAGAAACCAGCCCAAAACCCTTCTCGCCATTCATACTACCCACTTGGGCCTTACTCAAATTCTCATGGCCCGAAAAGCTCATACCCATACCCAAGTCCATCCATTTCAACAAACAATCCACTTTATGCTTCAAGTCCATTAATAGCTCATGCATGGCCTTCCACGACATCACCTCCCTTTCCCCTTCCCTAGACAACACCCTTTTTAAAGACTGTTCATCTTCTTTAGGAATATGAACGGGCTCCTGCATTAAATTCTGAGGAATCTTCATCGAGCTAACCCTACATCCCCCACACTCCTCCCTATTAACCACCAGCCCCAGTGGTGGTGGTTTCCTCAGTGCCTCCACATAAGAACCCTTCCGTCCATCTACCACCCTTGAAACAACTATTGTCCTTTCCTTAGCTCTGTTTTTCTCACTCGAAATAAAGGGTGGCGATATCACCTCCTTCAATACTTCACTAAACTTCCTCCATCCCTCCCCCTTCTGGCACCACAATCAGACCTCGCCTTTTCTCGTGACCAAACTCCGATAACAACAGAAACTGACCATAGCTATTGTGACACCTTTACGCCACTAGCACATGATTCTCGTTCTCGCAAGATCTAAGAAACTCGAAAGAACCCAATGAGGCAGCACAATCTTTCATCGTTGAAACCAACCACACCATCGCTTCAACATCAATGGAAATAAATTTCACAACTCAGCAACCGCTCTTCGTAATTCTCCCTTTTCAAATCAAATAACTTTTGATTAATAAGGAACATTCGACATGACCCCATTGCAACCAATAAAATCAGAATCTCCAAAAATTAAGAAAACAAGCAATCTTAACAAAAATCACTGAAAACTAGAGTACGAAGACAACTCATGGTAGAGAGAGAGAGCAAAACTCTTCATTAACATCGTATCCTTAAGATTGTCTCTTTATTTTAATGATAGGAAAAAGTGAAAAAGAAAAAGTTCGGGATGACAATATGTAACATGACCTGTGAACCCAATACGAACACAATACAAAATTAGCAGGTTTGGATTTGATATTAATGGGTTCGGATCAAAACAGATTGACCTGTTAAGACACGATTTATTGACGTGTCAATAACGGGTCAACCCACTTAATACAAAATCAACCTGTTTTGACCCATTTAGATTTTATTTCAAAATTAAATTTTATTATTGTTAAGTTGTAATATTGATCTTTCTTAGTATGCTTATGTTTTTGTTATTTTTATTATTGAGATTGTAATTTTATACTTATACTCATATTTGTTATTGTATGGTTTGTAATATTGGTTTTATTATATGTTAAAATTTGAAAAATATTGATATATATATATATATATATATTTTAAGATAGTGTTGCTACTAATAAATATAAATTTTAACTTTTATGTGAAATTATGTTAATCAAGTTAAATGAGTTATGTGTATTAGTTAAACTCATTTACATTAAACGAGTTTAAATGGATCGTGTTTTGTTAGTATATTTATAATTAATTATTAAAAGGATAAAAATAGATGACACGACACGACCCGTTATCTAAATGTGTTGGGTTAGGGTTTGAAAGTTTGACACGTTTAACTTAATGGGTCTGGTTTGAGTTGATCTATATAGTTAAATATTCATAACTTAACACGACACAAATACAACTTGAAAACATGATTTGTCACCCCTAGGAAAAACACATCTCATTAACTGAAAGAGATTACAAATAGTTCTTATCAAGCCATACAGATTGGGATACTGACATTGACATCATCCCACCACATTTCAATATCCTCAACATCCCAAGCATAATGGTCAAGCCTATGAGCTACCCCATTTTCCAACCTATGCACGTGTTGTGTTTTGCATTCTTTGAAAATTTTCATCAAACTTTGTGTTTCAACAAATTCCCAAGAATTCATAAAGAATTATCAGTTATTTTTAACTCTGGAAGCATCATCAAACAATTACTTAAGAATGATGTTTGAAATGCCCCAGAATGGCTATCCATTCGAACCATTTATAGGTTCATATTTTTGTTTTTAAAATAAAATTCTTTGTTTTTGTATGTACTATTAGGGTCTTGGTTATGGTCCCCTCCCCACTATCTACACTCATTATTTACATTTAACTATTCTGTTATTTGTAAATATATATATATATATATATATTTATATAAATATGATCACAGAGACCAGGGCCGGCTCAAAGGGCAGGTAACTAAGGAAATTATGACCTAAAAAAAAATTATAGAAAAATATTGATTAGCATAAAAGATGAAAAAAGTTTTGCCTAAAATAAAATCAATCTTAAATGGGAAAATTTGGTAAGAAAACACAAATAAATATAAAAATTTTACTGAAAAAGATCTTACTCAAAATGTACAAAATTTCAAACAATAGTGAAACTGGAATAGAAGTAGCAAAATGATTTATATATTACTCTTGAATATTTTCTAAAATATGATTTGTATTTTGATGTTGATGGCCTTATTTGTTTTCAAAATTAAGTATTAAAAGAAGTATATATTACTTAAAACAAAATTAAGTATTAAGTATTCAAATTTAAGTTATAAAGAAGTATGCTTTATTTACAGAAAAATTAGAATCTCTTTTAAATTGTTATATTACTTATAGATATTATTAATAAAAATAATATTAATATTTATTTTACATCTCAAAATTTCAATAAATTTTCATTATTTAATATTCAAATATTATTATTATTTTTAAATTAAAATATCATATATTTAATGTTCGGGCCACCAAATATATTGAGCAGTTCCTGACATAGAGTATAATTGAAAATAATATTACATATAATCTTAGAGTGCACATGTGTCGTACAATCGTTTTGAAAAAGAGTAGGTCTATTATTAAAAAATTAATTTTTTTATATGAATGGGTTATGTATTTATTATTATTTTTAAAATAATTATATAATATTTATACACTCACGATCGTAAATATCATTTTTTTTTTTAATTAATGTGTCCGAAGTGGCATGGTGATCATGCACAAGATGTAGACAAACAAATCAACCTTCCAAATAAACATATCTAAGTCAACTTTTTAACCCATGAAAAGGCAATTTTTTGTTCCATCAATCTCCATCAGGTAGTCAATGACTCAATACCTTTTTTTTAATAATCAAAACCAAAGTTGTCTGAATAACAGTCAATATCATATTCTTCAAAACTATGTCACGCAATTTAATAACCAGATTAATATGACTGCCAATAAGTCATTATATTCTATACTTTGTTTTAAGTTTTAACGGAAAATGCCAGGGCACCGATGAATTGGACCATCCAAATTGATCGATACTAGTTTTTTTTTTTTTTTAAAAGAAAAAAAATCTTAACAGTTAAGAAAGTGTTTATTAGTGAATTAATATTTTTTTAAATAATAATTACACATTCTACTTATATGATTAGTCAAAATAATTATTTATAATAAAAAAAATATTACAGTCAATCATATTAATGGAATGCATAAAAATTACGTAAAAAACAAAAAATGCATGAGTAGAGGATATCAAGATTGACATGGTCAATTATAACACTAATTTCAAACCCATTGAAGATTTCTTGAAAAAAAAAAAAAAAAGGTTAAAATCTGTTTATCTCCTTGTGCTCTTAATCAATAGGACTCATTATTATTCTAATTTATATGATTGGTCTTGATGAAGTGTTAAATTCATCAGTTTTTATTGCTTTTGAAGTTATCATAATGAGATTTTTCAGTGGAAAGAATATTATTAAAGTAGCCAATAAATACAATGGATGTGTATTTTTTTTTTCTTTTTTGGAACTTTATGCATTGTTAGTTGTTACATTCTTTTTTTTTCTTTCTTTTTTATTTTTTGAGAAAAATAAGATTCTTGCCACAACAAAATCATGTATTTACATATCGATCTATATCATAAGTAGCAAAATTTCCTTTTATATAGTTTTCTGTAGCAAATGAATAATGTAAGAAGAGAAAGAAATATGCATTCAAACAACCAAAAAAAAAAAGAGGAAACCGTTGTGTCATCAAATCTAAAACGTAAAATAAGAAACAGAAATAATAAAAATTATCCACAATTTTACTAATAATGCTACATTTCACTAGAAATAAAAATAAAATCAATGCATCCTATTTATTCTTTTATGTGGCGAGTGTTAATTAAAAAATGGTATCACACAATATTATTTTAAATGTTTTATATAACTATATTTTAAATAAGAAGTATTTTGATAAAATAACTTATAAAATTATTATTATTTTATAAAAATATTCTATTTTAAACATAATTATATAAAAAATTATGCGTGCGGCTTATATTTTTTTTTAACAAAAATCTCATTCGTAAGCAAAACTTTTTATTAATTTCAAAAAAATAATATTTATAATCTTAAGATATATAAATTTTGAACATTCTCTTTTAAAAGAATAAATAAATGTGGACCCACATAAAAATTTCTAGACGAAACTTGCACACCCTTGAAAAACGGTATCTATCCTTACTTTTAGTTTAAATATAAATAACAATTATGCAATGAATGTAAAATAAAGTCACGGGCATAGTTACTGTGCTATCAATAATATATGGCTTTACAGATGTTGAAAGGCTGCTGATCGACCACGATACAAATTATATAGAGTGGTGCTACTCGACCTCGTATGCCGCCTAGTGTATTTTTAATTTATTTAAATATTATTTTTTAAAAAAATATTAATATATTAATAATCACTTCCTTAATTATTAAAAAAAATTAAATATATAAGCGATGCTACTCGTATATTTTTGTTGAAAGGCTGCTAATTGACCACGATACAAATTCTATAGAGTGGTACTACTCGGCCTTCTCTATGTGTCCACTTGTATGCTGCTTAGTGTAAAATATACTTTTTTTTATATTTTAAATATTTTTAAAAAATATTTAAATATTATTTTTAAAAAAATATTTAAATATTATTTTTAAAAAAATATCAATACATTAATAATCACTTCTTTAATCATTAAGAAAAAAATTAAATATATGAGTAATCAAAATGAAGAGATAAAATAAGAATGCATACTAGCGTTATTCAATTATATAATATCTACAAAATCATACTTTTACCTTCCAATTTGTTGCCCCTTTCGTAACATGATCAATAAACTAAATAGTTGTCATTTTCATCCTAATCTAAATTATAATTTAGAATAATACTACGTACAGCCGTAAAGTATAAAAATATCGTGCTATCGTTTTAAAAAAGAGTAAGGTTTACTATTAAATTTTTTTTTTTTATATGGATCCCGAGTTTACTCATTTTTTTTAAAATGATTGCGCAATACTTACACACTTCACAATTGTAAATATCATTTCTCTATAATTTATTTTCATTGAATTTCAAAGGTTAGATGTATAAAAAGAATTAATTGAGGTGGCATGATTTTAAAGATTGAGTCTTAAAGAAGGGAAGAAATTATAAAATGAGTTGTGGTTTGAGAATAAAAGGTGACAACTTTATTTTTTGTAATCATATTATAAATTATGATGTCGTATGTTAATTTATATTTGGAGTTAAAAATATGTATTTTAGCTTGTAAAATGTCTTCATTTGCACCTTAATTTTTCATGCTGCTGCTTATAATATTAACATATAACATCATAATTTAGTATATGATCTAACTATATATGTTTATTAATTTTGGGAGGAATTGAAGGTTGGTCCAATTGTGGGACTGTGAGGAGAGTGAAGATATGAAAAATAGTCAAGCCAATCAATGGGGTATTTTAATATTATTTTGTTTTTTTAATTGCATTCATGACTTAAATTATAAAATGCTTTGAACCTAATATTGTTTTTGATTATTAATTATAATAAATTAGAGATATAGAAAAAGACAAAATGTTATAGAGAAAAACAAAAACTCAAAGGATTCCGATCTTTTAATATTTTAAATTATTTAATATATATTAACAAAAGAAGACATTATTATACATAGAAATTCAATGACTCATTCTTATTTATTATTCTACTTGGATTTAAGTATCTTAAGTCAAAACCATGTGTTTCCTAAGGTCATCGCTAGTGTGTCTCAAGACATGAGCCCTAAAACCATCTTTGATAAAATATGGTCTCCAAAAATAAATTATTCTAATGAAATTTTTAAGGATTAAAATCTTTTTTTTTTTCTAAGAAATATTTTAACCACAAAGAAATTTCATAAAAATAAATCTATAAATTGATGCGATTTAATATGACACATTAGATTATAAAGATATTTGTATTATAAAATAAATCTAATATATAAATTTATTTTTATAAAATCTATGTAACTTCAGTACTTTTTTTAAAGGATGAAATCATTGATCTCAATAAATTTTTCTTTCTTTATAGTTATTGAGAGAGATCAGAGTAATAATTAAATGGAAAATGATTTACACAATATTTTTTATAATACTTTACACAATTATATTTTAAATAAAGAGTATTTTTATAAAATATTTTATAAAAATAACATCATTTTATAAAAATATTTTTATTTTATAATATTATTATATAATGTATCGTGTATATATCATTAATCATAATTTAATAATTTTTATTATAAAATATTTATTATTTAAAACAGGATAATTAAAATGGTCAGGTAAAGAGTATGAGTGAGATAAATGCCAGTTTCACTCAAAGAAAATAAGAGGGGCAACACCGGATCATTCTTCCCCCAAGAGACAGACCGTTTCTTGTTCATGTTCGTATTCGCATTGGTCAGGGATACCACTTTTTCCTCACTTCAGGTTCCCAACGCAAAGATGCTCTATTTTACCGGGAAGCTCAGCCAACCACATATCGTCTCTTCTACGCACACCTAATATCACACCGGACACAGAGGGAGAGAGAGAGAGAGAGAGAGAGAGAGAGAGAGAGTAAAGACAACGACGTTCTTCTGGCTGGTAGCAGATGAGCTTCACCGGAGACCTTCCCTCCAGTGAGTCAGAAGACGCCGACGGTGGCCGCACGGTGCTGGTTGGGGTGAAGTTGGACGCTCCAAGCCGTGAATTGCTGACGTGGGCTCTGGTCAAGGTGGCCCATCCCGGTGACCATGTCATTGCCCTTCACGTCCTAAATACTCTAACCGGTAACTCTCCCTCTCTCTATCTGTCTCTCTCTGCGATTTTTCTTGGGTTTGATTGGATTTTAATTTGTGGGGTTTTTTTAATGATGGTTGTTTCGGTTGTAGAAAGCACGTCGTCACTTGTCTCGCTCGTGAAGACGTTTGATTCTGTGCTCTCTGTATATCAAGGCTTCTGCAACTTAAAGCAGGTCCCATTCCGCTCTCACACTGCTAAATTTTTATACTCATTTTGTGTCCACTCTTTCCAATCCGTGTTTGGTTGCCGAGAGAACGCAGGACAATAGGTCTTCTCTGTAAACAAACAGATACATTTTTTTCTTATTATTTGAATCTTGGATTTTTATTTAGTGTAGTTGGCAATGCTAAATTGCGTCGAATACGCAGGTTGATCTGAAGCTGAAGGTCTGTAGAGGCTCAAAGGTCCGGAAAGTGCTTGTCAAGGAAGCGCAATCGTGCGGTGAGGCTACGGTGGTTCTGGGAACTTCTAAAACACATCGCACAATCTGGTCATCGGCCTCCGTTGCTAAGTACTGTGCCAGAAAATTGTCCAAATATTTCTCCGTTTTTGCCGTTGACAATGGCAAAGTTTTGTTCCAGAGAGTGGCAACTTCTACCAATTCCAATAAACCGCGAGGTCGTAATTTACAAATTTACATGTATTTTGAGCCAAGACTAATGTTCTTATACTTTCCGTTTCAAGTTATTCCAAATGAATTGCTTTCTATGTTTAGTTTAGTTTTCTTCCGGTGGAAGTAGTAATTTACGAAGAACTAGAGAAATGTAGATGAACTAAATGATTCGATGATGGTGCAGGGCGAGCGAATTTCGATGGTGGTCACTGTTTGGAAAAATCCAGCTCGGTTTGCTCGAGTTGTGCACCGGATGCTGGATTGCCGGAGAATTGTGGAACCCAATCTACGGAAGAGTTATCTGGAGATGGTGACGAGGACAATTCGTTGGCTTTGGTACCATATAGATCATCTGAGGCCAATATAGATTCTGGTTACGTTGTGATTCAAGACTCAACGGAATTGAAATCCAGGTGGTCAACTCTTCGACGGGTGTTTCTACCCAAGCGGCAATATGTGGAGAAATCTTTGAAAAGGACTTCTGTTCTTCGTTGGTTGTTGAGATTACCAAGCTGTCATTCTTCAGCTGCGGTGTTTCCTGATCAGAGGAGGAGTAATTCTGATCAGGATGATGATTATTGTTCCTCGCTTGATGAAGAGACTGGGGCGATCGTGCCATTCGGATCTGCTGCTGTGTGTCCTCCTCGTTCCCCTTTCAATGGCTTCGGTGGTTGTCTTCCTAACGAATTAATTGGTTTGCATGAGAAATACTCATCCAGCTGCAGGTTGTTTACCTACCAGGAACTCTTGTGGGCAACCTCTAATTTCATTCCCGGTTTGTATGCTTTCCTTATTTTTATTGACGTGGTTTCAAGTTTCCGTCAAATTGTTGAGTTTCTCTGATAAAGTCTGATTTTTTATTTTCAGAGAATATGGTTGGTAAGGGTGGCAGTAGTCATGTTTACAAAGGGTGTCTTTCTGATGGCAAGGAGTTGGCAGTTAAAATGTTGAAGCCATCTCAAGATGTGCTAAAAGAGTTCGTTCAAGAAATTGAGATCATCACGACTTTACATCATAAGAACATAATCTCTCTTTTTGGGTTCTGTTTTGAGGACAATAATTTGCTATTGGTCTATGATTTTCTTTCAAGAGGAAGCCTAGAAGAAAATCTCTATGGTAAACTATTCGTTGAGTTCATCTGCTTGGAACAAGAGAAATTATTGTGCTATTCTCCCTATACATACATACATTCACACACACACACACACACTATCCTTTTTAACACATGCTCTCTGATTAAGGTAACAAGAAGGGGGGGAAAGCGTTTGGTTGGCAAGAGAGATACAATGTGGCTATGGGTGTTGCTGAGGCATTGGACTTTTTACACAACGGCTGTGTGGAACCTGTGGTCCACAGGGACGTGAAATCCTCAAACATCCTTCTTTCTATGGATTTTGAGGCACAGGTACTTTTAAGTCTGTACCTTACAATCTTTCGGGGACATTATATGAATCTTTCTCTGCTCATTTTCTTTCATCGTTCCTCCTCAGCTCTCAGATTTTGGACTTGCTAGTTGGTCTTTGGCTACGTCCAATATTGCTTGCACTGACGTTGCAGGAACCTTTGGGTGTGTAATCTATTCTCCAGTTCCTCTTTCTCTTATTTTATATATACTGCCAACACTCACTTTTGTGGCAGTTACTTAGCTCCAGAATATTTCATGCATGGAAAAGTGAGTGACAAAATTGATGTTTATGCATTTGGCGTCGTACTTCTTGAGCTTCTTTCGGGTAGAAAGCCTATTGACCGTACACATCCAAGGGGCCAGGAGAGCCTTGTAATGTGGGTAAGTTATTCCCTAATTGAAAAACTTCGTTTTATAGAGTATATGCCGTTAATTGTGCTTCTGAAATTTGCATTTAGAGATCTATTTTTCAAACAAGCTTATGTAAAATTTTACTTTGCCCTTCAGTTCTAAAATTACCTCTTAATTCATGTTAAATGATGTGGAATCCAGGCAAAGCCGATTTTGGACAGTGGGAAGGTTTCCCAATTGCTAGATCCAAGCTTGGGAAGCGACTATGACCATGATCAGATTGAGAGGATGGCATTGGCTGCAACCCTTTGCATTAGACGCGAGCCTAGATTACGGCCTCAGATAAGCCTAGTAAGTTTTTTCAAGACTGCAATTTCCCATTCCTACCAGTATTTTCATATTTAAATGCTCTGAATCTTTCTATTTAATCATCATTGTTTTTTCTTTCACCACAGGTTTTGAAGCTTCTTCAGGGTGATGAGGAAGTGATGAGGCTGGCAAAGCAGCAACTTTGTACGTCAGAAGTTGATGCCTTAGACGGGGAAGCATTTTCTACTAACATCCAATCCCATC
This sequence comes from Juglans regia, assembly GCF_001411555.2. Taxonomy (NCBI): domain Eukaryota; kingdom Viridiplantae; phylum Streptophyta; class Magnoliopsida; order Fagales; family Juglandaceae; genus Juglans; species Juglans regia. The sequence continues at coordinate 6,788,462 of NC_049910.1, read as the reverse complement.
TTAATGTTGCATTGCTAGACATAGAGGATGAGTTGCTTTCTATTGGTAGCAGTGAGCAGAGCGTTTCATTAGATGACTATCTGCAAGCGAGATAGGGGCAGTCATCAAGCTTTGACTAAGCTTATCAGCAGAGGAATGCAACCATGCAAGCAGCATTGTCCTTTTTGTTTTCTTTTTACCCCTTTGTATATGCTGTACTAAGTGTTGTGCATATCCAATATTTAGTTCAGTAAGACTGGGTCTTGGTAGAGGAGGAGGAGGAGGTTGTTTGCCCCCCATCTGGACTTTGCAGTTATGTCCCAGTCTTTGTTTCTTAGGTTGCTTTTGTATTCAAACTTTTGGGTCTGTCTAGCTGGATAGAGTATCCGCTATTATGTTAAAATAACATGTGCGTGATAATAGTCATTATCTTCGTTTAAGATGGTGAACGTTAGCCAAATGCCTCTTGCTCTTGCTTAGTTGACATAACCCTTTGCCTCCAAAAAGGAGGTCTGGAGTTCGAAACCCTCCTCCCCGATGGTGAACATTAGATGAACATTAACAGTCATGCTCTTCCCATAATAGGATCTGATTAAATGAAATGGAAAGTATTAATTTAGTGCAAAACATGGGCTTTTCTGTCAGAATTTCCTCAAGGTTTTTTAATATGAACTTCTCATTACTGTTTTTCTATTTCGAATTCGACACAGCTATAGACAAGGAAGATAAAGGCTTTCCGCAGCTAGGCACGGCAGGCTTTTCTGTTTTGTCCATTATATCCATGTGTTTTACTGTTTCTTCACGGATTACTTTTTGGATGTTCCTTTTTCATTGATGTTCCACCACCAAAGTGGATAATACTCAGGAACTCTTTATTCATTGCGTATGCTTTTCCACCTCCCCCTAATGATCTCCTTTTACGATTCTTTCCCTACGAATAATGTTTTGGGGGTTAAAATCCATTCTCTAGTACTAAAAGGTGGTGGCCATGTTGACATTACATTATTATCCGTATCCTGATTTTGCTAAACAATCAATTTATTACCTTATCTCGTATTTTCCCCTCAGGATATTACCGACAAAGTAAAGGTGTGGGACTCAGTAGTCAGTATCAATCATTCTTCAAGTTTTAACTACAAATTCAGTTAGTTTGGGATATAGTATGTATGGTATTCAATAACTGCAGGTTAAGTTAACCATACGTAATAACTGCAGGTTAAGTTAGTTTGCCTTGACATATTCCAATGAGAGGATTACTGTGTCTCTCGTCAACAACTACCATTGGGTTCTCTAATGTCTTGGAAAAGTAGAAGAATGAAATAATGAAAAGTCTGAGAATATTTTATAAAGATGTCACTCACGAGAACTGAGAGATTTGAGAACCTATTCATAACAATCTACTTCCTTTCAGAAGTTTCCATTTAATTATGATCTATACATTCAAAACTGCTTGAAATTCCCCACTTAAATCATCCAAATCGATAACTTTGTTTTCAGTTCTTTCTGCTTCACTAATTTTATAGAGCTCTGATTTTAGTTCAGCAATCTGCTTCCGTAACTTTTCTCCCTTATCTGGTAACCTGTCAACCATGGCCTAAAAAACAAAAGAGAATAACCAAATAGTTGTTGACCCAACAGTAAAAGGAATAAATAAAAGAAAAATCTGAGCAAATTACTTCTAATCAAGAATATAATCATATCATTCAAAAAAGACTCAACCTTTTATAGTTTAATATGACCCCTAACTAAATTCAAAAGACCCACAATGTTTGTTGGATAGCTATGGGCAAGATTTGTCAGTTAAGTTCTCGGCCGTGTTACCTCTTTTTCCCTTATAAGTAGTTCTCAATTGTTACTTTAGAGGGAGCTTGTCCCCCTGAGGTATGCTACGCGGACGACTGTAATCTGTATTCAGCTCAGTAGTAAGTTTGGCCAGTTCAACCTTAATTCCAAATCACTGACCTAAGAGTTTTGCAAAAATTTAACTTTTAAATGTAAAAATAATAAAGGTTAGTATTCTAGGCCATGTATAAAAACTTACGAGTGAAAGGACAAGATATTCCAAATATTTAGCATTGTTAGTAATCCTAAACTAACTCTCTTTACATGAACAGCTTGCAAGCTTCAAGCTTCCCTGGAAGCAGAATTACCTCTGACTGAAGCATTTATCAACCAATTAGGTTAGTTTGGCAGGCTTCTAAATTTTCAAAATACCAGAAGCTCCAGCTGCCTTTAAAAACTATGCTTGGACTACTTAGGCACCCAATAATGATTAAAAAATATGAAGCTGCTTAAAAACATGGTGACAAGCTGAAGCACCATCTGGTTTCCGAAAAGGCTATATGTGTCAGATTCTGTTTCTTATAAGCTGAAATAAACTCGAAAACATCCCCACCAAACAAGGCCAAAGATGTTCTAAATCTTGTGTGTGGCTTCTCAAAATCATAATTATTTCCTAAGCCAGAAAGAGAAGAGATACCTTATTTGCAAGAATTTGTGATAGACGATTAATTTTGTCTTTAATTTGAAGTCCTGTTGGTTCACCCACGATGTTAGGGGAAGAACTCTTCTTATTCAAGTTTACATCCTTTGGGTTGAAAGCATACTCTGCAGCCCTGCCAAAAGGAAAGGAAAATTTTGATCACTGGCACAAATATATTCAGAAGATAAAAGACAAAATTCAATGTGAATTACATGATAGATTCTTAATGATTTTTAGAGACCATACCCATCAACAACGTGTTCATGTGAAGAACTTGATCGTGAAGATCCCACAAATGTAGGCCCTCTTCTGCTGTACCGAAAGTAAAATAAAAATACGTCAGAACGAAAGCAAATCAGAATAGACAGTCCTCCATACACTTCAATAAAACAATTCACAATTTTTAATCTCTCTTATTTCCTCTGGAAGCAACCTGACAGACAGAGCTGCTTTTGATTACACATGTAGACCACCCAGAAAATCTATCTAGAGGAACAAAAAAAGGAATGCAAAAGATCTGAAATCTAGATAACTGTAACACTGCATTAAGGATCTGAAAATGTTGATGGTTCAACATTTAAAAAGGAAGAGAACCATAACTTTGTAAGCAATTTATCAAATTGTTTGTTGCCTGAAGTCTTCTCCTGACAAAGAATTACTGCTTGCCAGTTACAATCACTAGTGACTGGAATACGTAAAAGGAAATATAATGATATGACATAATAAAGAGAACTCAATTGCTGCTAGATCAAGCACTAAGGCTGAGTTCAGAGCCAATAATAAGAGAATTATTGAGGTTGAAGACAATTAAAAATGGTTCATTATAACTCCAAAGATCGCATGAGATTTTTCAAAGTGATGATCAATGTTCCTTGTAACCAAGTCCAACGAGATAGCACCAAGCATGTTATGGTTGGCAAGTATTCGATTAGAAACTTTGTAGAGGCTAATTTGTACAACGTATGTGAAGATGAGAGAACTTGCACACATGCTTTGTCAAAGACAATGGCAAGCAGAGACTCCTTGTTAGACCCCAACCACGAGTTGCCTCTAGAGATGCCGCACATGCCCTAGTCATGGTGGGGACATGCACCTTGGCTAGCCCACAACCATGCCTTAGCTCGTGGGGTGACACGCACGGGGCGCCCAGCATGCATGCATGCCTTGGCCCAAGTGATGGCACTCACGGGGCGCCCAGCATGCGGGCTAGCATGCGCATGCCTATGCGCGCAGCCATACGCTGCGCGCCCATGCGTGCAGCATAGCACCGCGCGCCCATGTGCGCGGCATCACAGGCATCAATGGGCCGCACGCCCATACACACGGCATCATGCGCATCAGCGGGCCGCACGCCCATGCGCTTCCCAGTGCGCAGGCCCGTGCGCACGCCAATGGGCCGCGTGGCCCTGCGCGCACCCTTGTGCCTCAAGGCCATGCGTGCGCCCATGCGCGCGCACACGCCCAGACTCACTTTGCCGCACGCCCGCATGCCCATGGTCATCCTGCCGCACGCCCATGCCCAGTCTGCCACACACCAGCGAGGTTAGTGGCACGCCCCATGGCGTGCCATCCAGCGCAGAGCTTCAGCCCGTGCCTTGCGGAGCAAGTCAGTGGCATGCCCACCAGGCATGCCATCCAGTGCACGGCTCCAGCTCGTGCCATGCAGCCAGCGCCTAAGCCACCAGCTTGGGCCATGCCGCACCACTTAGCCACGGACCAACCCGAAGACCAACATGCAACCACTTAGCCCACCATGGGCCCATGCATGTCACACTATGGTTTAGTCCATGACTTTATCTTATTGTTTTTATTTTAATTAATTATTATTTACTTTCAATGGACCTATTGGGGATTTCCAAATTGTAACTTATAAATAGGACCCTTAGTCATTTCATTCACATCTTTTGGCAAATTCCTAAGAGGAGAGACTTTTGTTTGAGAGATCACAAATCGGTGCCATAGCACTTGGGCTTTTTGGGTGAGATACGTTGATCCCAAAAAGAGGATTACACTTTGCAATTTTTTGAATAAGTGTAGTTCATTTATCTTGTTCTTGCAACTTGGTTCAATTCATGAATCCAAGTTGTGTTTATCAATATATGAGGTTTATTCAATTCTTGTGCAACTCGTGAATCAAGGTTGAATTATCTTATTTGTTCTTTTTATTATTCAAGGCATAAGTGTTCTTACTTGTCTTCTTGAGTAATATTCATATTGTTCTTGGTGTTCATCATTATTTTCTGCTCTTCAATCCATTTCATTCACAAAAGTCGGCTAACCTAGTGTTAGTCTACTTTCCATAAATTGTTGGACTCTTCCAACCCTAGTGGCCGAAACCCTCTTTCCATTTGTGAGCAAACCCTATTCGGCCAACACTTCCCTAATTGGGAAGATCCCTAGCCGCCCACTCCACTTATCAAAAGTAGGATTCCTATAATTTAGGAATCCCTAGTTGACCCAAACACTTACCCTATTCGGCCAAGCCAATCCAATTGAGTTCCTTGAATCTAGGAACATCCCATCAATCACTCCCCTTGCTTGTTCGGCCAACCCTAGCCGACCAAGCTTTGCCCTAGCTCCTAAATCCTAAACACAAACCCTAGCCGCCCATCTCCATACTTCCAAACCCTAAACCTAATCCAAAGTGACGCCAACCCTCATCCTACCACATTGTCGTGCACCACTTTTCACCATTGCTACCATACACTTTACCAACCTTTTCCACCATTCCATTCATCCATTCTAGCCTAAACACTTGACCATATCCCACCCAAGTGGTCATCTTGACCGCCATTGTTTGAGAATCAAGCAAGAGAGGAACGGAGGATCGGTCATCACAACAACCATATTGGCGTGGAGAACATAGTGTTTAGGGACTTGACCGAGGTCCCTAACACTCCTATACAACCTTAACACAACTGGACTTGCGTGATATCATTGCCAAATTTTGGGGGAACTGTTAGAGTTTTATTGGTATTTTTCTATAATGCTGGTGTACTCATATAATTTTGATTCAAAATAATATAAATTATATATGATGTAAGAGCAGACCTTAATTTTTGTTTCCTCCTTTCTGGCTATCATTCCCTCTCTTTTACTTTTTCCTTCTCCCTTTTATTCTTCCTCCTTTCTCTAATTACTAATTTGACTTGCAAAACCCAACTATGATTCTTTTAGCACGTCATCGTATGACCATGCAATATAGGCATCCAAATGATAACAGAAAAACTTTACAGCAGTAAATCTTTATAGTAATTTTTTTTTATAGGTCTTTATAGTAATTATCTTCATCTTTGTCTTGTAATGGTCCAAAGGAAGTCACCGAAAAACTAAGCAGTAAGAATTAAAAAAAGAAAGCAGGCAATCAACTAGAAGGTGACAGAAACCAAAAGGGAATCACCTAATCACTTCCTCATCTTCCTGTATAACTTGAACAGGTGCTGTCTTGGAGTAGAGCAAACTGTGGTGACTAACTCCTGCGATACCTTGAGTTTCCAAAAACCCAATGTGGGCTTTCAAATAGGCATCCCTACAACAAACATGAGAATAATTACCCAGTTAACATATATCCAAAGTTGATCTCATGATGATTATACAAATAATCAAGCCCAACAACCACAGAATTTTCACAATTAATGTATGTGAACAACCATGGTATGGTTTTGTGTTGCCTTCCCAAGTCTTATCAAACAAAAGGCGTCGAGAAAGACAATTATTTATAACTTCATGGAGGTTTCAATCTCTCTTTAAAGTCTCCCACTTATGCATAGGTACCATCTTCACAATGTTTGCTTCAACCTTTTAGGCCCCAGAATTCCAATCACCCTAAGCCTTATCTTTCCACCATTGGTTTTTTCAGTCTCCATCATTTGAACATGCACACACATTGTACAAATTTCACATGTAATTGGATCCCTAGAAACTCATCAAAATCTGAAAGGTATGCCTGTGCTATGGTTACTAATTTCCCCCTCCCCTACCCACATCCCAAGATGTGCTATGGTTACTTAACTTTGATATTTTACCCATCATTGGAAACATACCATTCAGTCAATTCTGTATTATCACTGGAACTTTTTGAAAAATATGGGAGCTAACTTGACGCAAAATTTTCAAGGGACAATTGAAATTTGGGTATATGTTCAAATAGGAAATATATACTTTATGACTCTTGTTCTTATAATTGAAACTGTCAAAAAGTAAAGTGTGTTGTTTACCTAAAATGAAATGAGACAACACTGAAAACTTCAATCAATTTGGCTTGCACCAAAAAGCATAGTAATATCAGCAAATATAACTTGTTATAAAAACAATATTACGAGTGAAACCAACAACAAATACTAAAATTGTTATCCAACTTGCTAGTTCCTCAAGGAAATTGTATTGGGAATCAGGACATGTAAATTTTCGTGTAGAAGGATGTAACAAAAACAAACACAGGAACATTAACTTCAAAGTTTCAGCAGTAACCCCCCACATCCATCTTCTAGATCAATAGAGTCTACAGTGTTTAGGATCCTCAACAACAAGTAAACTCAACCAGGCTGACTGAAGTGAAACTCAAACAGTTTGTTGGGTAAGAGAAAATTTCTCTATTTTTTGAGCATTCCTGCAAAAAAATTGAGATGTGTTTCATATTGTGTTTTGTGCAGGTGGGTAAGTACAATGGAAAGTTCTCTAAATAAAACTTTTCTTAGATGTGTTTGTATTGGGGTTTATAAAAGTGTGTAGGTACAATTTGGGTCTTTATGAAATTTTTTTTATTTTTATGTTTTTTTTAACTGGAAACTTCAGCAAATGATTAAATGTAAAATGTTTTTGAGAGGAGTTCGGTGTCCCTTTTATAGACCTCCAGTGTACTTGGATTGGGCCCCTTGCACTTTGAATAAATTTACTTATCAAAAACTGTTTCTGAGAAAAAAATTTTATTTGGTGTTTAAAAGATGTTTGGATTAAAATTGAAAAAGTTTTCAAAAAATACAAAATCTTCATTGACCAAACATGCTTGCTCTTCAACATCAAACCAAGATTACAAGTTCCCTAGCATCTAAAGAAACATAAGATTTTAATTTTATGGGGCTTGATAGAAACATGACGATTTCAGATTTATCACAAACCTTAAACACTAATAAAAGCATACCCATGCACATAAAGGCATGCATCATTAATAAAATAGCCATAATAAAAAGCAGTTTACTATTAAATATTTTTAATGCCCGCAGATTCAGTAGTCCATACATTATATGTTGGCAATCATGCTCTTCATGCAACTGCTGCTGGGTAACAGAGACATCAAACCCCTGAGCTGGGATACTGAACAGCTCTCGAAGGTCCTATGAATAATGGTCATAAGTTTAGTATAAAGCATCAAATCTTATGTTGGTAAGGATCTTTAATCTTTCTAGTAAAGCGATAGTAATTTTCTTTCGAAGTGCATACCTGCTGGCTAAAGTACCGAATTTGTTCTTTGTGCTCAGTTGCAGTTTTAAACAATCCTCCTTTGAAGATCTAAACAATACATCAAGCAGTCAAATATGGAATAGCATTAAATGCATACCATTCTAAAAAGTATACTTCCAGCCAATAAAAAGAAATGATAATAAGCAGATCTCATGTCAAATTATTGCAGTTACTGTGAATCATGGAAGTTTTTTCAAAACATATTCAGACCTAAATTATCATAACTATTTCCTTTAAGCAGCTTCGTATGAGTTCGAGAAATTCCCAGGCAGCACAATCTTTCCCTATCTGCAGCAATGTATTGAACCCTCCAGCAAACAAGAAGTCCCAATGGTGCATCATTATCATATATTGCCTCCATACAGCTCATATAGAATATATAGGGGAAATATATTTCACCTGCTTTCTATATATCTTTTCCTCAACAGTTCCACAGGTCATTAATCTGTATACAATGACATCCTTCTTTTGCCCTATTCGATATGCACGGTCAACACTTTGGTTATCCGTACTGCAAAAAAGAAAATCAAAAACAAAAACTTATTCGCAGTTTAACAAACCTTGATCCACAGGTGAGTCCATTAGCTTCCCTGGGAAGCTCAAAACTTAGCAAAAACAGTAATTCAAGACCTTTAAAAAACTAGAGCAAGAGAGATAAGCAAAATATGAATAATTACAAAACCATATAATTTATACATTACTACAAGCAACGGAGGAATTGAATATTTCAGGTAAAAAACCTGCTTAGCGAAGTGAAAGAGACAACAAAAGAGTGTCCAATTCCATAACTTGAGCAGCATAAATAAGTGAAACAGAAAAAAAAAATCCAGAAATGCAAGACAAAATAAAGAAACAAATGGCAGAAAGCATATTCATAATATTACAGCACTCTTGCTGGAATATCCTCTGCAGGATACAAATAACCACTCCAGAAAAATGTTCCTTGAAGTTCTTGGCTCTCAGAATTACAAAACCTTCCTGCACTACCCCAACAACTACATAATTGATCCTCAACGACTGCCTTGACCTCTGTTTCCACAGATACTACCTCCCCTAACCACCCCGGTGAAATAAAATGTATAGCAAGAATCATCTAGAAAAATTGCATTTACAGGTGCACAATGATACTGCATTATTCAAATATCAAACAAAAGAAAGCAGTAACAGAGTCATGTATGTCTGCACATGAGATAACTATTTGTTCATTTTCTTGATTATTAAAAAAATGGAATAGCTTTGTGGCAAAAATAAGAATAAGAAAAGGGAAAAAAAAAGTAGCCTGCATGACATTTACCACAAGAGGAAATTATCTCAAGAATTTGTTAAATTCTACAAGTTTTTATTGTGTGCAGTATAAAAGTGATTTGTTTGTCATGGTCCAATCTTGGAAAAGAAAACCCAGCTTTAAAGAGCAGCACCTGGGATTCCAAGCAGGATCAACTACAATCACGCGGTCCGCTCTGGTTAGCGTAAGGCCTAGACCACCAACTTGAGATGTCAAGAGAAAAATGGGAGCCCCTACACCTTCTTGAAAATCCTAACAATATATGAAGAAGAAAATCGTGAGATATTTTAAATGAATAATTCTTACCAAGGAGATACAGAACTTACATTAACAATTCTTAGTCTGTCACCAGCTTTTGTGGTACCATCAATGCGTAGAAATTTGTATCCTTTGGATATTATTGACTCCTATGAAAACAGGTCACCAATAAGTTAACCAACGCAAAAGCCTCATATAACAGTGACTTCCAAGTCAAAAAGAGAACATGCAACCCCAAGTATCAGAAAAACCAAATGGAACAAATGATAGCTCAAGATCAAGTTGTTCATTGCAAATTGAAGATGGGAAAAACAAGCAGACATTGTACAAACATTAAGGAGACGTTTGGATTCGAAGATGACTTGAGATGAGGTGAGATGAGTTGAGATGGATTGTGAATAGTAATGAGATGAGTTGTGAATAGTAGTGAGATTTGTAAGTTAAAATTACTGAATAGTTATGAATAGTAGTGAGATGAGTTGAGATGAGCTGAGATGAACTGAGATAACTTGCGAATCCAAACGTCTCCTAACTCTTACAACCTTAATTCATCATTTCAAGTTCTTACCTAAATTTTATCCATTGCTAAAAGGAACACCAAAGTTTGCCCAAATCCAAATATGCTCAATCATCATATTTTCATAATGTTCGATGGGGAAAAAGGCAACTGAAAATTCTCATTTAAATGAACAAGAACAAAGTCTCTAAACACTCTATCAATAATATTTCAACATTGTGAAAACATGCATCCCGGGTGATAGTCAGATATGGATTTCCATGGAAGACATTTACAACATTAAATCAGAGTATTACAAACTTCAAAGGACCATTCTAAGTTCTACTCCATCAAGATGTAGTTATAATATTATTTGTCCCAAGCATAATGCAGTAGAAATACACATATGATATTTATGATATTCAAATAGAAATCTTTCATTCTATGACTAGTATACAACCAGGGATATCAATGTACCTTAAAAAGTGTTAATCGAACTTCCCAATTGGGATATTTGAGAGCATAGACCTTAAAGTTTGATATCAAATCTAAGGATAAATTATGAGGATTGGAATCTTAGCCAAACTACGACACCTTAACAAGATACCTTCAGAGTTGTCTCCAGTGTCAAAACATGTTTTGCCAAATAACCATAATAACCATGTACAGATTGACATAAATACGCACAAAGACACACACGCACACAACAGAGAATATTGAGTCAATCTAAACTGACAGAAATAATAGGCTATTGAATTAATCAAAAGGCATGTGATGATCAATACCGACAGATAATTTTCGATTTCCTTTTTTCTCTTGCTCTGTGTGTGTGGCTCAAGATATATTCTCTCTGGCTCAGATTGAAGTAAATATCCAACACATGGTAATTAACATATATCTAGCGATGCAAGCAGGGTAAAACCTAGCATACATTGTAATTTCAAGATTATACAATTACATTGTGTATGAATGCAGATTTGTGCCTCCAAACTGATGAAATAAACCATAGAGACAGAAAACATGGAGAAGAGGAATTTCACACCAAAACATGTAATTTCAAAGATTACTTTTCAAGAACTTTTAAGTAAAAGTAAGGTGAGAGTCATTACAACTGAGGTTTTTTATTTTATTGCATTGCATGATTCACACCTACACACCCACCATTGTCATCCACTCCATGTAAGTGGGCTTTGTTTTTTTCCTTCTGTATAAAATGCCCCGTTTTTAAGAAACTTGATATAATAATAACAGTATTCAGTATTCACATAACAATTCAGGTATATGCATCAAGAATATCCATTTTCACTAAAATAATACAGTAATAAACATATAAACAAAACAGTATTGAGCATTTCAGACTTATTTTAAAAGGAAAGCAGAGTTAAGACTAACCTGAATAAGATTAAGCATCTTACGAGTTTGAGAAAAGATAAGAACACTATGCCCCTCGGGTATCAAGTTATCCTGTGATAAAGAATTGAATAATTTATATTGAGTGATCAACTTAAACGTACAGCGCATTAACTATTAATGTGCAGCATCCCTCACCAATAAAGACAATATAAAGACTATTTTGCACGAGACATTATCATGGTTCTCTTCCAAGTCCTTGGTCTCAGCAACATCAGCAATGTGCATGGCCAATTTCTCAGCCATGTTGACATCCTCTGGTTTTAAGATCGACTCCATCCCTTCCAGTAAATCTTCAGCAGCTCTCTTTGTCAAGAGAAGTGGATGATCACATATTTTTTTCAGAATCTGTTTCAAATGAATATATTTGATTATTATCTTGTCAAAAAAATAACAACCTAAACATCAATTTTCTAATTTGATGGTGTTAAAGGGCAGGATAGCATGGACAGGTATTAATTCCGCATCTGTACATCAGCTCAAGAGAAGGGCATAGAGAAGAAAAAAAAGATGCAAGGCTTGAACAAGAAGATATTGAAAAATAGGAAATTCATAATAATGCCTACTGACCCTAGTCTTCCAAACCTTTGGCATTATATAGGTCTTACACATGAAATATTAAATACAGCATTTGGGTACCGGATGCTGAGAATACTTATTTTGACAAAGTGAGCCCTTCTGCCAAAAAACCTGACGAGATTTTTTCCTCTTGAACAAGATGTGGTGATCTTAAAAAATGGGATTGAAAAAGAAGAGGAAATAAGGGCACTTTCAGCGGAAAGCGACTTGCTGCCAAATTAAATTTAGTCATCTGTAACAGTTTTGATATCTGGATAAGTTGACCCAACTCTGATGTTGCATGACTTACAACAATCAGTGATGCTGATATTGAAAATGTAATCCAAGGAAACAAAATGAAATGAAATTAAAAGGCTGAAGCCAAAATAGTCCAGAGAAATTCTATAGGCAACCGGCCTGCGTCCCCGCCGCGGCCTCGCTGCTGACGACGTGGAATTATTTAAAAAAAAAAAACAGAAACCCAATGAATCAAAGGCAGTTCTTAAAAAGGAAAAAAAAAAAAAAAAAAAAGACAGAAACAAAATGAAAGCGGAGGGAAATGAAATGGGTCAGCTTCGTCTTCGCCTGAGCTGTCAAAGCTCGAGCTGTCTTCTCCGGAGCTATCTTCTCCTCGTCTTGGCCCGAGCTTCGTCTTCACCCAAGATTTGTCTTTTTGGTCGGTGGCTTCTGTGTTCATGCGAGAGCAAAACCAAAGAGTGGGAGTGAAGCATTCCTTTTGTGGTCACCGTCGTGGGTGAAGGATTCCGGTTGTTGCGGTCGCCGTCGTCACATAGTCCAGATCTTTGAGTCGCAGTCGTTGTCGTGGGTGAGAGAGAGGTCTGCGGTCGTCATGAGAGGTCCAATGTGATTCGGAGATGATAGGGAGAAGACGATGGGGCGGGGGGAAGACAATGGCTTCTGTGTTTGTGGAGATGGGGGTTTCGATGGGTCGAAGAAGGACTTCACACAGTCCAGATCTTTGAGTCGCAATCGTCGTCGTGGGTGAGAGAGAGGTCAACGGTCATCGTGAGAGGTCCACTGTGATTCGGAGACAATGGGGCAGGGGATAGACAATGGCTTCTGTGTTCATGGGGATGGGGGTTTTTGATGGGTCGAAGACGAAGGACTTCACACAGTCCAGATCTTTGAGTCACAGTCATTGTCGTGGGTCAGAGAGAGGTTTGCGATCGTCGTGAAAGGTCCACTGTGATTCGGAGATGATGGGGAGAAGATGATGGGGCGGGTGGAAGAGAATGGCTTCTATGTTTGTGGGGATGGGGGTTTCGATGGGTCGAAGAGGAAGGATTTCAAGAACTGTCTTTGATTCATTGGGTTTCTATTATTTTTTTTTTTTTAAATAATTCCACGTCAACCATGAGGCCGCGGCAGGGACGCAGGCCGGTTGCCTATAGAATTTCTCAATAGTCCATTAGCATATGTGCATCAAAATAAGACATTTTTATGAACACAAGAATTTAAGAATTTTTTTCACTTATCTTCCAACTAGAAAGTTTCATGGTCCTGAACCCAGTTTGATCAGTCTCAAAATCCATTGCCACTATGGGGTCAAGGCCTAAATTTTTATTTCAGTGATCCTGACTACATTTTATCAGTGCTATGATCCAATGTATTCAATCATTGAAGCTATTGTGCCCCAGCATAGTCCGAATTTTCCAACATCAAGAAGGAAGTCACATGACGAGCTAATGCATCAAAATCAAATCATAGCTACCTAAAAAGTTAATTCCAAAAAAGATTATTGTTTCTATTTTCACTCGATTATCCTGCACCTTTTTCATTTTTGTTCTACAGTATAATCGGCTGTCAAGAACATAAAGGAGATAGAATTCAGCATCCAATACTTCATTGTTTTGTACAATAATGCGAGATGTAAAACTCAGGAATAGTCTGAACCCTTGAGAATCAGTCATGATTATCAAAGCTAGCAAAATATAACACACCCAACCCCACCTCCCCATCCCCCAAATATCAAAAACAAAAACAGAAGAGACTCAATGCAAGCATGGAAGAAGCTAACTCATGTCATTTTACAAAGAGATCAGATACTCTTTTCGTGCAATAAAAAAAACCAAAATACATACCAAGATAAGTTCTGGGACTTTTATGCGTCATTGAAACCTCACTCAGTGCATTTTAAGGAGCACATTCGGAATTGTTTCCAAATTCGTGTTACTACCACTTAATCATGAATTGTAACTAAGGTAATTTTTTATTTTAATCATACATATTGACGACTAAGAGATCAACATTCATCTCAAAGCAAAGACAGAACAATAAACTGTAGTTTCAGACTTTGAATAATCCCACATTTTCAACTGAACTAGAGAAAAATGGATCATCACCAGATATAAAAAAATATAATTACTCAACAAAAAGAAAACAGCAGGAGCAAAAGGATCGTAAAAAGTACTGTAAGTGCAGCCAGTGGCGAGCCATCAAAAGCTGAAAGAACCAGCTCACTCTTCAAAAAGGCTTCATAAAGTTGTCTCTACACCATATAAGTGAAAACAATGAGTCAGCTTAACAACTTAAGTGAAACCACAATGGGAGATGAACTGAACTGTAGACTGAAAAAATGAGGATCAGACCTGGCAACTGGTTAATCTTAGCCACACGATAACCTCGTTCTTCTTAGAAAGTTTGGTGGTTGTTTTGGCGTTATCTTCACTAAATACCTCACTCTTCAAGCGACGCAAAAAATAAGGTTGAATACGTTCTCTTAGGTCCTGTTAAAAAAAAAAAAAAAAAAAGAGCATCATCAGCCTATCATTACCCTAGTCACACATTTAAGAAACAAAGTAAATGGTTTCCAGTGAGAAAGCAATTAAAAAGAAGATACAAGTACAACAGCTTATGAGAAACAAGGTGCGTATGCATAGGGCACTTAGAATATAAAGTATACCACAACTATCAAAGACAGGAAATGACATTGACACATTTTTTTCCCTTTCTTTTCAAATCGATACATAAAATAGCTTCCAATATGTGATCTCATCACTAACCATTCTTGGCTATACTGTAATGCATTACTTCAAAACCTCACTGGAAACCTCAACATAACTCATATGTTAAAGCAAAAACTTAGTAAATTTCAAGGTGTAAAACTTCTCAACTTTCATATACAGATAGAATATGGCCATTTTACCAAGTTTCACAAATGAAAATTTCAAGAAACTGCAAAAACTTAATTCTGAAGTTCATACCTGTTGCTACAGGCAGTAGAGACTTAAAACCTTTGTCAAACTATTATATAAGTCTAGGAATTTTCTAGGTATAACTTCACAGTTCATCAATAGGCTAATGCAAAATGTATAGTCAACTTTGTTATAATAAGAGAAATCCAAAAGCAATAAAACAAAAATCCGGTTGGTTCTTATAGGATGACCTTATAGAAACCACAGTAGTGTCTTTCATGTACACTACCTGTGTCCTTGGGTTGCGCCACTGCACTTATTAATAAAAACCTTCTTACTTATCAGGAAAAAAAAATAGAAACAGCCGAATAAACAAAGTCACTCATTGCTTTCTAATGTCAGTGTGTTCTCCTTCATCCTACTTGTAAGTTTGATAGAAAAACTTGCTTTAATAATGCAACAAAGCCAACCCACCTTCGTTAGAAGTTAGAACAGCTTCCATCGAGAGCCTCTGCACCCGTCCTTTTTTATTTTATTTTTGGTTTAGGAACCCTTTTTTTCTTTATTTGCTTTTGGGAAAAGGTACGTCTGGAGCTATAACACATAAGAATGATTCTTCCTTACTAGATGTTTCGAAGGTCCCCAGGAAGGAAATTTTGGGGAAGAGATCACAAGAATTTCCATTTCTGGTAACATTATTTCATAGCATCATATTAATCAGTAATTAGTATCAGCCACAGCTATTTTATTTTACTGTTACATGAAAACTAGGAACCATTCACATGCATGATTTTTTAAACATCAGTAGAGTCCAATTTCACTGGATAGAGGGGACCAAAAGAACAATAGACAAAGATATCCAAACCGATATGGTGTCTATCATAATGCGGTAAAAATCCATTCAAGTGAACACGAAGAGAACAATTTTATAGTTTCTTTTTTTTTTTCTTTTTTTGGATATTCAAAAGAATGTTGAACTTAAGACCTCCATAACCCTGTCTACCAGAAGCAATGGCCCAAGAAGCACAGAGAATGTTATAACCACTGAACATATCATTACCTTTGCAACTGCTGAACCAATACGCTTTTCCCTATCAGAAGCCTTTTTTTCATTTCCACGTAGAATTGCATGCTCATATTTTTCCTTGAACCTGAGAAACTCCAATATTTCATGCCACAAGAAGCACAAATTTATCAACAAAGATTGTAACAAGAGGTTATTACCATTGCTTGTCACCCAGTAGTTCAGGACAACAAAAGTTGAATAACGCCCACAGTTCCTATTTCAAAAAAAAATAAAAATAACTAGATAAGATCACATCTAAATTTGATGGAAATGTCCTATAATAACATTGAGATAATGGATTATATTTACAGAAAGAAACCAAAGTATTACACTATGAATGGCTTACAAGATACCTTCAGATTATTTTGTAGTGGTGTGCCACTGATAATAATACGATGAGCACTTGGTATCTCAAGCAAACTTTTAGCTCTCTGTGTACTAGGATTCTTTACAAGATGTCCCTGGACTTGTAAATAGGTTAATCAGATAGAGCAATGTCCACAGGTCAAATGGAAGCAACTCTTGTACAAATGCAATCGTAAAATGAGAAGTTAAGAAGGCATAAAGTTATGAGTATAAAAAGTAATTATAGGATTGGCAATGGAGCAGAACAGGATCGGTCTGCACAGTGAGAAAAAAATTTAATAGGTAAAAAAAATTTATTAAACCCCATAATTTGGCATAGCCCAAGTACACATGGAGTATACAAGAGAAAACACCTAATTACAACTTAAGAACTAGAAAAGGCAACATAGAAATCATGAAAACAGATCCCATCCAATACAATAGCCGATGCCCAAAGTAATAACGTATGGAAGAAAAATTCTCTAATCCCTCCCAATGCGCGTTCTCTATCTTTGAAACAAACAGTCATTCCTCTCATTCGAAAGACACCAAAAGAATAAGTCCCTGCTTGGCCTCACTCAAAACATGCAAAATAAAGCAATAAGAATTTTCTCAAATTTCCAAATGTATGATTCTTTATAGACTTGAAGACCTCTGGAGCAAATTAACTTATTAGTTATTTCTACCAAGTTCCTCTAAAATCCACACAGCCAATTCAAATTTCTCCCTGCAATCACTTATAGCATACTGC
Source organism: Juglans regia (assembly GCF_001411555.2). Taxonomy (NCBI): domain Eukaryota; kingdom Viridiplantae; phylum Streptophyta; class Magnoliopsida; order Fagales; family Juglandaceae; genus Juglans; species Juglans regia. The sequence goes on along the minus strand of NC_049910.1, from coordinate 6,771,217 downwards.
AACTCAAGGTACTCATAAAAGGTTTTCACGTTGGGTTAAAGAAATTTAAATAGCCACATATGCATATTTTTCTATAAAAGATTTTTTTTTTTTTTTTAATTAATAAGAGTTTTTTTTTATAATTATCTGTACTGATATTTTTCTATAAAAGATACTAGTTAAAAACATATAAACATGTACATGCAGTTATATATATATATATATCAGTACAGATAATAAATAAGTACAGATAAAGTAGAGAGGAGGGAGGGGGGTATAAAATAAAATGCCTAAGAGCACATTGATCATGCATTCTAACAAATTTACAGTCCCTACGAATAGAAATCACGGGAAAAGAATAATATCCTATAGCTGGAAACAGCTAGAAGTAACTAAATACCTCATCAAGTAACATATAATCCCAAGTAACACTATCTTCACCTCCCTCGTCATCATAGTAGTCCCCCCTCAAAGATTTTGAGTTGTTCCGTACAATATCATAAGTTGTGAGAAGAACACCTCCATCCTGCAAGAAGACAACAAATGCAAGAAAGTTTAGAATCTTATCAAATTACCCATCAATTAGCAAATCAATAGGAGAACACCAGAATCCCATAGCACAGAGTAAACATTTTGTGGAAGGTGTGACAGATCTTGAATTTCCTAGTTAAGTATTTATTTTAAATCTGACTTAGGAAGGCTATGTGAATCAATTAGCATACTCCTGAATTACGTGAATTAATCCAACCTCCAAGTTTCAAGTTCAATCTGAAGCACAATAAGAGTTGCATGCTTAGCATCTATTTTGCCAGTGAATGTCTTATATTCCAAAGCAGACATTATAGGTGTTAAAAGTATATCTAATACCTGAAGTATATACTGGAGCTCATACTGTCGAGCTTTTGGACAAGTCCCATAGTACCTACACACAAGAAAAAGGTGATGATTGCAATACTTTTACCATTATCAAAAATAAATAAATGGTTTCATCATATGAAAGAATACAAGGAAATGTTGAAATGATAAAAGACAAGCAGCCTTACTCTCTTATTTTCTGAGAGAGACCCACAGCTGATAATTCTTTGATCCAATGGGGGATCAGCGTTTTGGGGGCCACAACCATTGCCCTCTTAATCAAACGTGATTGAAATAATCCAGCTAAGAAGCCACAAATCTGCAAACAAAAACAAACCACCATCAAATTTTGGATAAAATAAGAGAATAAAAAAAATTCAGGTAAAACATACCAATTTCATTACCTGCATTGTCTTCCCCAGACCCATGTCATCCCCTAAGATTCCACCCTTACCCTGACAATGCAGAGACCATAGCCACCTTAACCCATCGCGCTGATGCGGATACAACATTTTGGCAATCTTACTAGGCAACTTGTATGTAGATTTTGGACCACTCAATTTAATAGAACCGTCCTTCTCCAAGCCAGAATCATCTGTACAATCACCCAACACATCAACACCATCTGAATCATCAGACTCATCCTTGAACTTCTCCCCATGCCCCTTCACCACATTAACCATTTTGTGACCACTCAAAACAACACAATCATCCTCTTCATCATCATTTTCTTCAGCTTTAGACACAAACGATTGTTGCACATGCACTAACTTCTTATCCATCCTTCGAGGTACAGGATCATCTTTCATTACTCCACCATGTTTCTTCATCCCATGTACCCCATCCTCAAAACTATCATCCATATTTTTAAGCCCCTTCTCTTCAATTTCAGTTACAAAAGGATGCCCCCTGGACATTAATTCCCCACCCACACTTCCAGGTTCATATCTATATGGCTTTTCATAATTTTTCTTCACTCCATGTACGTTATCACAATTGGTAACATTTCCAAAATGACTTTGCTCCTCATGCTCTGTTGCAGCATTCTTAATCTCATCTCCAGCACCCTTAATTACATCCGACGAGGAGTCGGATGTGTCAGATGCAAGTGAAAAAGAAGACCCTGCACTTGCATATTCGGGCAAATCAAGTTTCTTCTCTGCACTCATTTCTTTCTCTTTCATTATATTTAAACCATCCCCAACTGGTTCAATCCTCTTTGGAAACTGCTTCTTCTCAATGGACAGAAAATCAAACTTAGCGCTCAAATCGTTGAGGATATCCCTAATCTCATTTCCACCCCTATTTTCACCACCAGCATCGCCCACATCTTTGAGTGGCGGCGAATCAAAATCAGTGAAATCGTTAAATCTTGGCTCATCAATCGCCACTTCATTACCGCTGCCATTGCCATCTGCAGTTGAAACTTTACACAAACGCCGCCTTCCTTCGATCTTAACCTTAGTGAGCTTTTCTTTCTCTGGAAACTCATCCAAAAATAAATTTATCATACAATTCAGACAAAAAAAAAAAATAGTTTCACATATACATACGTACATTTAGGCATATAGATGGCTTGCAAGATTGATAGATAGAGAGAGAGGGGCGGGGAATACCGAGAGGAAAATAATCAGTGATCCCAGAAAATTGGGGAATACTCTCATCGTCGTGGCTGTTGTCGTGGACCTTCAAGGGCTTCGCTTCTCCTTCTTCTGGGATATCAGTGCAAAATGTTAACTATTGAAATTTTTTGAAGGAAAACAAAATAAGTTATTGAGAGAGAGACAGAGATATAGAATAGTACCAAGAGGAGAATCGAAATCGGTGATCCCTGAGAATTGGGGAATATCATCATCGTCTGTGAGATACGACAGTAAAAAATTAGTTCAAAAGTTCAAACCTAACAACCAAATATTAACTTTCAAGGGAAAAAAAAGAGAGAGAGAGAGGTGGAAATGAGGCGGTACGGGAGGAGGGTTTAGGAGGAGCGGAGAAGTCTTGAAGGAGGCGATAATGACGGTCGTTGAGGCTCAGTGGCATCTTCTTGCTCTTCTTATCCGCCATCAAAGAAAGGGCTCTCTTCTTTTTCTGTGTGTCGAATCAGAGCTCATTAAAGTGTTATGTATAGAGGAAAAAAGAGAACGCTGGGTTTCCCATTTTTTCTCAAGGACTTATCCAATCAAAGCTCCCTTTCGATTGTTTCCCGCTCTGTGTCGGACATTCAATTTTGGATTGGGGTTTTTTTTTTTTTTTTTTTTTATGGGTATTATATGTGTTTTATTTGTTTTGTTTTTTAAAAAAACAAATAACCGTTCAAGTTCATACTACAATACTATTTAATAGGGTTCGTTTGGTTCTTCAAATACTCTCAACTCATCTCAACTCATCATTATAACTTTTTCAAATTCCAATACAAAATATAATAAACAATTCAATTTTTTCAAATCTCAAAATAATAATAATATTAAAAAATAATATTCTAACAATATTTTATCATCTCAACTCAATTCACTTCAACATCCATCTTATCATTATAAAAGCAGTTTCACATCATCTCATCTTATCATTATAATTTTTTTAAATTTTTACATAAAATATAATAAACAATTTAATTTTTTTAAATTTTAAAATAATAATAATATTAAAAATTAATATTTTATTGTTGCTGCACCAATCTCCATAGTTGTTTCACTACAAAATCTTTATTAAAAGCCTCTAGCTCTCTGAAATTACCACCTATAATCTTAGCTCATCTCATTTTAGCCCAATTCAACCGATTTATCTTTGAAGAATTTTCTTTAGTACCCCAAAAGAACTTTTGCATTATACAATAGGTTGGAATAGCTTGGATTACTGATTTCAGAATAATTTCTTTCGCTGCTTGAATGAGTAACTTAATTTGACTTCCAATTATGTAACCTTCATTTGATTCAGTCAAGTATTATCTAAAGCTTTGCATCATAGATTTACCTCACCAAAGTTGGTAGGCCTTTATACTTACCAAAATTATTGAAAGATCTAGCCCTACCAATATTCATGAGATTAATGTCTTTTAGCTCTCTCCCTGTATTCCTATTGAAAAAGAGAATGGTTTTTTCCAGATTTAATCTCTGACCAGAAATTGTCTCATATAGTTTTAAGATACCCATTAACTGCTCCATTCCATTGAGTAAGCTTTACAAAATAACAAGTTATCATTTGCAAAGAATAAACGAGACACTGTTGTTGCTCCTTTCCTTTCAGCATGCATCAACAAACCGTTCAAAACTTCAGCACAAATAATAAAAATATAAGGGGGAAGTGGATCACATTGTCTTAAACCTCTGGAAGGCTTGAAGCTCTCTTGAGGCTCCCCCTTTAACATAATTGAATAAGATCACACTAATGTTACGAAACCCATAATCTAGTTGATCCATTTCAAATGAAAATCCATTTTGATCATTGAATAACTCTAAAATTTATTTGGAGTTCATTGTAAATAGAATATTAAAATGGCAAATGATTTAATCAATCAGTAATACTACCCACCATTTAATATCTCATCATCTTTCTACAATTGATCCATTCACGTGGTATTAAGTTATTTGAGATTATTTGTTATGCCCAATTAGTGAACTAATCATTTGATATCACATCATATGATATTGTGAGGATGATGGTAAAATAGATGAAAAATATAATTTTTTTATAAAACTCATCGGGAAATTAACTATATATATATATATACACCAAAAAATATTTTTCGTGTTCCTAAATATTATTATTTCTCTGCACCTTTATTCATATTCTATCGTATAAAAGAGCCAAGTCTCCTCGAGTGTAATGAAACTTTTGATTCTATCGTATGAGTCATTAAGACTTCGTTTGGATACAGAAACAGTTTCATCTCATCTCATCTCATGATCATTACAATTTTTCTAAATTTTCACACAAAATATAATAAACAAATCAACTTTTTCAAATCTCAAAATAATAATAATATTAAAAATTAATATTCTAACAATATTTTATTTAACTTTCATTTAAAATCATCTAATCTCATCTCACTATCCAAACGGGGTCTAATTCAGTCACCAATTTGGAAATAAATGGTAGCTCATGCATCTTTATTTCTCACCTTTATTCAGTCATCAACTATATTTATAATATACATAAATGGTAGCTAGCATTTATGTATAATTCTCAGCTTACAACAATTAAAACTATATGGAGTTGTAATCAGTCATATAGCATGCATGCAAAAAGTATATATACGTGAATCTAAACCTGTCCATATAATTTCGGCCTCCATGCAACTGACAACAAATTAATCTGAAAAATTAATGTACGTATGTGTGTGTGTGTAATTAATCAATCAAAACATGATAGAGAAGGTAGCTAGATAGATGTTGAGCTTGAATTTTTGTACCTTTTATGAATAAAATTGTTCCGCAACATGATGATGATCACCTATATATATACCCACAACCAAGAAATTGTGAAAAACGAAAAAACTACGTAGAACGTACATTAAGGAAGAAAAAGCTGCAGAGAGCTGTTTTGCAATTGGAAAAGAAAACAAAAAGTATCTAATATTATTGCTGATCTTGACTATATATCATGTTGATCATGACAGGAACGAATTTGTTAATTCCACTTTGTCCATGCAATCACTCGAGAATTCGATTTCTCCATGAATGAGAAATTACAGAAAGATTGACCTGGCATGCAGAGATCAGTACTTGATCATCATGATGATCCAGCTGCTATATATATATATATATATATATATATATAGGTACAGGGCTTAAACTGCATGCAGTACTCCATTGACAATTATGGGGATTAATTTGGTAATTTGGGTTCCAAACTTAAAGATAAAAACAGGATCTGTATTTATCAAAAGAGCAGTATATTATCTACATCAATCTACGATCAAGAAGATCAATATTGTATATGTGTGGGTGTAGGTACGTACGTACACTCAAAACAAAGATTGTTTCAGAGAATTTGTTGAAAACTGATATATATCCATTCAGATAATTTGTTGATCTGTCAGGCGCCCATAATCATAATTCCGAGGCCACCATGCATGATGCGTACATGAAGATCATAACCGGCCGCCATATATATTAATTGCTTTATATATACCCACCCATATATGATCTGATCAAGATGCCATTGATGAGGCCAAAGGCATTTCGCTCTCGTGAGAAGCCACAGACGAATCGTTGCAGCGAGAAAGGCGTGCAGATAATGAGCTAGTTTTCTTCATATCCGTCGTCTGATCTTCTGAGCTGCCATGGCCATCATGATCGTCCAAGGCCAGGATAGCTTCGAATTGAGCCCGCCTTCTTGCTTCACTTTCCGGGGACGACCTCACCAGAGGCTCTACGCTGCCTGCATGAGCCTCATCAATAGCCACTTTGTTATTAGCTGCATTCGCCGCATTTGGACCACCACCACCGGCACCGGCGCCGCCTGCAGCATAGGCTCCTCCTTTATATGCACCACCACCACCTCCACCTCCGCTGGGAGCAACGCCAACCCTAAATCCAAATGCCCGGGAAATTAGTCGATAGAAACATGTGAGCACCCAAAACAACCAAGGAAGGCAAACGAATGCCACCCCGGCAAAGGGAAGCCAGGTTGCGTAAGGTGAATCAGGTTGCAACATATATACTACAAGGCAGCCTCCTCCGGCGGCAATAGAGAGAAACAAAACGGAAGAGATGAGCCATATGAACGCGCTTCCGGGCCTTGGATCCGGTGGTGCAGGCATTTGTGTGTGTCACGGAGATATAAGATTTTAACTATGAAAACCTTGCGGCCTGGATCAAGAACTCCACTTTGTTGTTTCCATCCATTTCGTTACAATAACTAGGCTAGCTAGGAGATCATTGGGTCGAGGTTAGGGCCAAGGGTTCGTCCATAAGAAATAATTGATGAGGTCTATGAATATCGTATATTCAGGTGGTGGACAAATTCAAAAGCTGTTCACGTAAAACATGGCTTTTGTATTATAACTGACCCGTACATACGAGACAGAGAGAGAGAGAGAGAGAGAGAGAGGGAGGCGGGTTCGGTTTATCAACGTTAACTAAGATTGGCGTTGATATATCTGAATTAATGTTGTGCTGCAAAATGCCATTACATGCACGTACATTGATCGGAGCATGTCCATGTATAATATTAGAATACTCAATTATCGTATAATCATTTTTAAAAAAAAATTAATATTACTCATCATTTTAATTTTCATCATTCTCTCATTATTTTATAATATAATATTATATGATTAGAGATTATTTATTATATTTTACTTATAAATTTATTATCTAATACCACATTAAAAAATGATGGTCAGAAGATGATAAAAAAATAAATGATGAATAAATTTTTTCTTAAAAGAAAAAAAAAGTAGACATACATTCTATTTATTTATTATTTTTAAAAATATTACTTGATGTTTATGCACTCCGTGATATTGTGTTAATATTCCATGGAAGCCGCAGACCAACCCAGTTGTGAAAGAGCTGGACTCTCAACCAAGCCCATGGATTAGTCCAGCGAGTTTTCCGGCCGAGGTCATTAATACAATTTAGAGATTTTAGACCGGTATTAATTATATTCTCTTGGAAGTGCTTATAAAGATGAAGCGAAAATTTTATAAATACTAATAAAATAATTTGAGTTGAACTATTTTATTAGATTATAAAAAATAAGAGAGAAATAATTAAATAAAAATATTATAAAGTTAAAATAGTGTTAGAATATAATTTTTTAATATAATTTTTGTTATGAAATTTGAAAAAGTTATTATTTTTTATATTTTGTTTAAAAATTTAGAAAATTTGTAATGATTAAGTAATAATTAAATGAAAACTATCTCATTTCATATAATATAACCATTATAACTTTCCTAAACTCTCACACAAAATATAATAAATAATTCAAAGTTTTCTAATTTCAAAATAAAAATTTATATTCTAATAATATTTTTTTTAACTTTTATCTTATCTCATTTGTATAATCAAACGAGTCCTAACTCTTTTTTTTAGCTCTTCTTTTAATTTTTTTTATATTTTTTTTATATTTTAATCTGGTTTTTAAATGGATTTATTTCCATATATAACTAGTTTTAAACATTTTATTTCTTATGTTTTTAACTTTAATCATTTTGATCTTTCAATTACTAAATCATCGTTATAAAATACTTCACATGATCAGTCGATAGAAAGTCACGCTTGAGAAAATATATAAAAAACAACGATTAAAACAAAATATTTCTCTCCCTCTAATTATCCCAATAGATATATATATATATATCTATCTATCCTGATCTCATTTATTAAAATAGAAAAGTGTTACAAATACAAATATATTATATAAAAATAAATTTATAAACTAATGTAGTTTCATCATGTGATGTGTCAAAACTAGTACTTTATAATTAGACATACCGCATCAAGTTACATCAGTTTATAAATTTAACTTTATATAATTCTAGAATATTTTTCAATCATTGAGTTATTATTATTTTTTTATTTAATTTAAACTTTTAGGTACGATTTAAATAATAAAATGAGATGAGATAGTTTTAAATGAAAGTTTAAATTTAAATAAAATATTATAATAATATTATTTTTTAATATTATTATTATTTTAAAATTTTAAAATTAAATAATATAAAATAAAATAAAATAAAATATTTTTACTATCCAAATGAGACTTATTTATCCGATCCCCGTTAGTGAACACCTTTGATCCTAGGCCGAGTCCCTGTCTAGGTTTTGCCCCGAGCGACATTGGGTTTCCTACGTACAAGTGATCACCCACTTATTTTCTTTTGAGAAATGATAATTAACTGTCTAATAAAATATTAGTTTTTAAAATTATTCTTTTTACTCTTGTTTTAGTTTGTTGGATTTGAAATTCAAAAGAATATTATTTTATGATGAAATTGTAAATTAATAAATTGTGAATTAATGGTTGGTGTAAGAGTCCTGTCATCTTTTATTCTATAATTTATTAATGAATAATTTTACATATAATTATAAAATACATAAATGTTACGTACATAATCATTTTGAAAAATAGATTGTCTATTATTAAAATATTAATCTTTTTTATGTAGATTTTATATTTTAATCATTTTTTTCAAAATAATTACAAGGCAGTTACATAATTCACAGTTGTAAATATTTTTTATTTTTACTAATTAATTTTATTTAAGTTTTAAAAGCTGATTTTATGTTTTTAAACATTAAAAACCATTTTTTTTTTTTTTTTTTTTAAAAAGAAGATAATTTACTATTTTGTAGCTAGCCGTGTTCAATTAAACATGGCATGCCACGATTTTTATTAAAAAAATTGGATCATGAAGGATCTAAAGGGAAAGAAAATTACAAACTCTGGAAATTCTGTATATCTTTTGAGAAAGTAATATATATGTACCATATTAAGTGTAGAGAATTCACATTAAAAGTAATTAATCTATATGGTCCAACAGAAATATTAAAACAAAGAGTAATGTTGCAATCCTACTCCACTTTTATTTCCTCATGTAAAATGTGGTATTTTTTTTATGAAAAATAATATTTACAGTCGTGAATATATAAATATCTTATAGTCGTTTTAAAAAAAATAAATAAATATGAGACTTACATAAAAGAAATTAATTTTTTAATAATAAATTTTATTATTTTTCAAAACGATTACACGATATTTATATATTTTAAAATTATATGTAACATTAATCTTTTTTATTTACTTAAATCATAAAGTGAGAGCGTAATTTGTACAATTTTCCGGAAACAAATGTTCTAGAAAGAAATGTCGACATCTTGTTAAATGATTCAAACCAATAATGCATGCGGTTGCTTGACCGAGTCAATCGTTAAAAAAACAAAAAGAAAAAACACACTTGCTTGAAGTTTGATTTTTAGGACCACTTTTAAGAAAGGTGCACGCGCATGCATATTAATAAATTTTGAAAAAGACGATAATTAGGAAGGAGATCAAGAAAAGTAAGCACGACTATATATTTGATAATAGAGAAATGTTATATCAGTCGTAAAATATATAAATATTGTATAGTCATTTTAAAAAAGAATGAGATTTATTATTAAAAAATTAATTTCTGAATCTCATATTTATTTATTTTTATTAAAATGATTGTACAATATTTATATATTTATGATTACAAATATCATTTATCTTATAATAATATTGCCGACTAATATTGCATGGGTACCGGTCTGATGATGGAGCTTCTTCCCAATACTACTTTGGTCGGTATATATTAAATATTTTGAATTCAATACATGAATAGGAATATTGTTATTTTATAAAAAATACGTTACATATGAGTTGTGTAACTGTTATTTATATGAAGTGAAGTGCTACAATTATAAAATAATTTTATAAATTTAAAATTATAAATTAACTTGATTTAATATAATATATTATATTATAAATTTATTTTTTAGGTATCACGTAAAATCAGATTTATCATTATGTCGTCTGTAGTGCTTACTTTCAACGTAAGATGATAAATTTTTCAAAAAAAGGATTTTATCAGTTTGAGACGATCAGCTTTTTAATAGTGAATCTTATTTGAAGAGATCAATCAGTCTTTTAAACGATCAATCTTTAATAATAAATAAAAATAAATTTATAATATAATATATTATATTAAATTATGTTAATTTATAAATTTATTTTTTATAATTTTTGATGACCGAAACATTTATCAAATAAAAAATAAAAGGAATTTCTATATACTACATAAGCAATGGCACGCAAGCATCATGACGACGTGAGGACGCAGAGTCATTGTCCCATATGGTGGGCCGGTGTGGCCCTCTGTCACGTGAATTACCTGCTCATCATCCTCTGGCCTCCGCCAATATTTGGACGGCATTGCTTATATACACAATATATTTTATAATAATATTATAAAATAAAAATATTTTTATGAAATTACATTATTTTTATAAGATGTTTTATAAAAATATTCTTAATAAGATCTCGTTTATTTTTAGAAAACATCTGATCTCATTTTATCTAATTATTATAATTTTTTAAATTTTTAATATAAAATAAAATAAATAATTTAATTTTTTCAAATCTTAAAATAAAAATAATATTAAAAAATATATTTTAATAATATTCTATTCATTTTTTTAATTTTAATCTCATCTTATTTTTAAAAACAAACAGGTGATTAAACTCTTTCAATATTTGGATGACGTTGCTTTTTATCTAGAATAATGATATATACACAATATATTTTTATAATATATTTTATAATTTATTATAAAATAAAGATATTTTTATAAAATAATATTATTTTTATAAGATAATTTATAAAAATATACTTCATTTAAAACATAATCACGTAAAATGTTAATAAAAAATATTGAGCGTAAATCATTTTCCTTTTATTTATGTGACCGCTGGTTGGTTTTAAGGGTACTTCGCCTGCGACCACTCATAATCACGAAACCCTATTGAATTCTATATAAGCATCTTATCCGCAGCTCAAAGAAATTATCTGCACACAAAAAAGAAGCTAAATGGAAAAGAGTGAGCTAACTGCAGATCATCAGGCCAGCAACATGAGAGGCAACGGCAGCCAAAACTCCGGCCGAGGGAAACCCCACCCGGCCCCTTCTTTTGGCAACCTCCCTCAGAAGCGAGGCACGGTGAAGGCGAATCTGTTTGGTACTACTGGGGCGTCCAAGCCCAGTACTTCTGCTTCCTCAAGGCCTCAAAATATTAATTAATGGGACTTTATTAATTTCCCATTTGCTGCTGATGATGGTGATCAAGTTGCTCGCTTTGGGTTGTTTATAAGTTGTTTATGAACTACACCTATATATTATATATATATATATATATATATATATATATTTCATGTGTGTCTGTGTGTTTGCTTTGTCTGTCTGATGTCGATGCAGATTAATATCATGGAAACCCCGGCCTTGTGTGATGAAAGAACAGCTTTAGGCCATTACTCTCTGTCAGAGTCTCTCCGGCCTCCCTCTCCTTTTTTCCCCGTTCTGTCCAGCTTTGAAACTCAGATCTACCTTCATCGATCGGCCCCCCGCCACGGCCATGTCCGTACGTCCAACCTTCAAACTGCCGTCTCCACGTTTCATTTTGCCTAGTCATCGGCCTCATGAATAGGTCTTTGTAAATATCTCTTTAATTTGCCAATGGATAATCAGAACCCTAGATCTGATGTCCCTGCTGCAGGACATTCAAGTAGATAGCTGACCTCATCTTCATCATTAGAAGTTACTGATCTCGTATAGTCGCCACACAAGTCAGTACAGATCATCTCCGATCCAAGCTCTCTTCCCGGTGGCCGGCCCCTTTGTTGCAGCTGCACAAGTGCTCCACAAAACATCATGATTTCCTGCAATCTTTCATGCTGTGGTCGATCGGTAACTGTACGTAAGTGATGAAGAAGCCATATTTAGGCGCGCTAGACCTGCAAGCTGTCGACGTTACAGATCATGATCCATTTTCGGTAGTACGTTTGTAATTTTCTATTTTCCGTGCTATATTGCGGGGATTAGTGTTGGAAAATGGAACCCTAGTATCCCTCCTGCTGTATGTATCTTCAAGTTTTTATTAATAAAAATAGTCTGACATATGATATATATCATGAGCAGAAATATGATAGCTAGCTAGCTATTCCGTCGTGAATAATCTACTAACCACAGGGACGAGATCTAGCATGGATCGGAGCTATATCTGATCTTACGCTTTCTATGCATCATTATTTTGCTGCTTTATTTCAAGTTATAATTCAAGTTTGATCTCTTTGAAAGTGGATAATTTTCCATTTTGATTTTTAGATTTGGTTACTATTATATATTAATACGCAAGAAAAATTCTACTAATTAGCAGTAGTTGATCTACATCGAACACTTACTTTTATTTTTTATTTTTTTTTCTCTTAGCTAGTGTGTGGCGTAGGACTGTTGAGTAGAATAATTCAGTACTCAAAATTAATATTGTCAAGATAAATGATATTTACAATCTGCAAATTCTACAAATTTCTTTTGAAAAAATAGATAAATTTGAGAGTCACATAAATTAATTTTTTAATACTAGACTGTATCCAACATTACTCTATTACCAAATACTTCTTAAAGTCGACCGGCCGGCCCTCGGGATCACACACTATATATATATATATATATATATAATACAATATAGGAGGCAATAAACATTGATCAATATATATCTGATTATCGTGTTAGAATGTTACCGTAGTTACAATAGAATATATTCATAATGTTACAGCTAGCATATATTTGTATAGTAGTATGACTTATTCTATATCATAATTAGTTTACTATGTTTTTATTCTATATTTGACCCCATTCATCTAGAAATAAAGACATATATATGTATTCTTTTTTTTTGAACTGAGAATAACTTGATAGCATAAACATCTTATTACAAAGTTTTTTGGGAAACTATTTGATTAATACAAATAGGAATGTTCTCAAGATCATAAAGATCATCTTCACATAAAAGGGCATTCTTGGCTAGCATGTGAGTAGCCATATTAGCATCCCTTTTAGCATGACAAATACTCCAAGTTGCAAATGATCCTAATACATTTATAGTGTATTCAATGATTAAACCACCTGGACTCCAATCTTCCAAGGAATTTTGCATCTTCTCGACCACCTATATTGAATCACTTTCAATAATGAAATTATGAATCTCGGCTTCTTTACAGAAGAGAACAACCATCAACAAGGCATAAGCCTCTGTAGTATATGGAGATAGTGTGAAATTCCTTCTAGCTCTAAGTGTGCCAAGATCCAATGCTTTGCAGTCTCTGAGAATTGCTCCAATTCCAATCAAGTTCCTGGGTTCATTAATAGCAGCATCCCAATTCATTTTGTATTTTCCTTTTGGAAGTTTTTTCCAGTTCTGAACACTAATCGAGGATGCTGAAGTTGTAGCAGCAGAGATGGTAGTCTTAGTGGTTTTATAGCATCTCAAATCTTCACATGCTTGATGGATAATAGCATTAGGATGTCTGAAAGTTTTTCCATGTAAGAAATCATTTCTCTTGGATCATATAAGTCTAAAGATCAACCCGGCTAATTCTAAAGCATGAAGTGTCACTTTTTCTAACATTTGCCCCCAAATAGATTTAAAACAGGTACCTTCTAGAGATAGTTTCTGTAATGGCATGCTTGCCTAACACCAAACATCTTGAGCAGCTCCATAGGACATGTTTAGATGATTCCTCCTCTAGATGAAAAATGGGACAAAGGTTATCATCTATAATTTTTCTCTTATACAGGTTGCTAAAGTTGGTATAGCCGCATTACATGCTCTCCACAGGAACATTCTTACAACATTTGGTACTTACTTGTAGTTTCCACAAAACTTTCCAAGATTTTTGTTGATCTTGACCATTTGAGGTACCACTTTCTTGAAAAGATTGTAGGTCTCTATGAAGATAGTAGGCACTCTTTATAGAGAAGATGTCATTGCTTGTTCCTTCCCAAGTCATTCGATCCACTATGTTGCTCATACTGATAGGTATATTTTTAATTACTTCCACTGAATTCTGAAGGAACATTTTAGAAAGCAAAGCTTCATCCCAAATCTTGAGAATTGGGTTTATTAAATCAGCCACTCGAATCACTTCTTCTGTTCCATTGCTGCAATTGTTAGGTAGTAGAAAATGTAGTTTTGGAAACCATCTGTCCTCCCATATCTTCATCTCTGAGCCACTTCCAATCCTCCATAATAGACCTTTTTTTAATAGGTTAAGTCCAGCTTGCATACTCCTCCAAGCTAGTGAAGGTCTAAATCCCATTTTAGCTTCTAAGAAAGATCCATATGGGAAATATTTTAGTTTTAAAATGAGAGCATGAAGTGATTCTGGATTTGTAAGTATTTTCCACCCTTACTTAGCAAGAAGAACAAGATTGAAACTGTTGAAGTTCCTAAATCCCAATCCACATTGATCCTTAGGTTTGACCTAATGAATCTTTGAATGGTCCTCATTGAAACCCCACCAAAATTTCCTTGATAACTGGTCCAGTCTATTGGTTATAGATAGAGGTAGAAGAAATATCCTCATAGTATAAGTAGGGATGGCTTGTAAAATAGATTTGAGCAGCACCTCATTCCTAGCTATTGATAAGTAGTTTGTTTTCCAATTTGTTATTTGAGACCACACTCTATCAATAAGGCCATGAAAGGATGCAGTTTTGGCTATTTCAATCATGGCTGGTAGACCAATGTATTTCTCAAAAGAACCTGTTGAGTGCATTCCAGCAATTTGTAGGATAGTTCTCTTGTTCTCTGGTGAGGTATTTTTGCTAAAAAATATGGAGGATTTTTCTTTATTTAACATCTGACCAGAGGCAAGTTCATATAGAGTCATGAGTCTCATTAATCTGCTCCATTCAAAAGAACTGGATTTACAAAATATCATGCTATCATCAGCAAAGAAGAGATGGTTAACTCTTATAGAACCTCTTCCCATTGGAACACTAGTGATGGTTCCATTCATCTCAAACTTGTTAAGGAGACATAACAATGCCTTTGCACATATAATAAAAGGTAAGGAGAGAGAGGATCTCATTGCCTTAATCCTTTGGAAGGCTTGAAACTATTTTGAGATTCACTATTGATAATAATTGAATAAGAAACTAAAGTAATACAGTTCATCACCAATGAGATCCATCTGCTATCAAACCCTAGTTTGCACATCATAGAGGATAGAAAGGACCATTCCACACGATCATATGCATTGCTCATATCAAGTTTGAAAGCCATGAATCCTGATTTTCCTTACATTCTAGTTGACATTGACTGCAGAGTTTCGTAAGCCACCAAGATGTTATCAATGATGTTCCTACCTGGCACAAAAGCACTTTGATTCATGGATATGATGTCACGTAATACAATCTTGAGACATTCTTCAATGGCAGATGGATGAGAAGTGGATAAAAGATTGGAGAAATAATTAGAGAATGTAGGTTCAATCTGTTGTTTTCTAGCCACCAACACATTTCTGTTGTCCAAGACTTGAGAAATTCTGTTTATATTCCTTCTTTGAGTGGCATGTAGGTGGAGAATTTTGGTGTTTCTATCTCCCATTTGTAGCCAATGTTGTTTTGCCCTTTGTTTCCATTTAAGATCCTCCTCAGCTAGAGTTTTATCAATTTTAGCTTGCAAGTAGAAAACAAACTCTAGATGATCTCCCCTTCCTTCTTCTTGTAACTCACTAAGTCTTTTCAATTTTTGACTGATATCACCAGGAATCTTCCTATTTGCTCTCACATTCCATTGCTTCAGAGCTAAATTGCAGTTGATTAGCCTTTTATTCATAATGGTTTCAGGATCCTCTCCAATAACAACTTTTCCCCAGGCTTCCTTTATGGTATTAACACATCCATCCTTTAAGACCAGGTTGCCTCAAATCTAAAACATTTAGATTTAAAGCTGCTTTGAACTCTTTTATTACCTAAAAGGATAAATAAAGGAGAATGGTATGATTTCACTGCAGGTTCCACATTGCACCTAGCTTCCTGGTACACCAACTCCCATGATGGATTGGCTAGTGCTCGATCTAGTTTTTCTTTTGTAAGGTTTTGACCTCTTATGTTGTTTGCCCAAGTGAATCTTGATCCTCTAGTCAGAATTGATTTTAAATAGCACCATTCAAGGGCATTTCTAAAATTCTCAATTTGTTTGTAAGGCCTAGGATCAACTCCCACCTTCTCAGCTTGACAAGTTATTTCATCAAAGTCACTATAGCAAAACTATGGAGTGGAGTCCATAGGTTTAAGGGACTTTAAGAAATCCCAGCCCATATTTCTTTTAAGAGTATCTATTTGGATTGTCATAGAATCCTATGAAGAGCCAGGTTTGTGCCAATTGATCATTTGTAACATGAGCATTGATATGCCAACTCGAGTAGTTATAAATAACTACTTTAATAAGATTCTTCCACGTTAGAGCAAGCCCTCCACTTCTACCTCTGCTTTTTACCACCAAACAAGCATCAAATTTTAAAACTTTCCTAACATCTTCCACTCTTGGTTTTGAACATTTTGTTTCCATGAGAAATGTCATACTTTGATTCTTGTCCTTAACTCAGAGGTTAAAGAAATTAGCTGTCCGAGAGTTCTCAATCCTTCGATAGTTCCAACTTATGAAATTCATGGCAGTTGGCAGGGCTGCAAAGCAACCTCTGCCAATTCCATTTGCATATCATTTTTCAACCACCTCAAATCTCTTGCATTTTTTCTTATCCTTGCTCTCATCATGCTGAAATTCCTCTTGATAATCAGTAGAGTCTGCTAGAGAATCTCATTTTTTACCTACCATCCTAGTAGTCATTCCACCCTCAATCATTGGTTGTTTTATCCTAACCCTTCTTTTCCATTTAGAATTACCAATGAGATCTTCTTTTTGGTAGGTAGCATCATGATCATCAGTAACTGCATTATGAGGATAGTTTATAGCATTCAACTCATCCTCCCCATTAATATCCTCCTGCACCTTATTAATCAGATTTTCTTTTTTGACAAACACCTTTTCCACCTCTATAGTCTTTTCACTTTCAAGAAAAGGGTCCTTATAAACATCAGGAAATAGAGATTGGCTTATTTCAATAACAAGTACTTCCAAATTATCCTTTTTTCTCGTTCTCTAGCTACCTTGATATCTATTTTCATTAATTAATACGAAAACATGCACACTGGGTGAAAAGAAGAGGTTACAATATGGACAGCTGTTAAGCAACCACTTCATTTTGGCATCTTACAGGAAAGAGGATAAGATCGGATCATCATAAATTCATGGAAAATTCTTGTTGCAGGCGATCTGTGCACCCAGATGCGTACCTATCCAACGTGGCAAGTGAAACGGTGCGGATTTGAGGTATAATGCAGCAGCAAAATTGGTATGGAGCGGGATTTCAAAATTTTGAATCCATTTATTAAAGCGGTGCGTTTAATCCATTTACTAAAGTGAAATTGAAACCCTAACTCTTTCGTATGCATCTCCCTCCACACCTTTCCCCTTCTCCTTCTCCTTCCCTTTCTGCTTCTCCTTCTCCTTCATACATTTTCCACTAGATTTCTCTTCTCCTTGATCCATTCCCACACCCTTCACTTTCTCCCTAATCCATTCTGCACCATTCTCCCAAATCTCATTCAAAAAAATCCTAACTCAAACGGTTTTGTCCATTTCTTGGAAATTTTCATCGTCCAGAAACCCCCTCCTGTCGAGCCCAAGCTGAGCATCCGCTCTCC
This sequence comes from Juglans regia, assembly GCF_001411555.2. Taxonomy (NCBI): domain Eukaryota; kingdom Viridiplantae; phylum Streptophyta; class Magnoliopsida; order Fagales; family Juglandaceae; genus Juglans; species Juglans regia. Next base: position 6,753,086 of record NC_049910.1, on the reverse strand, counting down.
TCCACGTCATGCCTCCTGCAGTGTGGACACCGTTCAACGGCGCCTTCTCAGGTGAGGATCCCTCTCCTTTGCCTCTCTCTAGCTCTCTGTGTCTCAGATTTTTGTGATTTGGGGAATAACAACATTAGGCGGTTGTACCTCCAAGTAAGCCTCCTGATATTCGAATACAGTGAGAATACTTTGCTCCAAATTAATATCATACACCCTTTGAGGCATTTCACCAAATAGTTTGTAGCCTCTCCTGTTTTAAACTTCAATACGGAGCAAGTTTAAATTGAAACTTTAATTAGTCAGTAATCTAAAGTTCGATGGTGTATTTAAGAATGTGGTGGTAGATTGGAAGAGTTAATTGTAATATATGTGCATTTATATCATTCAATATCTTGAAATTACGCAAAAGCTCTGTCTAGAATATTCTAAGATTACAGGATAATCTGAAAAGATTTATTAAAAAAAAAAAAGATAAATTCGATAATTTATACATAATCACTTGTGTTAGGGCTTGAAATCGGCTCAAGTTTTGCAATTATTTGTCAAACCATTTCCGCATTCTTATAGCATTTCAGAGAAAAGTAGTTTTTATTTTTGGTGCGCTTATGTTCGATTTTGAGTTGTGAAAATATAATGAATTGATTTAACTCTTGTTTTTTTATAGGTAAACGTTCAAGTGAGAGTTGAAATCTCTGAAACGGGAAAGGATATGATATATTTTTCTTGCTGAAGTGATGGAGTAGGTTGGGATTATGCTCTTACAATGATTGGATTATGCTCTTACAGTGATCAATGATGGAGTAGGGCTGCAGTGTCGTGGATGTATTTCATGTACTGTATTAATATGATTGCTACTTTAATTTAGCCCAGTAGATGAAAAAAGAATTGATGTAATTATGAATTGCAAGATCTTTTGTAATGAACATTTGTATTGTGTTTTATAATACTATATTCAACTGATTTGCTCATAAAATTTCGGATTATAGCTATCGACTATTTATTTTGACAAGATTCTAATTATGAACAAGTCTCATCATTGCTCATCATCCCACCATGATTGCAAACTTTTATCCTGTTGAACTCCTATGCCACCTTGCTGCCTGATCCACTTGTTCCAATCTTTCCAGTCATCTACTATCTAAGGATTGAAGGTTTCGCACTCTACCCTGAAGAAGAAAGGCTTTCTCTAGTCCACTAAGAATAAGGTAGAGTTGCCCGTAAAGGAACACAGAGATTCCAATTACTTGTATCTGTGGATTCCAACAGAAATGCACAACCTGAATGCACAAAACAGTTAGATTCTAAAACAATCATTAACTTCAGCCACTCCAATTTCTGAATGCACAACAGAAATGCACAAAAAAACAGTCAGATCCTGAAAATGCAAAACAGTCACCTTTCGCTAATAGGGTCAAGCTTTTTACTAAAAAAAAAGGCATTATGAAACCCATTATGAATGACACATTCATCATCAAAGCCTCATTATATATGTGATTACTTAGTGTCGCTTAAATTCATTTAAATACCTTGTTGGAAAAAGAAAACCAGGGCATAAGGTGTACTTACCTTGCTGCTTCGTCCATTCTGACATTATATAATTAAGCAAAGGAATTATTATAGCCTTCAGCTGGAATGCTGACCAGCAAATCAATAAATTGCTCAACATTAGGGGAACTCATATAAACCAACATTTTAAGGGAAGAAACATTCCAGCCATAGCCCCACATAATCTACCATCCATATTAAATTCTATTGGCACAGAAGTATACAAAATGTTAACACTACAAAATCAAATAAGCTAACTTAAAATAAGCAACAAAATCGATCTAACATCACTACAATATCCTAAACCAGCTTTTCCCCAAATATATTGACTTATAACCATAGTTGTGTCCCAGACAAGCTATCTGGTTGGGTTCCATCTACCCAGAGTTGTACCTATGAATCATTAAGGGCTTGTTTGGATTCGGAAGTCATCTCAGCTCATCTCAACTCATCTCACTACTATTTATTACTATTCAGCAACTTTAACTCACAAATATCATTACTATTCACAACTCATCTCATTACTATTCACAATCTATCTCAACTCATCTCAGCTCATCTCAAGTAATCTTAAGTCATCTTCGAATCCAAATATCTCCTAAATAACAGTTAAAAACTCATCTACGTGTAACTATACAATTCACTTTTGAGAGAGTAACCTAGTTAAAAAAATTACACTTTCTTGAGTCTCATTGACTGCAAAACCAAACTGGGTTCCACTAAATTCCAACACCTCTGTAGTATTTTGTGGCTGCTAACAATATAAAAAAATAAAAAACTAGATTAATTTAAAGAAAGAAATCAGTAAATCAAGGGCCGGTAACAATAGATTAAAAAGAAAAACTAGAAATCAGTAGTTCTATTTGAAGTAACTTAAGCCTTTAACTAGAACTACTTGTTAAAGCTAGCAAGTAGCAGAATTTATAGAGTTCAAGTAATTAATAGAAAAATAAATGAAAACCCAATTAGAGAATATATCTTGACCTGAGAGAAGAATCTTGTTAACTAGAACTGGTTGTCAAAATGACTGCACCTGGCAACGGGCTTGATCTGAAAAATCTAGGTGCAACCTAAACCTGCAAAAGGAAGAACACGGTCAAGAACAAATATTCAATGCCAAACACAAAAATGTGAACTATTAAGCACCGCATCTTGTTCAACTTGACAACAAAAAATTTCAGATTTAATCAATAGGAAGTAAAAATCAGAAACTATTAAATTAAATTGGAAAAAAAAAAAATCCAAAAGCATCCCAAATTTAGTCACTACAACAGAATGTGTATTTTGTGACAGAGGAAACTGTCACAAAAAAATGGCAAACCGTCACTAAACATATTTGGTGACGGTTTGAAACCGTCACCATGACCGTCACGTAAAGTGCGTCACAGAAAACATTTGGTGACGGTTTACTGTTCAACCGTCACAAAAAATATTTTTAGTGACGGTTGGAAGTGTTCCGTTCGGTACAACGTTCGAACGTTCCTTTTTTTGTGACGGTTATGAACTGTCACAGAAAATCACGTTCGGACGTACAATTAAACGTTCGGACGTTATACCCGACCCGATTGGCGTTCGAATGAGAGAAGTTGACGTTTGTTGTATATCGTTCGAACGTATCATATTTACGTTCGCATGTTAATGCGTCCGAACGTTAATTACAATAAACGTTCGAATATTTGTTCGAACGTAAACGTAAATGTTCAAACGTAGCGCGTTTAATGTTCGGACGTTATTTCGAATGTAAACGAAGGAGCGTCCGAATGCAAGTTCTTTGGTCGAACGTTAGTCGGTTTAACGTTCGAACGATTCAATTGTATTTACGTTCGAACGTTTGGTACAGTGTGAACCAACGTTCGAACGATTTTTATTTACATTCGAACGTACAGATCAGAAATACTAATTTCATAAAATTTAAAAACAAAATACCAATAGTATCATATTACATACCCAATTAAGAAGTAACAATGTCTTATAAAAGTACAAAATTAGATATTAAAACTAGTCAGAAATATTGATAAAATTTATTTCTTCTTTTTCCCTCGCCCACGGGGATTCTGTTGCAACGACATAACACGCTCCATTTGCACCATCATCTCTCGTTGCACTTGCTCTTGCACTTCACTGCGTATTCTTTCCTCCTGGTCTCTCTGTTGGTCCTGCAAACGCGTCTCTAAATGAGACTGTCGTTCTAAGAGAGACTCTAACTCTTGCTGTCTCGACCTCATATACTCATTCTCACGCCGTGCAGCTTCTAAATCTGCTGTAAGATTATTAATTTGTGAAGCCGATGAGGTTGAGGAGGATGAACATTTATGCTTGATAGATCGTCCCAAACCTCTTGCCATACTAGACTGCGGCCCGAGCACTTGGGTGAATATGTCTATGTCACTAGGAGAGGATTCCGCAGAAGTCGACTGCATCTCCAACATTTTGTTCTGCAATTTAAAAGGTAATGATCGTAAATAATTAGTAACGTATTAAAAGAAATAGAAATAAGAAATAAACTATTAAAATGTTCTATAAAAAATTTATTTAACAAAATTAACACTGCTTACATAATTATCTGCAGCGACAGGATCCATCCACTCACTATGCTCATTAGTGTGAGCAGCAGCATAGACATGAACGAGGGAAAAGTTTTCAGGATCATCACGTTTCTAACAAAGCGACAATATTAGCAATTTTAAAAAGATAATGTTAGTACTTATCAGAAAGAATATCAGGAAAATAAATGAATTCTATAATTTTTTAATTACCATTTTTTCAGCAAGACGGTGGAATGACCTTGAACCGGCACGATGGTGGACAGTCAGAACGGATCTATTCTGTGCATTTGTAGAACTCAAGTGCTACAAAATATATTAAAAATGTTAATTGTAATATGTATACATATAATGTATAAAACGAATATGAATGTAAATAATTTAAAGATATAAATGTAAAATACCTGATAATCTGGAGATGCGAAAAGATCACAACACTTTCTCCAATCATCTAACTTCATCTGCTGAAAAGGAGACTGCGCAGCCTCTTCCAACGTCTCAAACTTCTTGAAGTGGTCATGACATCGTCCTTTGTGACGTCGGAATAGTGTAGCCATCAACTCATTCACGGTTCTCAAATCCTCGCTACGGCTAAAGTCGAGGTCGAATTCATCCTAACAAGGGAATCAGGTAAAAAATATAATAGATTAATCTAAGTGAAAAAAATGTACTGAAAAGTAAACTCACCAGCACACGACTTCGAATGTGCTCCTTAATCTCATTCGGAACATCTCGCCATGAGCGCACATAAAATGGAGCATAAGCTCGAACTACTGTGCCAATATAGGAGGAAAGCGCTGCTGCACTATCATCCACTCCTCCAGTGGAATTATCAGGAATTGTGACCTTCAGTTTACCGTGCCTTCTATTTTTTTCAAGAGAGATTCCACGTGTATAGCCACGACCGCGACGTGCAGATGCATCAACTACATGATAATAATAGATATACTATAATTATAATTATATAGTTATTGAGAAAAAATTATTAACTATATATATAATTATTCCTTACTGGTAGGTGTCGACTGGCTGTTGTTCTCTTCTGTGTTAGCTTGATCTTCAGGAACGGATTCCTCGAGTGGGGAGTCCTCAATGGATTCAGGACTTGGACTTGGCGGAGGCACATTTCTTCGTTGTCGTTTTGGCGGCATTCTTTAAAATAATTAATTATATCAAAGAAAATTAATTAGAAGAAATTATGAAAATTTAAGATATTTTATAGTCACCTATATAAATAAAATATTTAGTACTTTTACTCTTCAGATGAATTTTCCATAGTTGTTTCAGAATCTCCATCAATAACATCTTCATCATCATTATCCACCTCATGCCCGGATTCTGATTCGTATTCATCTTCTGACTCGTCTTCTTCATCTTCCTCCAAACTGACTTGAATTGAATGATCATTTAATACAGACGGGTCGAGATGTACGGGTGGGACATCATCTCTACACAAGGGGAGCAACTCGAGTGCACCGAGGTCAACAAACAAGTTAATACCCTCTCCATCTTCCTGGTATGCCTCAACAATCGGATTGTCATCTTCATCTCCACTATTCTCGTAATCTGCACTCGTTCCTGCTTCATATATATTTCGAGGAACAAATTTTTGTACAACTCGCCAAGTTATCTCCCCACTATCTTCATCAGCACTTTTCATTGGATCAATCAAGTAATAGACTTGGGTAGCTTGACAAGCCAATACGAATGGATCATCTTCGTACCATTTAGATGCAGTATTGACACTCGTAAAGTGATTATCCCTATGTATCGAAACCCGACCACCGCCTAGATCCCACCAATCACATTTGAAGACATATGTTACAGACCCACCCAGATATTTCAATCCGATAATATCACGTATGACACCATAATATCACCCAGATACTGTTCGTAGGGTCACAATATCACGTATGACACCATAATTTTCACGTTAGTAGAAATTCCGGCAGCACCTCCCCATAATTCTCCAAGTATACATGTTCAAATATCGGGATTGTGACCCTACGAACAGTATACCCGAAGAACAATAGAAGAAGATACCGAAACTTCATATTAAACGTGGAAAGTAGTGAGTAACAAAAATGTGTAATACATATAATATAATCTCAAACTGTCCACACTGGACAATTCAGGAATTAGTGGACACATAAATGTACACTGATTCCCAAACGGGTCTAAGGGTATTTATGCAATGTCACACGCATCTAGCAAAAAATCATACAACAATATCTCCATGTTGTTTAAATTAACAATGTCACCTTCAAGTAGTGTTATATTGTTAAACTAAAGAGGGATGGAAGATTATGTGACCCTACGTTTCGTGTCTTGTACACAACGAGAGAGAATAATCTTGAAGAAATGTTTAAATTTTAGTCTAATTACTTAACCGTCACAAACTGTCCGACCTTGACAACTCTCAAGGCCGAAGAGACTATGACAGTCAAGCAATTAAATTGAAATTTCAACATTTCTTCAAGATTATATTCCCTCGTTGTGTACAAGATCATTATTCTTAAAGTATAATTTTAATTGTTATACTTAATTTCAAAGGTTATACTATAATTTTAATTATTATAATTCTTAAAGAGTTACTTTTATGCTTGTTATTACTTATATATTAATTATTATTATAAATATTTAATTATCGTACTTAAATTTCAAAGGTTATACAATAATTTTAATTATTATAATTCTTAAAGAGTTACTTTTATGCTTGTTATTACTTATATATTAATTATTATTATAAATATTTAATTATCATACTTAAATACTATTATCACAAGAAATCAAATCCATATCACAACATATAAAAGTGATAACTCACAATATATTCACAAAATAACATGCCACATGTATTAACATATTTCTAAACTTGAATAAGCAATAAACATGTATTAACAAAGCCTAATGACAATATATTTTTAATAATAAACACAATATTTCAAATTTATATCACAACATATTTAGAATAACTCACAAACTATTTACAAACTATACAAACAATAATCACAATATGATAAAGAGTAAGCATCAAATCACAACAACATATTGATAAAGTTTAGAAATATACCTAGCACTCACAATATCCTCTTACAAATCAAAATCTTCAAACTTCCCAAAACAAGCAATCCTTCAAAAAAATACAACACAAACTTATTAGAAATATTCTATAACAAAAACACATTCTATAAATATCATAAAATTTAAATAAAGACAAGAAATAAAAATATTATCTTACCAAAACTCACCTCTCTCTCACTCTCTAACTCAACTCTCTCTCACTCTAACTCTCTCTCTCTCTCTCTAACTCTCTCTCTCTCTCTAACTCTCTCTCTCTCTCGTCGAAATCTCTCTCTCTCTCTCTCTCTTTCTCTTTCTGTTGCGCGCACGGGAGAAAAGAAATAATGGGCATCCTCCCGTGCGCGTACTGATTAAGTTCTAAAATTATTAGTTTAAACGTTCGAACGTTAACTTTAAACGTCCGAACGTTAATTCTAAAATTATTCCCGCCCAGAACGTTCGGACGTTTAAAATACACGTTCGAACGTACCCTTCTTATGATATAACATGAAATCTAGCGGGAAAGTTCCCGCACTTTCCTCATATATGTTCGAATGTATCACAATTTCTCGTTCGAACGTTTGTAGATTTATAGATAAACGTTCGAACATACTACTTAAACGTCCGAACGTACATTTCATGAAAGTGTTACCATATTTGAGCGGGAAATCTCCCGCACTAATTTGACTAACGTTCGAACGTTGACGGATTTGATGTTCGAACGTATAGTATAAACGTCCTTACGTCTAAATAATCACACAGATATTAAACATCGAGCGGGAAAATTCCCGCCTCTTACTTTAACGTTCGAACGTTAACTTCAAACGTTCGAACGTAATATTCCTATTATACTTAACTTATAATATAATATATATACTACATTGTATAGTATTTTGTGCATAATATAATTTATATATTATGCACAAAATATGTGTTTTTCTAAATTACTTATATTTATACTAGTTAAATAATATATTTATACTATAATATTAAGACTAAATTTACTAATAATAGTTTAGTATATGACTATATGTAAATATCATACTACTAAAAATTTACAATATTACTACCATGTTGTTCTAAATTACTAATGTATAAATATAATAGCATGTAATACTAATGTATATATAATATACTATAAACACTAAGATGCATAATAACATCAACATGTAATATTGTAATACATATACTAATGGATAAACACTAATCTATAAATTTATAATAACATATAATACTAATGTATAATAACTAAAGTATTATTCATATCAATTTTATATAACAATATCTTGTATTAATTATATTTTTTGACCTAATAAATTCTCAACATATTCATTTTGATAAATATATTAGTAATTCTAATATACATTAGTATAATAATTAGATTTATGGCCTAATACTAATACTATTAGTAAACCACTTTAAGCCTATATATAAATTACTATATAAAGCACTATAGTATTAATTACTAATACTATATTACTATGTGATACTATTAACTATAGTGATATATTAGTATTAGACATTAGTATACTAATACTATCAGTGATATAGCTAGTGTAATATAATAATATTTATACTAATACTATTATATAGTTATACTAAATTAAAATCACTATAGCAAATATTAATATATAGTTATGCTAATCGCTATAACTAATACTAATACTAATATAGACTACAGTTATAACTTATAGTATTATAACTTATACTAATATATTATATAGTTATACTAAATCACTATAACTAATACTAATATAGTTATACTAATCACTATAATAGTGATATAGTATTAATATCACTATTAGTATAATACTATAATATATAGTATTAATAATAACTAATACTAATATAATTATTAGTATAACTAATATTTATATAATATATATATCAAGTATAAGAGATTAGAGATTTAATATATATATATATATCAAGTATATTAGTTTATTATTAATATTTCGGTGCTTTTTTTTTAATATTCATATATAATAATATATATCATTCATTTTTTTTATAAATTTTCATATATATATAATATATAAAATAGATTTATATTAGTTAGTATACTACTATACAATACGGCGTCGTTTCTATTGCAATAGGACTTTCTTTTTAATTTTTGAATGCATGTTATTATGTTACTTGTTTTATTTAGTTGTATTTCTTGTTATAATCAAAAGTTTAATTAATTCCCACAGGTAATGTTGAGAAAATTGAAATTTAAAAGCTCACAAATTTTTTTTTAAAAAAAAAGTGGGTCAAATATGAAGTTAAAAAAGATAAAAAAAAATAATAAAAAAATCCGACTCCGCTCCGACAAGTCGGAGTCGGAGTCGGAGCGGATTTTATATATTGCTAAACTTTATAAATATAAGAAGCACTCACAAAAAAATCAATAATCTAATTGTCAATAATATTATATAACATCCTAATATATAACTTAAACATTTATAATATAATATATTATATTGACAAACGTTCGAACGTAATAATAAGTACGTTCGAACGTTCTATGTATATAAGGCCAAAACCGAACGTCGAAACGCATTTCCCTGCCCGTATCCATCGTCTTCTCCGTTATTTGCCGCCACGCCGCCGTCACCGCCGCCGTCAACTCCGCCACAACCGTCACTAAAAGGTAGGCATTCATCTTTTATGCAAATAACATGTATTTTATTGAGATTTAGATTGACATTTGGATTGAGTTTGGTTTAAAACCGGATAAATATTACCGGATTTTCAACTTCATTTTCCGGCCACCACGACCAGTCATTGGCCGAATAGTCACCGTAGAAATGTTTCTTGAAGTGTATACTTCATTTACATGGTGACATTTCGGCATTTAGACCCTTGTAGAGAAATTTTCGAGATTTCAATAATGGCTGAGTCGACTCAGCCATTCTGCGTCAAAACGTTCGAACGTTTCACCAAGACATTCGAACGTACGACGTTTAAATTACCGAGCCGTTACAGCTTCCATGTTCGAACGTTAATCGTCTTACATTCGGACGTGAATATTATTAAACGACATATGTTCGAACGTTAATATTTACTTTCGCACGTAAATCACATACGGTCGGACGTTTAATTATAACATCCGAACGTAGTGATTTTCTACATTATTCATGCTTCGACGTTCGGACGTTCATATTTACGTTCACACGTAAAACAAATACGTTCGAACTTAAATTCGAACGTATTTGTTTACTGCTTATGTTCGAACGTACATCTGTACATTCGAACGTATTTGTTTTACGTTTGAACGTAAATTTATTTACATTATTTTACGTGCGAACGTATAAGTTAACGTCCGAACGTTTTTATCTTTAACGTTCGAACGTTAAAGATAGAACGTTCGAACGTTAATCCAGAGCATCTTAAAATTAATACAAAAAAATGCATTATTCTAAATAATTTTTTTTTCCTTTTCTATTTTCAGGATATGGCTCTTCCACTGCATACACGAAAACGAGGGAGGGAAGGAGCCACGTCGGACACTGCCCGTATCGGAGCTCGTACTGTTATGGTAGAGAGAGAGGTCTTAATTAATGAGTTCGACGAACTCTGTTGGCAGCAGACGAACCTAAGAGATGTTTTCCTCAGTAGAGGCTGGGGAAATATCTGCACATTGAGGGGGAAGGTATACCCCTCAATGGTTCAAGAATTCTATATGGGGATGTGTGACATGCCTCCGGATGCATCCTCTCACACCGTGACTGTACGCGGTGTTTCCATTGAGGTATCGGCAGATGTCATCGGCGAGCACATCGGGATTCATCGAGGTGCTCAGACATTTACACACTCAACACCCCGTGAGGATGTAGGCACTTCTGCATCATCTACTGGCCGGGGATGTGAGCCAGCATCAGCCGATGATGCAGGCCAGTCAGAGGATGAGGATACTGGCGTCGAGGCTCGGGATGATGACCGAGACGAAGATTTCTACATCCTCACCGGGAGGGATCGCATGCAGATCGAGCGGAAGAACGCCTTCAACCAGAACCATCTGCTGCATTTCTTCCGCATGTTGCACCTTATTGTTGCAACAAATGTTGATCCTGTGGCTCATAAAACCACATTTAGTCGGCTTCGGGCACAATTTTTGATACGAGTGGCACGTGGAGATCCTATAGATTTGCCACTGCACATTTTTGAGAGGATCCGTTACGAGGCGAGCATCGTCTCCACGGATAATCTCCCATATGGTGTCCTCATCAGCCGACTATTACTTGCACGGGGAGTGCCGACCCAGCCAGAGGAGCGGGTCAAAGATCAGATGAGCCCCCTCGACATGACCACGCATCGGCGTAGCATTGGACAGGCGAGGGGACGTCAGCCACCCCCTGTAGAGGATCTAGTTCCTCCGACGCAGCCTGAGCCAGGTCATGTCGGGAGTAGTAGTCAGCATACGCCGAGTACATCTGCAGGAGATGTGCGGCCTGCTTGGGTTGATGCGGTCATCTCACAGCTGACTGCGCATATTGATCATAAGATCGATCGATCGCTCGAGGCTATATCGGCGTCTGTTGCCGAACTCACCCATCGTGTAACTATCCTCAACGACAAGGTTGATACCTTGACTGAGGAAGTACGGAGTTCGACTTTTGCGGATAACGTTATCATCTGACTGTTGTTTACTACGTTCTATCAATTTTTGTATTTTATTTTTAATATTTGTAACGAAAAATATTATGGAATATTTTTATCGTTTTTTCATTTCAATTTTTAATCTTCTTTGATGTTATAGTTTTCAACTTTAATACTAAATCACTGCATTTCAAATATATATAAATCAATAATATATATTTATATATTACAAAGTGTGTATATATAAATATATACAATTCAATTTTTTAGACTTGTTCACAAATTATGCACAATAAAAATACATAATTTTTAAATTAAAGTCATTTAATTTAAATTTACAATGAACGTTCGAACGTTAGTAATTAACGTTCGCATGTTGAAAACATTTTACGTTCGAACGTAAAATTAATAACATTCGAACGGTTGCGCCAAAACATTTTACGTTCCAACGTAAACAGACATAACGTTCGAACGTATATGTGACGTTCGAACGCATATTTCCCATACGTTCGAATGTAAAAAAATCTCATTCTATCTTTAGTGACAGTTTCCAAAAACTGTCACAGAAAATGCCTTTTAGTGACGGTCTAGGGACTGTCACAATTTCCCAACCGTCACTAAAAAGCAATTGTGTTGTAGTGCGTGTGCCCAGTTGGGAAAATAAAAAAAATAAAAATGAAGAAAACAAAATGCTGCAGGAAATGAGATAAAAAAAAACCATTTTACATTAGAAATTGTAAATCTATCTGAATAGTGTTATATATTAATATCAGATTTGTTATTGGACTATTAAATTTATCCGACAATCAAAGAGATATTTACGTTTGAAAATTATATATCTAAATAAATTATTAAATAAAAATCATTAATAAAAGAGAAAAATAATATATAACTAACTCAAAAGGAAAGGAAATAAAATGCTGTACAACAAATATTAGAATATATTTTTTGAAGATTTTATTTC